>NW_023994290.1:0-410000 GCF_015586225.1 Lucilia sericata
AGATCTCACGATCATAAAATTAAACATCATGTTAACATATCAACAAAGAAGTCATTCTATCTTCAAAACATGCAATTGAAAACCTATCTGAAATAATATATATTCTCAATGTACGGGAAAAAAAATATGTATGGGGGTCCGCGAAATTAAATAAGCTCTTCAAGGGGTCCGCGAAGTAAAAATCAGTGGGAACCGCTGGTCTAGTCTATAGTCTAGTCTATAGTCTAGTCTATAGTCTAGTCTATAGTCTAGTCTATAGTCTAGTCTATAGTCTAGTCTATAGTCTAGTCTATAGTCTAGTCTATAGTCTAGTCTATAGTCTAGTCTATAGTCTGTCTATAGTCTAGTCTATAGTCTAGTCTATAGTCTAGTCTATAGTCTAGTCTATAGTCTAGTCTATAGTCTAGTCTATAGTCTAGTCTATAGTCTAGTCTATAGTCTAGTCTATAGTCTAGTCTATAGTCTAGTCTATAGTCTAGTCTATAGTCTAGTCTATAGTCTAGTCTATAGTCTAGTCTATAGTCTAGTCTATAGTCTAGTCTATAGTCTAGTCTATAGTCTAGTCTATAGTCTAGTCTATAGTCTAGTCTATAGTCTAGTCTATAGTCTAGTCTATAGTCTAGTCTATAGTCTAGTCTATAGTCTAGTCTATAGTCTAGTCTATAGTCTAGTCTATAGTATAGTCTATAGTCTAGTCTATAGTCTAGTCTATAGTCTAGTCTATAGTATAGTCTATAGTCTATAGTCTAGTCTATAGTCTAGTCTATAGTCTAGTCTATAGTCTAGTCTATAGTCTAGTCTATAGTCTAGTCTATAGTCTAGTCTACAGTCTAGTCTAGAGTCTAGTCTATAGTCTAGTCTATAGTCTAGTCTAGTCTATAGTCTAGTCTATAGTAGTCTATAGTCTAGTCTATAGTCTAGTCTATAGTCTAGTCTAGTCTAGTCTAGTCTATAGTCTAGTCTAGTCTATAGTCTAGTCTATAGTCTAGTCTAGAGTCTAGTTTATAGTCTAGTCTAGTCTAGTCTAGTCTATAGTCTAGTCTAGAGTCTAGTCTATAGTCTAGTCTAGTCTAGTCGTCTAGTCTAGTCTATAGTCTAGTCTAGAGTCTAGTCTATAGTCTAGTCTAGTCTATAGTCTAGTCTATAGTCTAGTCTAGTCTAGTCTATAGTCTAGTCTATAGTCTAGTCTATAGTCTAGTCTATAGTCTAGTCTATAGTCTAGTCTATAGTCTAGTCTATAGTCTAGTCTATAGTCTAGTCTATAGTCTAGTCTATAGTCTAGTCTATAGTCTAGTCTATAGTCTAGTCTATAGTCTAGTCTATAGTCTAGTCTATAGTCTAGTCTATAGTCTAGTCTATCTAGTCTAGTCTATAGTCTAGTCTATAGTCTAGTCTATAGTCTAGTCTATAGTCTAGTCTATAGTCTAGTCTATAGTCTAGTCTATAGTCTAGTCTATAGTCTAGTCTATGTCTAGTCTATAGTCTAGTCTATAGTCTAGTCTATAGTATAGTCTATAGTCTAGTCCTATAGTCTAGTCTATAGTCTAGTCTATGTCTAGTCTATAGGTCTAGTCTATAGTCTAGTCTATAGTCTAGTCTATAGTCTAGTCTATAGTCTAGTCTATAGTCTGTCTATAGTCTAGTCTATAGTCTAGTCCTATAGTCTAGTCTATAGTCTAGTCTATAGTCTAGTCTATAGTCTAGTCTATAGTCTAGTCGATAGTCTAGTCTATAGTCTAGTCTATAGTCTAGTCTATAGTCTAGTCTATAGTCTAGTCTATAGTCTAGTCTATAGTCTAGTCTATAGTCTAGTTCATAGTCTAGTCTATAGTCTAGTCTATAGTCTAGTCTATAGTCTAGTCTATAGTCTAGTCTAATAGTCTAGTCTATAGTTTAGTCTATAGTCCTAGTCTATAGTCTAATTAGTAATTTATCCTTCTTTCTTGTTATTATATTTTAAAACACTTTATTTAGTGTTTTTGTTAACATAGTTGAAAAATTATGTGTTGTCAAATTTGAAACACCTCCTGTCAACACCTTTTTCAAAAAAGGAAAAAACTGCAACAAAAATTTACAAAAATTAAAAAATATGGCAAAAAAAACAAATAAATGTAAGTTTTACAATACAAAAAAAAAAAAAACACCTCCGCCTTAAGCCAGTTACTTTTTTGTCTCTGGTGAAACAGGAGAAAAAACAACAATATTTGTTTGTTTACATGTTTTACATATAATAAGCTTGACTGTTTACAATACTGTAAATTCTTCTCCTAACTTGCCCCACTCAAAGTTTTGCTGTAATGCTCTGCCTGCTTAAAGGAAAATGATCTCTTTTTTCTTGCTTTCGACTCTGAGTTGTAATATTTTTGTTATTGTTCTGATTTCATTTGTTTTTTTGTTGTAAATAACAGAGAGTATTTGTTATTTTTTTTTATATAAAAAAAGTAAATCTTTTGTTTTTAATTTTTTTTGCATATAAACTGATTGTTTTGTTGTCTTTAATGACAGCTGCGTGTGTACTGTGACTGTCAACACATGACACTTTTGTTTGTCTTGTTTTTGTGATAATGAAAACTGAAAGCCATACGGCTTCTCGATAATAATATTACTAAGATCCAGCCACAAAGCTTTTTTGTCTTTGTTGAGGAGTTGTGTTGCTGTTGTGACAATAAAAATCTATTTGCTTGAAAAATCTACACATTTAAATAAAAGTAAAACACCCCACAATCAATTGTCAAGAACTTAAAGTATTTTATGCAGACAATACTTTTTTTTCAAACGCGCAGGCGTTAAGTGTTTATTTAACATTGTTGTTGTTGTTGATTTTTTGAAATTTATTTATTGCTAGCGTCTCTTTGCTGTTCTAGACATAAATATTTATATTGAACAAGTAAAGTACTATTTACCTACAAAATTAATATTTAAGTTAAAATAAATCTTTTATGGTAAATAAGCTCTTTTAATAGGGTTACAGACCCAGTAATGAGTTTTAAGTTAAAAGAAAACAACAACAACAACAAGATTAAAGGGAAGTCTTAAGTTCTTAGTATAAAATTTACACAAAAGATTTTCTAAGACTCTGTATGAAAAGTATTCTAAAGAAGAACTTTTTAAATAAAAGATTAATTACAATTTTTCATAAATTTTCTTCAAAAATTAAATATTTCTTGTAAAAATAAAAGTAAAAAGAGTCCAATTCCTTCAAAAAAGAATGTAAAAGTAAAAGTTTCCTATAAAAACCGCAAAAAAATAATACAATTTAAGAAATTCTCAAAAAAATTTTTTTTCAAAATTATGATTTTCAAAAATTTATTTAAAATCTAGAAAAGAACAAAATTGAGAAATTTTAATATCTTCTGAAAGCTAAATATCTTGCCTTTAAATTCAGAAATTTTCATAAAAATATTAAAATAAATATGGATTTTATTTACTATTTTATAACACAAACACATTTAAGGTTTGAGTTCAAATTTCAAATATTTCAATTTTCAAAAATTTATAAAAAATCAAAAACTTACAAAATTGAAAAACTATTTGAAGTTTCTCAAAGCTAAAAGTGTCCTAATTAAATCGAGACCTATTTCTTTAAAATTGGTTAATAAGTTAGAAATTTTTCATATTTAATTAAAAATATCATAATTATAAGAAAAATTACAAATTTGAAAAATGTTTTCTTTAAAAATTCCTAAAAAATCTAAAAAAGAGCAAAATTAACATTTTCTTATATCTTCTGAAAGCTAAATATCTTGGCAATAAATTCCGAAATTCTCATAAAAATCTCAAAATAAATATGGATTTTATTTAGTATTTTATAACACAAGCATATTTTAGGTTAAAAAAAATTTGTAATATTTCAATTTTAAAAACTTCATAAAAAAATCAAAAACTTACAAAATTGAAAAACTATTTTAAGTTTCTGAAAGCTAAAGGTATCCTAATTAAATCGAGGCTCAATTCATTAAAATCAGCCAATATGTAAGGAATTTATTCATATTTAATAAAAATAACATAATTATAAGAAAAATTACAAGTTTGAAAAACTTTTTCTTTAAAAAATCCTAAAAAATGTAAAAAGGACCAAAATTAAGATTTTCTTAAATCTTTTGAAAGCTAAATATATTGGCAATAAATTCCGAAATTTTCATAAAAATCTCAAAATAATTATGGATTTTATTTACTATTTTATAAAACAAGCACATTTTAGGTTAAAGTTAAAACTTCAAACATTTTAATTTTCAAAAATTCATGAAAAATCAAAAACAACTAAAATTGAAAAACGTTTTTAAGTTTCTGAAAGCTAAAAATGTCCTAATTACATAGTGGTATAATTCATGACAATGGGCCAAAAAATAAGGAATTTATTTACTTTTAACTAAAACTATCATAATTATAAGAAATATTACAAGTTTGAAATTTTTGTTCTTTAAAAATTCCTAAAAAATGTAAAAAAGAGTAAAATTAAGATTTTCTTATATCTTCTGAAAGCTAAATATCTTGGCAATAAATTGCGAAATTTTCATAAAAATCTCAAAATAAATATGGATTTTATTTACTTTTTAACAATACAAACACATTTAAGGTTTGCGTTCAAATTTCAACCATTTCAATTTTCAAAAATTCATAAAAAATCAAAAACTTAAGAAATTTAAAAACTTTTTTAAGTTTCTGAAAGCTAAAAGTGTCCTAATTAAATCGAGGCCTAACTTATTAAAATCAGCCAAAAACTAAGGAATTTATTCACTTTTTACTAAAAATATCATAATTATAAGAAAAATTACAAGTTTAAAAAAACTTTTTCTTTAAAAATTCCTAAAAAATGTAAAAAAGAGCAAAATTAAGATTTTGTTATATCCTCAGAAAGCTAAGTATTCCGACTATATATTTCAAATTTTTTATGAAAATCGTGAAGTATATATGAATTTTATTTACTATTTTATAACACAAACACATTTTAGGTTAAAGACAAAATTTGTAATATTGCAATTTTCAAAAATTCATAAAAAATCAAAACCTTAAGAAATTTAAAATCTTTTTTAAGTTTCTGAAAACTAAAAGTGTCCTAATTAAATCGAGACCTATTTCTTTAAAATCGGTTAATAAATACGAAATTTATTCACATTTAATTAAAAAAGTCATAATTATAAGTAAAATTACAAGTTTGAAAACTTTATTATTTAAAAATTCCTAAAAAATCTAAAAAAGAGCAAAATTAAAATTTTCTTATGTCTTCTAAAAGCTAAATATTTTGCCTTCAAATTCAGAAATTTTCATAAAAATCTCATAATAAATATGGATTTTATTTACTATTTTATAACACAAACACATTTTAGGTTAAAAAAAATTTGTAATATTTCAATTTTAAAAAATTCATAAAATATCAAAAACTTACAAAATCGAAAAACTATTTTAAGTTTCTGAAAGCTAAAGATGTCCTATTTAAATCAAGGCTCAATTTATTAAAATCAGCCAATATGTAAGGAATTTATTCATATTTAATAAAAATAACATAATTATAAGAAAAATTACAAGTTTGAAAAACTTTTTCTTTAAAAATTCCTAAAAAATGTAAAAAAGTGCAAAATTAAGATTTTCTTTTATCTTCTGAAAGTTAAGTATCTTCTCTATATAACCCAAATAATTTTACGAAAATCGTGAAATATATATGAATTTTATTTACTATTTTATAACACAAACACATTTTAGGTTTATGTTAAAACTTCAAAAATTTTAATTTTCAAAAATTCATAAAAATCAAAAACAACTAAAATTGAAAAACTTTTTTAAACTTCTGAAAGGTAAAAGTATCCTCATTAAAACGAGGCCTAACTCATTAAAATCAACCAATAAATAAGGAATTTATTCACTTTATACTAAAAATATCATAATTATAAGAAAAATTACAAGTTTGAAATTTTTTTTTGCTTAAAAATTCTTAAAAAAATAAAAAAGAGCAAAATTAAGATTTTAACTCATTAAAATCAACCAATAAATAAGGAATTTATTCACTTTATACTAAAAACATCATAATTATAAGAAAAATTACAAGTTTGAAAATTTTTTTCTTTTAAAATTCCTAAAAATCTAAAAAAGGATCGAAATAAAGATTTTCTTATATTTACTAAAAACTAAATATCTTTCCTTTAAATTCCGAAATTTTCATAAAATTTGCAAAATAAATATGGATTCAGGTTAAAGGCAAAATTTCTAAGATTTCAATTTTAAAAAATTTATAAAAAATCAAAAACTTATAAAATTGAGAAACTATTTTAAGCCTCACAGAGCTAAATGTATCACAAATAAATTGAGACCTTACTCATTAAAATCGTTCCATAAATAAACAAGTTATTCACATTTAATTAAAAATATCATAATTATGAGAAAAATGGTAAGTTTCAAAAATTCATTATAAATCGAAAAGGGCACAAATTTAAATTTCGGTTGCTATGCGTGAAAGCTTAAAGTCTTGCCCATAAAATAAGCTATATTTGATTAAAATCGTGCAAAAATTATTGATTTAAGACACAATTTGCTGTTGAGACATACATATATAAACTAAAACACAAAATTAAACAAATTTAATTTATTATTTTAAAAATTCATGAAAATTTCAAAATATCTGATAATTAAATTCTATTTTTTAAATTCTGAAAGCTAAAGATATCACCAATAATATGGGATATAATTTATTAAAATCGATAAATAAATATGAATTTTATGCTACTTTAAGTAAGAGCATAACAATTTGCCAGATGTGTTACTTACACTGAATCTTTTTTTCAATTTCAAAAATTCATAAAAAATCGAAAATAACTCAAAATAAAATTTCATTGACTGATTTTCAAAGCTAAATACAATGTAAAAATATCATAAGAATTTCATCAAAATCTATGAATAAATTTTAATTTTATGCACTATTAAGTAAGGATAACTCAAGTTTTTTTTATTTTTCTTTAAATTCTTTAGAAAATGTATAGAAAACCTTTAATAAAGAAAATTTATCTCTTTTATTGATTTTTAGAAAATTTGTTTATTCTCTAATGAAATCAATATTTTAAATGACCTTCTTTTTCTATGGCGTTTGTTTGCAGTTGTTCTAAAGTCATTTCAACAATTCCAAGAACCTATAATTTTCAAATTGTTTCGGCTGCCGCTAACGATTCTAAACTATAAAGTCTTTAAGCTAAAGCTTTCTAAAAAGGTTTCAAATTCAATTTGAACAGCAACTCAGAAAACACTTTGTTGGTGGTCCAATTTTAATAAAGTTTAAAGCTACCAAACCTTAAAAAAATTGCAAAAAAACAGCACATAAAAGGCCAATAAAATGTTGCATGTATGAACATGTCGTAGTTGAAAACCAAAAATTCTAATATGGGAGGAGCACATAACATAAAATGAAACTTAAGACAAAAAAGTTGAAGTAAATTGAACTGTATTTAATTTAGAAAAAAATACATAAGTATATTTTCTTAAAGGGTTTTTGAAAAAAAAAACATAATTTAGTTGTTAGTAAATTGAAACCACACACATGGTTTCCTTTAACAAAAATGTTTCAAAGTTATTAAGGAAAAAATTATTATGTAGATACCTTAATTTGGCAACACCTTTTGCTTAAAACACTTTATTAAAAGGGTCTTTACATGCCTCACACCCTTGTGTGGTATTAAAACAGAATTAACCTTTTTTATTTTCGAAAAATTATGAATGAAAAAATGCCTTCAAGGAATTTTGGCAACAGCTGGTGTTGTTTTATAATCATATTACGAGTTTAAAAAATTCTTATGCCAACACTTAATTGTTAATAAAATCAAAAATTCTCGATAGATTTTTATGCAATATATCTTATTTTAATTGTAACATCATTATCTTTAAAGATTTTTGGTTTCAATTTAATTTTATTACACTTTCGATTTTTTATGAATTTTTAAAAATCTAAAATATTTCAATTTTGTATTTCTATTAAAACAAGGTATAATCACTTAATTGTATATAAAATCAACTATTATGCAAAGATTTTAACAAACTATATATCATTCGATTTGCAACACAATTAACTTTGATATAATTACAAAATAATTAAAATTCCAGTTGTTTTCGATTTTTTATGAATTTTTAAAATCAAAAAAAAAAAATGTTCAACATTTCATTTCTAGCAAAATGAATTAACATCACTCAATCGTAAAAAAATTTAAATTTCTTTAACGATTTAAATGAAATATATAACATTTTATTCACGATATTTGCAGCTTTCAGAAACTATAAATCTAGTTTAATTTAAAAAAGTTTTTGATTTTTTATGAATTTTTAAAATTAAACATTTTTCAATTATGCATTTCTCTTAAAATGTGGCTTAAATCACTTAAAAGTGAATAAAATGAAAAATTCTTTAAAGATATAAATTAAATATTTTTTCTGTTATTTGCAACACTTTTAGCTTTCAGAAACTATAAATAGAATTTTATTCAGAAACTTTTTGGATTTTTAAGAAATTTTTGAAAATTATTAATTTTTAAATTTTTAATTTCAGTCAATTTGAGTTAGTTAGTTAGTTTGAAAGGAGGATGTATATACATCAAATCCGAAGAAATACACCTAGGCCTCTATCGGGCCTGTTGTGCGCTCCTTAACCAGTGCCTCAGGTGGGAATCGAACCCACCACCTCCGGTCTACCAGTCTAGAACACTAACCACTAACCTACCGGAGGCCATTTGAGTTACTTTGCGCATAAAATTGCGCATAAAATCATCATTTAGTTAAGGATATTAAAAAGATATACCCCATTTTATTTGCTGCACTTTCAGCTATAAATTACTATTATTAGAATCTTATTTGGAGTTGTTTTCGATTTTTCAGGAATTTTTAAAAATCAAAGAAATGTTCAAAACTTTTTAATTTTGCTTTTTCTATAAATCGAGTTACTTTTACTTAATTGTTTAAAAAATAAATTTTTATTAAAAAATTTTTATAAACTATACATCATTTGATTAGTAACACCTTAAGCTTTCTTTAACTATAAATAAAATTTTATTACAAAACTTTTTCAATTTTTGGTGAATTTTTGAAAATCGAAAATTTTTCACTTTGGCATATCATTCAAATTGAGCTACAATTACTTAAAGGTGCATAAAATCAACATTTATTTAACGATTTTTATAAAAGATACCAGGTTTCATTTTGAACAATATAAGCTTTTTATATCTGTAAGAATTTTCTCCTCACAGGACGTTTTCGATTTTTCATGAATTTTTGAAGATGAAAAATTTTTAAATATTTTTCATTTCGCATTTCCTATAAATTAAGTTACTTTTACTTAATTTTTAATAAAATTAATTTTTATTTATTTATCTTAATAAAATATACATCATTTGATTAGTAACACCTTAAGCTTTCATTAACTGTAAATAAAATTTTATTAAAAAACGTTTTCGATTTTTGGTGAATTTTTGAAAATTAAAAATTTTTCACTTTGGCATATCATTCAAATTGAGGTACAATTACTTAAAGGTTTATAAAATCAACATTTCTTTAAAGATTTTTATAAGAGATACCACGTTTTATTTCTTACAACATAAGCTTTCTATAACTGGTAAAACTAACTCTTTACAGGACGTTTTGGATTTTTCATGAATTTTTGAAAATCAAAAAAATTGTCAAATATGCTTTAATAACACATAAGATGACTTTACTTAATTCTGCATAAAAACCACATTTATATAAGCATTTTGTTAAAATTTATTGCATTTGATGGCAAACTTATTAAGCTTTTAGACCCCAAGTATAGTTAGTTAAGTTTTCTTTTATAATAATTTTCTAGAATATTTTTTTTGTTATTTCACCCTTACTTCACTCTATGAACTTCCAAGAACTTGAACTCTAGAATTATTTCTACTTTAAGATGGCTTAAGATTCTCTTCTATATACATATATTTTTATAAAGTTTTTGTTGTAATGTTTTCGTTATTGTTGCTGTGTGTCGTTATCGATCTTTTAACAATCAATTTCATGACAAAAACATAAAAATGTGATATTTTTTTTTTTTTTGGTTTTGCCAGTTTCTTTCTTACTTTTCTATTCAATAACAAGGTTCCTAACCCCTATAAAATGAACAACTCTACAACAACAATAAAAAATAGAAACAAACATTTGTTGCTGCTGCTCTAGCAGCAGTAGCAACAAAACGCCGCATGCAACAATAGTTTTGTTTTTTTCCATTTACTACAAAGAGTAAGAGCGTAAAGTAGCAGCAACAGAAGTAACAAAAAAAAACTTCATCCAGCAGGCAGCTTTATAAACAAGTCACAATGTCAATGGCTTTAAAGCTCATAAAAATGGTAATGGACACATTTAATGGCATCACGACAATGACATAACTAAACAACAACACATACTGCTACAACAATATTATACATATAAGTATGTTTTGTTGCATGCCTCATATGCTGCTTGGACTGCCTGCCATTCATGCGATTTGAAGACAAGAAATGTTGAAAAAAAAAAATTTTAAACAGAATATAAATGCTTGAAAGCAGCATCAGCATCAACCAACAACATCATCATTGTTTATTATAGTTAAAAATGTTGCTTATTTAAACGACAACAAGCAATAACAACGGCAGCAACAACAACAAACGTTTCTTTTTTAACAAATGCATAATAAATTAATACAATGTTAGAAGTAGGTATCAAAAAAAGGGTCGCATACTTGTTGATCTGTTGGAACAAAGTGAAAAAAGTCAAAGGCAATAATTACAACGAGGAACCAAACTAACAAAGCTTTTATAGAAGGCTTTCAGAACGCATTAGAAAAGTTTTTTATTTATAGAAAGCTTTCAAAAAGTATAGAAATTTAAAAAAAGAGAACGTTTTCAAAAAAGCTTTTATAGAACGTTTTCAAAAAAGCTTTTATAGAAAGCTTTCAAAAAAGCTTTTATAGAAAGCTTTTAAAAAAGCTTTTATAGAAAGCTTTCAAAAAAGCTTTTATAGAAAGCTTTCAAAAAAGTTTTTATATAAAGCTTTCAAAAAGCTTTTATAGAAAGCTTTCAAAAAAGCTTTTTTAGAAAACTTTCAAAAAAGCTTTTATAGAAAGCTTTAAAAAAATAAAAAAGCATTTTTCAGAAAGCTTTCCAAAAGCTTTAATAGAAAGCTTTCCAAAAGCTTTTATAGAAAGCTTTCCAAGAGCTTTTATAGATAGCGTTCCAGAGTGCTTTTCAAAAAGCTTTTATATAAAGCTTTCAAAAAAGCTTTAATAGAAATCTTTCAACAGAGATTTGATAGAAAGCTTTTAAGGAAAGCTTCCAAATATTCTCTTAGAGGAAGCTTTCAAAAGAGCTTTGATAGAAAGCATTTAAAATACATTTTAGTAAATAATTTCAAAAAAGCTTTAATTAAAACTTTCAAAAAGGTTTTTATAGAAAACTTTTAAAAAATCCTTTACAAAAACTTTCAAAAATCTTTTATAAAATGATATCAAAGCTTTTTATAAAAGTTTAGCAAAAGCTTATACATGTAAAAATATTTAGCGTTAAGCTTCAGCTCCTGTAATTTTTTTAAATTGTTTAAGAGGACGCTTTAGAAAAAGCTTTTATACAAAGCTTTAGAAAAAACTGTTACAGAAAGCTTTTATTTAAAGTTGTTATAGAAAGCTTTTGTACTAAGATTTCATAGAGCTTTTAGAAAAAGCTTTAGAAATTGTTAGAAATCTTTAGAAAAAGTCTCTTTAAAACCTTTAGAAAGAGATTTTTCAGGAAATTTTAGAAAAAGCTTTTTATAGAAAGCTGTAGAAGAAGCTGTCAAAAGCTTTAGAATAGAAAGTTTTTATATGAATTTGAAAGGTTAGAGAAAAGTTTTTTAGAAAGCTTTTTTAGGAAGATTTAGAAAAAGCTATTTTGAAAGCTTTAGAAAAGGGTTTTTAGAAAGCTTTAGAAAAAGCTTCTTTAGAAATCTTAAAAAAAATCTGCAAAATCTTTTCAGAGAGCTTTAGAAAAAGCTTGTTAGAAAGCTTTAGAAAAAGATATTTTAGAAAGCTTTAGAAAAAGCTTTTTTAGAAAGCTTTAGAAAAAGCTTTTTTAGAAAGCTTTAGGAAAAGCTTTTTTAGAAAGTTTTAGGAAAAGGCTTTTTGGAAAGCTGTCAAAGAAATTGTATAGACAATTTTCAAAAAGCTCTTATAGAAAGCTTTTATATATAAATATGTTATAGAAAGTAAACTTTAGAAACAGCTTTTATATAGATCTTTTATTTACATTTATCTCCTAATTTTTTCTTTAACAATCTACTTTTTTGGTCTTTTTGACCTTAAAAGGCCTCAAATGTCTCAATTACAATTGGAAACGATTTCATTACGTACATTTAAACTTTAAATTAACGATAATTTTTTTATGCCAAAAAAAAATCTCTAAGCTTTTGATAAAAATCCGCTAAATTCTATCTTAACAATAAGAAAAAATAATGTTTATCTTTTCTAATCTCTATTGACATTTGCTTAAAGAGCAATCATTATGCTTGATTAAATTAATTTGTCTTAAAACCTTAAAACACCCCGAACAAACACATATGGGGGAATAAATGTTCAAAATGCACAATATTAAATATCAACTAGATTTCAAACAAACCAAAAAAAAGAACATAAAAACATAAAACTTAAAAAAACTTTAAAAAAATCTTTGAAATTTTAAAAGCAAAAAAAAAAAGAAATATATCCTCTATATGGTCAGAATAATGTCATTTTAAATTATATTTGCACGCATCAAATTTCACTGGAAAACTTGTTGAAAAGTCAGAAAAAAAAACGAAAACAAAAAATCATTAAAACAGTTGGTGGTTTCTTACACTAAACACAATCAGCACACAGCCTAACGTTTAAAGTTAATAAAAAAAAACTTTGGCTTTTTAAATAAGTTTTCAACAAAAAAATTGTGTATTTATTTCACATTAATTGCCTTTGAAACACCACACACTTTTGTGCTGCTAGCCAGCTACAGAGCTTTCAGTTTAATTTTTTTTTTCAGCTCGTTTTACGTTTAAAAGGGTTAAAAAGTCGTTAAAAAATTTTGTAATTTTTTTCCTGTTGTTTAATAATAAAAAAGTTATATTGCATTCTTATTAATAAAGTTTATGGGTTTTTTTGTAACAAACTACGAGGGAGGAGAGAGAAGGACACAAACATTGATTTTTGAAGGAAAAAGGTCCCAAAAAGCTTTTCCTAACGCTTGGTACAAAAACTTTTTCGAAATATAATATAAAAGAATCAAACTAAGAAAGCTCTCAATAACAGCTTGTTTAAAAGCTACTGTGCAAAGTTTCTTTAAAAGCTTTTTTAAAGACTTCTATAAAATTTCTATAAACGCTATTAGAAAGCATTCTGTAAAAAGATTTTGAGATATTCGTAAATTTCATATAAAAGATTCTATATAAGCTTTCCTGAAAGCTTTTTATTTAAGATTTTAATCTTTTTTTATAAAAGTTCTTTTAAAAGCTTTCTATATAAAACTTCTTTTTGAAAGCTTTATAGAAACCTTTTTAGAGAGCTTTATGAAAAAAAAATTGAGAGCTTTGCATAAAAGCTCTTTTGAAAGTTATCTGGATCGCTTTTAAAGCTTTTTTTAAATGATTGTTACAAAAACTTCTAAAAATATTATTTTAAAGCTTTGTTTATAAAGCTTTAGAGCTTTTTTTAAAAGATTGTTACAAAAACTTCTAAAAAGTTTATTTGAACGCTTTCTATATAAGCTTTTTTGAAAGGTTTCTATATCAAAGTTTTTGAAAGCTTCTATGAAAACATTCTTAAACAGTTATTTTAGTTAAAATTCCTGCAACGCTTTTAAAAGCTTTTTAGCTTAAAAAAAGCTTTCTATAACAATAATTTAATAACTTTTTGGAAGCTGTTAATAAAATAATTTTATAAAAGGGATTTATAAAAGCTTTTCTATGTCTTTATTAAAAGTTTTTTATATAAGCTTTATTAAAGACTTTTTACAAATTTTTTTTTTTCAGAGCTTTTTATAAAAACTTTATTGAAAGCTTTTTATAAAAGCTTTATTGAAAGCTTTTTATAAAAGCTTTATTGAAAGCTTTTTATAAAAGCTTTATTGAAAGCTTTTTATAAAAGCTTTATTGAAAGCTTTTTATAAAAGATTTATTGAAAGCTTTTTATAAAAGCTTTATTGAAAGCTTTTTATAAAAGCTTTATTGAAAGCTTTTCATAAAACCTTGATTGAAAGCTTTTTTATAAAAGCTTTATTAATGTCTTCTTATAAAAGCTTTCTTAACAGTTTTTTAAAAGCACTTAATTAAAAGCTTTATTGAAAGCTTTTCATAAAAGCTTGATTGAAAGCTTTTTTATAAAAGCTTTATTGAACGCTTTTTATAAAAGCTTTATTGAAAGCTTTTTATAAAAGCTTTATTAATGACTTCATATAAAAGCTTTCTTAAGAGCTTTTTAAAAACCCTTAATAAAAAGCTTTTTATAAAAGCTTTATCAAAAGCTTTTTATAAAAGCTTTATTAAAAGCTTTAACAAAAGCTTTATTAAAAGCTTTTTATAAAAGCTTTAATCAAAGTTTTTTTATAAAAGCTGTATTAAAAGCTTTAACAAAAGCTTTTTCTAAAATTTTATTAAAACTTTTACAAAAAACTTTTTAGAAACTTTCTGGCAGCTTTTCTGAAAGCTCTGTATAAAACATTCCTGTGGTAAATTTATTTAAGTCTCCCCTTTAAAAAGTACAGTCGGCTCTCTTTAATATAATTAACACTTCGTTATGGTTCTCCAACAATAAGAACAACAACTACTCAAAAAAACTTAAAATTTTATAAATTTGCAACCAGCAATAAAAAAAAACGAATGAAAAATATGTTCAAAATTGTTGCAACGCATTTAAAATGCGGAAAGCAGCAACAACACTAGCAGCAAAAAAAATAAGCAACTTTTGTGAAACAGAAAAAAACAACAAACAGTTAGCAAATGTAAACTTAAACATTGGACATGGACAGACTGCAAAAGTATTCAGAAAATACTAACAGTTTTTGTAGGAGAACTCTGACTCTATGTATGAGAGTATATGTTGCAAAAAATACCAGCAATTGATGTTTCATTTCTATGTTTCATTTGTTTGTTTGTTTGTTTGTTTGTGGTGGCATTACAACACACATTATGGCGCCAGTAATTACACAAATACCGCCACGTTACAAATTCTTAACAAAACTTGGTGAGTTTTTTTTTTTGCAGCCTTTTTTTCTGGTGATGTACTGTTTGGTTGCTGATTTCTTTCACTTCTAAACAATGTTAGAGAAATAAAGATGAGTCTAGGAGAGGAGGTGGACAAAAAAAAAAATAAAAACGTTAAAAAATTCTACACGCTTTTAAGGAAACTTAAACAAGAATTACCAATGATTGTTTCGTTTACAACTACAACACATTTACACCATATTGTCAGTTAAGTATTTTGCAATTTTAACTGGTTACAGGTTAATGTTTGGTTGTTTTTCTCAATTGTGGCCTTAAAATGACGTTAAATTGTTTTAAATGTGACAATATGGCGTCATTATTATTAAATTATCTAGAGACTTTGGAAGCAAAACCGATTAAATAGAATTTTAATGAACAACAAACATTTCTTACAAATCACACATTTTCTAAAGAGAGATTCGTGTTAATTAGCTGAGAAAGCAGACAATGAGATATTGAAATGTTTCAAAGCTTTAGCGGATAAAAAAGCGTTAAGAGATTTCATCTTTAAGATAGCAGGTCCTAGGGGTCTGGGTGCAATTAAAGCATGAAGCTAAAATGGTGTTAATTAAAAAGTGTTTTATGAAAAGCTCTTTTTTAAGAAGTTTTTTTCATTAAACAAACTGAGAGAAAGCTTAAATAAAAGCATTAATAAAAGCTTTTATATAGATAACAAAAAATCTTTTAAAAAAAGCGTACAAAAAGCTTTTAGAAGCATGTTTAAAACAAATTTCCAGAAAACTTTCCTAAAAGTTTTTATAAAAAGCTGAAAAGCTTAAAAGTTTTGATAAAGAAGCTTAAAAGCTCAAAAGTTTTTATAAAAAGTTCAAAAGCTTTTATGAAAGGCTCAAAAGCTTAAAAGCCCAAAAGTTTTTATAAAAAAGCTAAAAAACTCAAAAGCTTTTATAAAAAACTCAAAAGCTTTTATAAAAAGCTCCAAAGCTTCTATAACAAGCTTAAATGCTTTTATAAAAAGCTTAAAAGCTTGTATAAAAAGTTTACAATAAAGATTTCTTGAAAAGTTTACAAACAAAGCTTTTCTAAATAGCAAAAATAATCTCAAAAAAGCTTTTATAAAAAGATTACTTTAATAAAAAGTTTAAAAAGCTTCTAATGAAGCTTCCACAAAAAACTTAGAAACAAATCATTTCTAAAGTACAAAAAAGTTTCATAAAAGCTTTTTTGAAATATTGCAAAAATAATAAAAGGTTTAAATAATATTTTGAAAAACTTCCATAAAAAGCTTCTAAGCAAACAATTTTGAAATCCTTTGTAAAAAAAACTTTCATAGAAAGCTTTTAAAAAGATTTTCTAAAGAAACATTAAAAGCTTTAATAAAGAATCTTTCATAATAATGCTTTTATTAAGAAGTTTTTATAAAAAAGCTTTTATTAAGAAGCTTCTATAAAAAAGCTTTTATTAAGAAGCTTTTATAAAAAAGCTATTATTAAGAAGCTTTTATAAAAAAGCTTTTATTAAGAAGCCTTTAT
This sequence comes from Lucilia sericata, assembly GCF_015586225.1. Classification (NCBI taxonomy): domain Eukaryota; kingdom Metazoa; phylum Arthropoda; class Insecta; order Diptera; family Calliphoridae; genus Lucilia; species Lucilia sericata. The sequence continues at coordinate 16,704 of NW_023994290.1, forward strand.
TAAGAAGCTTTTATAAAAAAGCTTTTACTAAGAAAAATATTTAAGAAACTTTTTAGAAAATCTACAGCTTTTGAACAAAACTTTTATAAGAAAAGCTTTCAAATGGTTATCGCTTAGAGTTATCACTTTTATAAAGCTTCTACTAAAAGTTATAATTAAGCTTCTATTAAAATCTTTCATAAAGCTTCTATTAAAAGCTTTAATAAAACTTCTATAAAAAGTTTTTCTTTTAAAAGCTTGCACACAACTTATATTAAAAGCTTTCTCAAAGCTTATTTTAAAAGCTTTCACAAAGCTTCTTTTAAAAGCTTTCACACAACTTCTATTAAAAGTTTTCACAAAGATTATAACAAAGTTTCTTTTAAAAGCATTTTAAGAAAGCTTCTTTTAAAAGCTTTTTAGATAGCTTACAGGAATACTTTAATAAAAAGCTTTCAAAAACAACTGTTGTAAGCAACTTTTATAGAAAGTTTTTAAAAAGCACTAAATCTAGGTATTTTTAAAACCTTTCATTTCCAAATAAGCTTTTGAAAAATTTTTACAGCAATAATTTACAAAAGGCTTTAATTCATTACAATTTCACTGTTATATTTACTTCATTAAATTTATTATTTCCTTCAAACCCTTTGAGCTTTTGCTTCCCCCATCAATTACCTCAACGATGCCAATAAAAATCCTCTTCTTTAAACATGTTTTCCACAACACAATAGTCAATTTTATGATGAAAAATCATAAAATTCAGAAAAAAACGAAACCTGTAGATGGTGTTGTTGTTTTTTTTTCCTCAATTTTAGTTATTGTTGTGACATTAGCAATAAAATAGCAATAGAAAAAATGCAAACAACACAACCGCCACCAACATCAGCAGCAGCAGTAGAAGCAACAGGCCACAATAACAAAAAAATAAGTTTTTCTAACCACAGAACTAAATAAAATAGAAACATAGCAAGGCAGCATTTGTTGTTGGTGGCAAAATATTCTTGTTGTTGTTGTTGCTGCTGTTTTTATGCGATTGGAGATGCTTTCGTTTTGATATTGATGACATTGCTACGGTAGGAGACATTTAACAAGCGATCAACGTGAATGGCGACATGTTTTTTTACCATTTGCTTGTATATTTCAGTTTTTTGTTGCTGTTGTTTCATTTAGAATGTTGCATGTTGCAAATACTAAATAAAACAGCAACAACCAATACAATTATAAACTTTTGACATTTTTCTACATTTTACCAAGAGGATTTTAAACTTAAATAAATAAAAGTTGAAAACATTGAATAGATATTTCTTTTGCTGGTAACAATCTTGAAATGCTACTGTTGCTGTTCCATAGTTGTCGCCAATTGCCTAGACTTATTCCTGGTAGTTGTAGCGGTGATGGTGGTTTAACATTCGATTTGGTTCTTTTTAGATATGTGTCGTTGTTGTTGTTGTCTTGTATTTTCTATTTCTCTATGGAAAAGTAAAAAGGTTTTCCAAAAAAAAATACGAAAAAAAAACAACCAACAGATCTAAACAAGTTCAATACCATGCTGGCGACAATTGTTGGCAATTGCCACCACCAAACCAAGTCACCACTGCCATTACTACTGAAACTAATGTAATGTTAGTAAAAACATTGTTCAATTTAACTGCGGCCAATAGAAAAAAAAACTCTAGTCGACAGCCATAAGCCTTACAATATAGTTCTCTAACTAAGCCTTCTGAAGCTTTTCTATAAAAAAGCTTTTTTAAGCTTTTCTATAAAAAAGTTTTTTTAAGCTTTTCTGTAAAAAAAAGCTTTTTTAAGCTTTTCTGTAAAAAAAGCTTTTTTAAGCTTTTCTGTAAAAAAGCTTTTTAAGCTTTTCTAAAAAAAAGCTTTTTAAGCTTTTCTATAAAAAAGCTTTTTTAAGTTTTTCTATAAAATGCTTTTTTAAGCTTTTCTATAAAAAAGCTTTTTTGAGCTTTTCTATAACAAAGCTTTTTTAAGCTTTTCTGTAAAAAAAGCTTTTTTAAGCTTTTCTGTAAAAAAAGCTTTTTTAAGCTTTTCTGTAAAAAAGCTTTTTAAGCTTTTCTAAAAAAAAGCTTTTTAAGCTTTTCTATAAAAAAGCTTTTTTAAGTTTTTCTATAAAAAGCTTTTTTAAGCTTTTCTATAAAAAAGCTTTTTTGAGCTTTTCTATAAAAAAAAGCTTTTTTAAGCTTTTCTATAAAAAAAGCTTTTTTAAGCTTTTCTATAAAAAAGTTTTTTTAAGCTTTTCTATACAAAAGATCTTTAAGCTTTTCTATCAAAAAACCTTTTTTGGGGTTTTCTATAAAAAAGCTTTTTGAAGCTCTTCGAAAGAAAAGGCTTTTTTCGGATTTTCTAAAGAAAACACTTTTCAAGCTTTTCTAAAGAAAAAGTTTTTTTAAGCTTTTCTAAAGAATTTTTTTTTATAAAGAAAAAGCTTTTTTAAGTTTAAGCTTTTCTAAAGAAACGCTTTTTTAAGCTTTTCTAAAGAAACAGCTTTTTTAAGCTTTTCTAAAGAAAAATCTTTTTAAGCTCTTATATAAAACGCTTTTAAAAATTTCCAATAGGAAAAGCTTAGAAGAATCCTTTAAGCTTTTCTATAGAAAATGGCTTTATACTTTTTTATATCATTCTATCAAGCTTTTGTATTGAATATTTTTGAAGAAATTGTTTTTTCGGGGTTTTTATTGAAAATCTCTTTTAAACTTTTCTATAAAAAAGTTTGATTAATTAAAAAAGCTTTTTTAAGATTTGTTATAGAAAAAATCTTTTTTAGGTATTTTTACAGAATAAGCTTTTTTACGGATTTTTATAAAAAATCACTTTTGGCCTTTTTGTAGAAAAATAATTTTCGAGATTTTTTGCAAAAACAAAGCCTTTTTGTACAAAATGATTTTTTGATCTTCATGTTGAAAAAAGCTTTTTTGAGCTTTTTTGGTATTTTTTAGAAAAAGCTTTTTGAGCTTTTTGTAGAAAAAGCTTTTTTGAGCTTTTTGTAGAAAAAGCTTTTTTATTAAAAGCTTTTTTGAGCTTTTTGTAGAAAAAGCTTTTTTGAGCTTTTTGTAGAAAAAGCTTTTTTGAGCTTTTTGTAGAAAAAGCTTTTTTGAGCTTTTTGTAGAAAAAGCTTTTTTGAGCTTTTTGTAGAAAAAGCTTTTTTGAGCTTTTTGTAGAAAAAGCTTTTTTGAGCTTTTTGTAGAAAAAGCTTTTTTGAGCTTTTTGTAGAAAAAGCATTGTGAGATACATAGTTGTATTTTTGTATATAGAAAGCTTTTTCATACTAAAAACTAAACTACCCACCCGATTTCTGTAGGGCCCTTAATTTTAACAAGAAGTTCTGCTGCCTGCCATCACATTACAATAGAAAATAAAGAAAAATGCTACAGCCGCTGCTTTATTTTTTCTTGCCAGGGTTTGTTGCAAGTAAATGTTGCATTTCAAATTAATACAAAAACAACAAATGAAATAAACTAAGAGGAAGCTAAACAACAACAATAAAAAAAAAACAAATACAGAACCGAATTGCCAGGCATGTTTTGTGTTGTCGTTTGTTTTGTAGTCGGTTAAAATAGTTTGTTGTTGTCAATAATATTGTAGTTGTTATTATTGCTGCTGTTGTTTTTGTTGTTGTTGAATATTTCTCTTCAACACACACAGCATGTGGCTGGCAAAAAAGCAGCCACCACATTCTAAAATCAGCAGCAGCAACAGCAGCTAAACTAAAAAAAAAACGTAGAAAAACAAAACAAATACAGTAAAAACTTCCAAGAAGTAAAACAGATTTCTAAGCAGCACGTTCGCAATGTCATTATCATCATCAACATTTACAGCAGCAATAACAGCAGCAACAACAACCACAACAATTGCAAGTAGTAGCATTAGCAACATTGACAAGCAAACAGCCAGCAACAAACAAACAAACAGTCAAACTACGATGTGAGTATCTATCTGCATTTAAAAATAAAAAAAGTTTGTTGTTGCAACAACGACTGTTTTTAGCTGCTGATTGCATGTTCTTAACATTTTTTTGTATACGTTGTTGTTTTCAATGTTTTTAGTTATTGTTGTTGTTCTATGGCCGCTTTTCATTTTGTTCGTTTTTTGACAATCAGGGTCGTTTGCTGTTGTTGCTGCTCACACTGTGCAAAGTCATTCCAGCAGCCCAACAGTATCATCGCTGATTGTTACAATAGATGTCAACAGTCAAGAGCAGCTGTTGTGCTGCCTGCTTTTAGACAGACTCTCTAGACTTCGTTTTTCCATCTACCAGAAGTTCAAGTAGCTGTGGATCGGTGTGTGAGTGTGTGTGTGTGTCAAGAAAATTAAAAATAAGTAGAAAATGAAGCGTGTTGTTTTTGTGCAACGCTTCTGTGTGACAATTTTTTGGAATTAGGATTTTGTTGTGTCTGATGTTGGAGGTGGCCATTTTGAAGGTTTATTAACATGCAAAACAACAACAACAGCAGCAACAAAAAGCCATCAAGATTATGGGCACTTAGATTTTTGGTAGCAATGTAAAAATAAAACAAAAACATTTTGTGGTAATTGAGGTTTTTATGGAAAAGTTTTTTTTTTTTTAAGAAGAAAAGCTTTCCATATCTTTTGCATAAGAAAAATTAAGAAAACTTTTTAATAACTTAATAAAGTTTTAAAAAAAGCGTTTTCATAGAAAAGCTTTAAAAAGCTTTTTCATAGAAAAGCTTTAAAAAAGCTTTTACATAGAAAAGCTTTAAAAAGGCTTTTTCATAGAAAAGCTTTAAAAAAGCTTTTTCATAGAAAAGCTTTAAAAAAGCTTTTTCATAGAAAAGCTTTAAAAAAGCTTTTTCATAGAAAAGCTTTAAAAAAGCTTTTTCATAGAAAAGCTTTAAAAAAGCTTTTTCATAGAAAAGCTTTAAAAAAGCTTTTTCATAGAAAAGCTTTAAAAAAGCATTTTCAGTAAAAAGCTTTAAAAAAGCTTTTTCATAGAAAAGCTTAAAAAAGCTTTTTCAGTGAAAAGCTTTAATAAAAGCTTTTTCATAGAAAAGTTTAAAAAAATGTTCATATAAAAGCTTAAAAAAGCTTTTTCACAGAAAAGCTTAAAAAAGTTTTTTCATAGAAAAGCTTAAAAAAGCTTTTTCATGGAAAAGCTTAAAAAAGCTTTTTCATAGAAAAGCTTAAAAAAGCTTTTTCATAGAAAAACTTAAAAAAAGCTTTTTCATAAAAAGCTCAAAAATTTTTTTCATAGAAAAACTAAAAAACATATCTTCTTTGTAAAAACTAAAAGAAATCATTTTCTTAACGAACACTGTCATTATGTATTTAAAGAATTTATGGCTAATAGCCAACCAATTATCTAGCCATACTTGATTAATTTGTTTTAAAGTTTTAGCATTTGCCTGGTAAAACATCAAACCATATGAAATGTGGCATAAAAAAAGCTTTAGTTTTTTTTTTTCTTATCCTCTATCCATTTGTAAGTTTAAGTATTTTGAAATGTAATCTCTTCTCTAGTTGCCAGCCTGTCAATGGGTTCTGACATTTTGACTAATTAAACTGTTATAAATCTTATAGGTTTTTTTCTTACTTATTTCTATAACTTTCAGATAGTAAAGCTATCAGTACAGGGCGCATAACACAAACCATCATATAAAAGTGTAAATATAAGTAGAAAAAAAAAGCTTTTTTTTAAGTTATTTGTTGCCTGCTAGAGAGAGATGATATGTAGTTAAAGTTGGCATATGTTTAATGGTATTTATGTCTATTTTAAAGTTTTCGTTACCATGTCTTCGTTAAAGATTTTGTGGTTTTTTTTCTGTGGCCAACAAGTATTTTTTTTATTGTTCTTTTTGCTGCACTGAAAATGTCTATATACCTAAAGGTAAAGAAAATAATGTTTAGTTTAGGATTTGCTTTGGTTTAGTTTTAGTTTTATTTCTATAATTTCAAAATAACATACAACAACAATTTAACTTTTGTTAAAGCAGGGGGTTATTGGGGAGAGATAGAAAAAAAAATTCTGCAAAGATTGACAAAAACCAATTAACTTTTAACTTTTTGCATTTATTTATCGCCACGCGAGTTTTTTCTTTCTTCTTTCTACTTCATCTACTGACAACAACACAGTGATGGGGCAAAGAACAAAATGAAGAGAATACAACAGTTGTTTAAAGATTCCTTAACCAATTTGGTTGCAAAAACCACTGTTAAGCTTTATTCTTTAGCATACAATTACTGAAAACGAAAACGTACTTGGTTTTGTTTTGAAAAATGCAGAAAAAAATTAAAATGTGGTTACTTAAGTCAGTCAGTAGACAGCAACAAGAAAAAAAGGGCTTAAACCTAAACTATTGCTGTATTGTATTTGAAGCGTAACTTTTTGACTTGAACCCAACGTCTCTAGATAAAAACAAAAGCCCTGAGAGTAACCAAAACCAAATCAAACAGCAACTAAAAAAAAGCTCAGTTCAGCTCAACAGAAACTTTTTAAACTTCTAGATAACGTTGTAACTTTAATCTCGTCTCGTCTAAAGTAACTGTCAAATTGTTAACATCTCTGCTTTGGCAAAGCAACAACAAGAACGAATTGTTCGATGTCCGTCGTTGCCATAAAAATGTGAGTGAGCTTACCCAGCTCTAGTCTATGCGTTAATCTAGTTATCTATGCACATAACTCTTAAAAACAACTACAGGACAGTCGAAAGCGCAAAGAAACAAAAAAACTAAAAAATTCTTTTAGACTTACATGACAGTCTGAAAGAGATTTAATACTTTTAATGTACGTATAACACTAAAATAAATAAAAAAATGTAAAAGCTTACTAGGCGCTTTATTTTAAAGAAATCACTTTTTTTAATACTTCATAAGAACATTATTTTAAAGGCCTTAAAACGCTAATTAAACTTGGGTTAAAGTATGCAAAAAAAAAAAACAAAGCAAAACTTTGACATTTTCCTCTTTAAATTCCTAACAACAAACTCTTTAGCAAACACCAAGCAAATAAATGGAAAAGTGTGATAGAAATTTAAAAAAAAAAAAAGATTTTTACAAAAATACCTTCAAATAAAAAACAAATTACAAAAATTCCAAAAAATTAATTTTATAACAAAAACAAATGAAAATCTTTCCTAATAGCAAAAGCTTTTGAAAAAGCTCTAAAAAATTAATAAAATTTTATAATATTCCATACAAATATTTAAAAAACTTGTTTCCAAGTACATAATTTATATAGAAATTGACTATTAACCTAAAAGCTTTTATAAATATTAAAAGCTTTTCAAAAGCTTTGAACAAAATATGAAAAAATAATGAATTGTTTACAAATATAATAAAAATTTTAATTTTGCTAACAAAATATGTAAAAAGTTGATATTTAAAAAAAGCTTTTAAGCAATGTGAAAGCTTTTAAAATTTAGTTTGAAATAAAGTTTGAAAAGGTTGTATAAAAATAAGGAGAGTTCTAAATTATTATTATTTTTTGTTAAATGTGACAAATTTCCATTTTCAAACAAAAGCTTTCGAAAGCTTATGATATTTTTTGGGCTACTAAGGTCTTTAAAGTTCATTAATATGCCCTAGAATATTGTTTTAATTAAGAAATATGCATATCTTCAAAAGCTTTTAAAACTATCAAAAAGCTTTCTAAAAGCTTTTTATAAAAAGTTGTACAAAATGTCTAAAAAATTATATTCATTTGTGTAATAGTATTAATTATTGTCAAATATAGTTTAATATCACTTTTTTCCAAAAGCTTTTAGAAAGCTTTCTACATTTTTAGGCTAGTATGGACCAAAAAGGTATACATTTTCCATAGAATTTGGTTTTTATTCAAAAATTATGTATAATATTGATATTTTACAAAAAGTTTAAAATAATTATAAAAGCTTTCAAAAAGCTTTTTGCAAAAAAGCAAATTTCAAGCCTATAAAAGACCTTAGAAATTGCAAAAAATGAAAAAAAACTGTAGATAATAATTATTTGTTGGTAAATATAGCTTAACGTCCTTATGAAGGCAAAAGCTTTTGAAAGCTTTTTAGATTTTTACGATTTGGAGGATCTAAAAATTGCTAAAAAATGCATAAGAATATGGTTGTATTAAAAATTTTATTAGAAATAATTTTTTTTTCGAAAAAGCTTTTATAAATATTAAAAGCTTTCTAAAAGCTTTTTTAGAAAAACTTAAAAAATATCTAAACAATTAAGGAAATTTATGGTATATGGTCATTTAGTGTTACAATATAGGTAAAATTTGACATTTTAGCTGAAAGCTTTCGAAAGCTTTATTTATTTCTAGGGCTTCTACAGTCTTCAAAACTCTAAAACTATGTGATGGAATCATGCTTTTAGTTAAAAAATTATTAGTAAAGCTTAAAATTTCAAAAAAAGCTTAAAAATTCGAGAAAGCTTTTCCAAAGCTTTTTGCAAAAAAATTCATGAAAGTGCGTGAAAAGCATAAAAGAGTTGTTATATAACAATAAATATAGTTAAATTTCACTTTTAAGACAAAAGCTGTTTTAAAGCTTTCAAGTTTTAAGTTTTAAAGTATTAAAAATGTAGATTTTTGTTTTTTCTTTCATTTTAACTATTTGTTTTTTCTCTCTCAAACAAAACTAATGCGTTAAAAATCTACCGTTAGACAAGTTTAGGTTTAAACAAATATTTTAATTAACAAAAGCTTATTAAGACACTTCTTCAAACATTAAAAAAAACCTATTTAAACATAATTTATGTTGGTGCATAAAGTCTATATTTTTGAATGCCATATCAGCCATGACAGTTAACGACCATGAAATGATTAAGAAAAAAAAAGTACCAAAAAAGAAGCTTTTGATAGTTATTGAGCCAAATACACAAGTACCTTTTTGCTATTAAATAAATAAATGATTTAAAGAAAAATACAAAACATTAAAGGGAAAAAGGCAAGAAATTGAAATTCAATCTTCTAGAGTATTAAGTAGAACTTAAACAAAACACAGAACTGGTCAAGCCAGGCCTAAGAAGACCACACATTATTTAAGGCTTTAAAGTGGACACTTACACAAACAGATTTAAGGCAACAAAGGTAGACAAAAAAAAACGAGACATGACGCGTCATTATACCACTTAAACATCAACACTAAACCAATAAGATACACCAAGCACACGTTTAACGGCTTTAAATAGATTGAGGATATTTGTTTAGTAACATTTTGTTTGGAAAATTCAAGCTTTCAAGGTCTCGATGTTAAAATTATAATAAAAATAAACGAATAATACATCAAACATCATTATACTAAACACTAAATCAATAGACAACCATCCATCCATCCAGTCATTTCAGCCCTATAAAAGTGTTACTTACAGACGTCAGGAGTTAAACATAACTTACAACACTAAAACTGTAGATGGTGCGTAACATTGGAAAATTTAGCATAAAAAAACATTGAAACCAAACTAAAAAAATACAGATAAACATAAAAAAAAAACTTAAAGAATAACAACAACTAAACTTTTCAATGTTTTACTTAAACATCTAAACATACAAACGTCTGTCCGTCCTTCCGTCTGTCTGTCTGTCCTAAGTAAACTATCTATTACACTACTTTAGTATTCTTTCTCAAAATGTTTATTGTTAAATTGATGTTCATGTAAATGGAAATTAGAAAAAAAGTAATATACAACAACAACAACAAAATGTTGTATTTAAGTATGTGTCATAAAACTTGACTGTGTTAAGATTTTATTACACGCTCAACATACTCAACGCATAACCAATCCATTAGAAGGGTTCTAATGACTACGATAAGCAATAGTACACTTACACACTAGCATTGTCTAAGTAATTTTCAACAAAAACAAATAAAAATGTTTAATAATTAAACAATTTTATGAAGATGTTAAAAGTTGTAAAAAAAAAGAATATTCTTTAACCAATTAAACGCATTAAAGACAAAATTTTCAATAAAAAAAAAACTTTTTAGAAATATTTCAAGCTTGTAAAACAAATTGAAAGCAATAAATATAATAAAAAATTAACAAAACGTCTTTATTTTTAAAGAAAACCTTTTTTTTAATGTTTTAAAGCTTTAAAATGTATAAAGTTTTTGTTATAAAAATAAAATTTAACAATATTTAACCTTAAATAAGAGAGTATTCCATAATTTTTCAGTTTTCTGAGCTTTTTAACAGATTTTTTACAAAAAAGCTTTTTGAGAGCTTTCATAATTCTTTAAATTTTTGTGTAAAATTTCAGCTTTACCCATGACTTCTTATTAAGGAAACAATTCTATAAAATATTTACCATTTTTAAAGTCTTTAGATGCCTTAAAATGTAGAAAGCTTTTAAAAGCTTTCAACTTAAGTGTGAAATTTTACCATATTTAACCATAACTGAAAGCTATTATAATATATTTTCCATGTTTTTTACACTTTTTTAACAGATCTTTTAAAAATAGCTTTTGGAGAGCTTTTAATATTATTTAAAGCTTTCAACTTAAGAATAAAATTTTACCATATTTAATCATAACTAACAGCTCTAACATGATTTCTATGGTTTTTACACATTTTTAACATACTTTTTACTAAAAGCTTTTCGAGAGCTTTCAAAATTATTTAAAGCTTTGTGTAAAATTTCGACTTTAAGCATAAATTCTCAATAATAATACAATTCTATATAATATTTAATAATTTTGAAGTCTAAAAAAGTCTTAAAATGTAGAAAGCTTTCAAAAGCTTTCAACTTGAAAATGAAATTTTACCATATTTAACCATAACTTAAAGTTATAACATATTTTCTATGTTTTATTTTTAAATTTTAAAATTTTTTCACAAAAAGCTTTTAGAAGCTTTCAAAGTTATTTACAGCTTTTAGTCATACATTCAGCTTTACACATATATATTTATTAAGAAAAGAATTCTATAACAAAATTACTAATTTCAAAACCCTTTTCTATTTCTGTTAACAGTATTATTCCAAAAGCTTTTGGAAAGCTTTCAATATTATTCGAATTTTTGTGCAAAATTTGAGGTTTTCACATACAATTTAAATATAAATTCAATTCTATAAAACATTTACTAATTTTGTAGAATTTAAAAGCCTTAAAATGAAGAAAGCTTTCAAAAGATTTTAATATAACTATCTTTATTAAATTTTTACACCTTATTGCATGTTTTTCCAAAAAAAGCTTTTAAGAAGCTTTCAATATTTGTTAAAGCTTTTTGAAAATTTGCAGCAAAATACCTATTTTTTTAATGAAACGTTAAATTTTATGAATCATTTATAGCTTTTTTATAAAAAGCTTTTTAAAAGCTTTAGAAATTTCAACTAGATTTTATAAGTTTTTCGAAAAAATATTTAATTTTGAGATAAAATTATACTTTTGTATATAAAAAAGCACTAGAATCTGTTTTATCTAAACCTAGATAAAAAGCTCTCTTGGATTGTATAAAAGAAACTAATTAAAATATCAAGTCTACCTAAAGAAACCAAATATTTTTTTGCTAAAAAAGATACAGAAAATCTTGCCAAATACTTATTTTATTATATGCAAATGCAAAAATCCACTAAGCACGAAGAAGAAACAAAAAAGCTTACAAAAAGCCCGCTTTTGCTGATAAAGCCCAAGAAGAGAAAAAGTAAATAACGTAACATGACCAAAAACAGAACTTTGGAAAGAAACCAAACAAGGAATATTTTTGTGGGCAAAAAGGTTTCGTTTTTTTGAAGACTTTTTTCACAGATAATTTTTTGTGTTTCTAAAGAGAGGCGGCAAAAAAGCTTTGATATTGTGTAAAGCCCTTTTTTGAGTAATGCAAAACTACAGCAACAACAACAAGAATAACAAATAAAAACATACTTATACATTTTGAAAAATGATCAAAAAACTTTAAAGCCGCTGCAGCCAAGTAAGTATTTGGACATCAAACAAGCCCACAAACCAACAACTATAATAATGTTTTACAACTACTGGACCATAAAGAGCTTTTTTTACAAGAATTGAAGATGCGCTAAAGATCCTTTTGTTAAATGTCGTCGTTATGAAACTTCTTTAACTTTTTTTTTGTATTTTTTACTTGAGTCTCAACTGGTCCTCCACATCGATGATGTTTGTCTTTAAGTGTCAGACTATCTGTCTGTATGTCCACCTGTCTTAAGTATTAAATGATGTTCATCTCCTTGTTATTTGTTGCTGTTCTTATGTTGTCTTGTATTGCAGCACTTGAATGTGTGTGTGTGTTTTATATTTCTATATATTTTAAAGGATTATTTATATTTAAAAGTCTGTGTTTGGTGCCGTCGCTTTGTCCTCTCTCTCTTTAGAGGATTTGTTATCAAAGCAGCAAATTTTAACTTGTTATGAAATCAAGAAGGACTTTTAAATGTTGTAGTTGCTTGAAGATTTATTTGAATGTTTGTATCACGTTGATATACTAGATGATGTCGAAAAGATCATAAATCAAAATTAAATGTACATTTTCAAATGTGCAGAAACACAGTGGAGAACAAAACACAACAAAAAAAATTTTTAAATTTAAGGCAAAAATTTTTAAAATTTAATAAAGCTTTCGGTTTTCTCATATTAATACGAAAGCTTTAAAGCTTTAGAAATATTTCGAGCAACAAAAACTTCTGTATGGCGTGTTTAAACATGAAAGCTTTTAAGTTAATCCTACACACTCATTGTATAAACAAAAACTCTTAAAATATCAATAATATTCATAATAATCTAACTTTGCAGCTAAATCCTTCAGTTTTGGCTTAATATAAGGAAAGCTTAAAAGCTTTTAAGCAAAACTTTAATGAAAAATCGACTCTTTAGGTTACTTTTAATATGAAAGCTTTCACTTTTAATAGAATTTCATAGAAAATTTGCAAAATACTCCAAAAGCAACCAAAAACTCTCGATTTGTCCACTTTACAGTAAAAGCTTTCAAATTTCACTTAATACTAAGAAAGCTTTAAAGCTTTAGAAACTAATTCAAATCAAAACCCTTTAGTTTAAAGACTTAAAGTGTGAAAGCTTTCACTTTTAATAGATTTGTTAATAATATTAACAAGATATTCTAAACCAAGTTTTACTAACATCTTTAACTTTAAAGTAAAAGCTTTTGGTTGTCGTTTAATGCTGAGAAAGTTTCAAAGCTTTAGAAACTTAATTCGTTGAAAGCTCTTCATTTTAGCGTTCTTAAATGTGAAAGCTTTGATATTAAATACCTTTCCTTTCACTTTTAATAGAATTCCATAGAAAATTTCCAAAAGCAACCAACAAATCCTAATTAATACACTTTAAAGTAAAAGCTTTCGAGTTTCACTTTGTACAAAGAAAGCTTTAAAGCTTTAGGAACAAATAGTAATTAAAAATTTTCGTTTAAAGTCTTAAAAGTGTGAAAGCTTTCACTTTTAATACATTTGTTAAGTTTTACCAATACCTTTAAATTTAAAGTAAAAGCTTTCAGTTTTCGGTAAATTCTGAGAAGTTTTGAAAGCTTTAGATACACAATAAAATGAAATATCTTAAGTCTAATGCCCTTAAATGTGAAAGCTTTCATATTAAATACATCCCCTCACATTATTTAAAAAATTTTCAAGAAAAAAAAAACAATTAACAAGTTTTTCCACTTCAGAGTAAAAGCTTTTCTTTTCTCAATACACTAAAAAAGCTTTAAAGCTTTAGAAATAGATTTGGTCAAAAAATCTTGAATTAAGACTTTTTAAGTGTAAAAGCTTTTACTTTTAAAACTCACATTCACAGCTCTTACAAAAATGTTAAAAATAATAACAAAATGTCTAAAACTTTCCTCTTAAACTTAAAAGCTTTAGGTTTTTAGCTCATAATTTTAAGCTTGAAAGCCTCTAAAAGCTCAATTTACAAAAATATTACATAATGTCAAACTTAAGTGCAAAAGCTTTTAACTTTTACAAACTTTTTCTCGAAATTAAAAAAAAAATCCTAAAATACCGCTAAAATCCATTAATTTCTCAACTTTAAACCTAAAACTTTTGATTTTCTCTTGATACTCTAAAACTTTGAAAGCTTTTAAACATTTCTTGCAAGAAAAATCTTAAAAATGTCCTTCTTTAGTACAAAAGCTTTTACTTTTTTCACACACTGTTTTATACTATTTATATCAAGTGTTTAATGGTCACAAAATTTATTTTATACAAAAAGCTTAGAGATTTTTTTTTAGGTTTTTGTTTCTTACACTGCCATAAAACTTTTAGCACCTGGCCATCATTTGCCGTTTGTGCTAAAGTGATAAAATTGGACAGATCTTGTGATTAAATACGAAACAAGTGTCAATTACAAAAAAGGGTTTTTTTGTGGTCATGCTGATTGTGTTTTTGTGTGGAGAAAATCGAAATAAATGGAAAAAAAAAACTAATTGAAACACTGACAAAAATTTTAACATGATAAAGCTTATGAAATTCTACAAAAAACCTCTATTCTAAAAAGCTTTTTTTATTAATATTTTTATGAAAACCTCATATTTACAAAAATGTTTACTTCCAAAAGATTTTATTAAAAGTTTTAATGAAAGGTTTTAGTTTTGTCAGAAAAAATAAATAAAAAACAATCAGTGAAAAAGCTATTAATTAGTAAAAGTTGTCATAAAAAGCTTTTAGTTTGGAAAGCTCATAATAAGCTTTTTGTTTACAAAATCTTCCAAAGAAAGCTTATTGTTTGTAAAAACTTTTTGGTTTTAAAAACTTGTTTTTATAAGATTCTATAAAAAGCTTCTTGTTTCAAAAAGCTTCCATTAATAGCTTTTGTCTTTTAAAAGCTTTTATTTTTAAAATTGTCAGTAAAAAGCTTTTATTTTTATAAAAGTTAAAAAGCCTCAAAAGTTCTTGAATGCATTTCTATTTTATAAAAGCTTTCGTATAACACTTTTATAGAAAAGTTATTATAGAAAAGTTTTTCATTTAAAAAAGCTTCTATTGAAAAGACTTAGATCGGAAAACTTTTACATTAAGAATTGTGTAATTTATTGAAGGTTTCATGAAAAGCTTTTTATTTTGTAAAAGCTTTCAGTTTGTAAAAGCTGTAATATAAAGCCATCTCATTCAATAAACAGCAATTAATTTGAAAAAGCTTTAATAAAAAGTTTTTAATTTGAAAAAGCTTTTATAAAAATTTCTATTTGAAAAAGCTTTTGACTTGAAAAAACTTCTATAAAAAGTTTATAATTTGAAAAAGCTTTTATAAAAAGGTTTAATTTTAAAAAGCGTATATAAAAAGTTTTAAATGAACAGTTTTTAATACTGATGGTTTCATGAAAAGCTTTTTATTTTGTAAAAGCTTTCAGTTTGTAAAAGCATTAATAGAAACCCATTTCATTAAATAAAAAGCTATTAATTTAAAAAGCTTTAATAAAAAGTTTTTAATTTAAAAAAGCTCTTATAAAATTTTAATATAAAAGTTTTCCTAAAAAGTTTTTGATTTAAAATGGCTTCAATAAAAAGTTTACAATTTGAAAAAGCTTTCATAAAAAGTTTATAATTTGAAAAAGCTTTTATAAAAAGATTTAATTTTAATAAACTTTCATAATAAGCTATTAAATTGAAAAAGCTTTCCTAAAATGTTTATAATTTGAAAAAGCTTTTATAAAAAACTTTTATTTTGAAAAAGCTTACATAATAAGCTTTTAATCTGAAAAAGCTTTTATAAAAAGTTTTAATTAAGAGCTTTCCTTTAATGTTCATTCTTTATTAAAGTTCTTAATTTATAAAAGCTTTTATACAAAATTGTTTATTTATAAAAGCTTTTATAAAAAAATCGTTGTTACTAAAAGCTTCCATAAAAGATCATGGAATAATATAAATCCGAAAGCTTTTCAAAAATGTATATTAGTTTTAAACCAATGGAAGCTTTTAGTAACAAAAAGCTTTCTAAGAAAGCTTTTCTACAAAGCTTTCAAAAAAAAAAACTTATTTTCAAAATAAAAACAATTTCAAAAAAAGTTTTTAGTTTCTATAAGCTTTTTTAAAAGCTTTTTAGGTTAAAAATTTCAAAACATTTAATAATTTCCTTATTCCCATTATTAGTTTTCTGTGAAAGAATTTTAAATAATTTTTGTCTTTTAACAAAACTGTCTTTAATTTTTGACTATTTTGAAAGCTTTTTTGTTTGTTTTCCTTTGCAGCCAAATTGATTTATAGTTTAAACAAAATCCTCCAACGTATGCTGCTGATTTATTTTGCATGTTTGCATGCAATGCAATTAATAAAAACTCTTTAAACAACAGAACACTGCTGGAGTTTGAAAGTCTCTATAAACAATTTAGAAATGCTGCTGTCATCTAAATAAAATTCACAAAAATCAAATAAAGAATTTTGTGTAAAAAAAAAATCCCACATCATAGCCAAAACGTACTGACAGACAGACAGACAGACGCAGTCCTTTTTAAGCATGTTTAGAAAATAAATGTGCTATTCCGCCTAATGGCATAAACGTGTCCAAAATAGTCAATTTTGCATTTGCAACTCAATAACAGGCTTAAAAGTATTTAACAGAATAGA
This sequence comes from Lucilia sericata, assembly GCF_015586225.1. Lineage (NCBI taxonomy): Eukaryota > Metazoa > Arthropoda > Insecta > Diptera > Calliphoridae > Lucilia > Lucilia sericata. The sequence continues at coordinate 33,157 of NW_023994290.1, forward strand.
ATTATTTTGTTTTTTTTCAATTGTCATTTACTCCGTTTAGAAGCGTACTTACTCATTTAGCTGGAAACAAATGGGAAAAAAAGCTTTTTTTTTTTTTTGTTCTGTTTTGTGTAAATTGCAACTGGTCTTAATTTCCAATTACTTCTAAGTTTATTTCAATTTAAAGTTGGATTTGTTTATGTAATTTTGTTACTCTATGTTGTTGATATTAAAACGTTGCATGTGGTATAAATAATGTTGCATATCATTACTGTCAAAGATAGAATTTTTTTTCGTTTTTAAATTTGCTGCCAATACTTTGGTTCTTTGGGCTAGAAGTGTGTGGTTGTTTAGTAGTAGGATTACATTGTTGTAAAATAGTATCAGTTGATTGGCAAAGGCAAGGGGCCGGGAGGAAGGAATTAGGGGAATTTAATATTGAGCTTACAGTTGTAAGGTTTAGAACATAAATTATGGGTCAATGGTTAAGTTTTGTTGTGTGCCCAAGTATTAAATGCATAAAGTAGCAGAGAAGATGTAGTTGTTAGATTTAATGATGAGTCTGTGTTTTATGCAAAGCTCCACTACACTTTAATTGCCACAACAACAATTCATTAAAAGGATTTGCAACATCAAAATACAAAATTTAGTTTCAAAAACAAAACATTTCTCCATTAAATTAAAATTTTTTAAATTTTAAAGATTTTTGAAAAAAAAAAAGCTTTTTACAAGTTTACAAGCTTTCTAAAAGCTTTTGGCTAAAAACTTACAAAAATGGCTAAAAAACGAACAAAAGCTTTAGTAGACTTAAAATTTATAATGATTTGGAGTAAAATTGACAAATGCTTTTGAAAGCTTTATACATTTTTTAACTATTAAAAGCCAGAATTGGTTAAAGTTTCAAAGAATTGTTGATTTATTTCAAAAATTAAAAGTTTTAGTAGAATATTTGCAAAAAAGCTTTTAAAAATATTAAAAGCTTTTTAAAAGCTTTTTTGAAAAACTTATAAAAACGTTAAAAAATTTTGCTTGCCCACTTAAAGTTTATTATTTTTGGCAAAATATTGTTAAATTTCACTTTTAAGACAAAAGCTTTATAAATTCTTAGACTACTTAGGAATTAAAAATTAGTAAATATTTTATAGGTTCGTGTTTTTATAAAAAAAAACAATATGTTTAGCTAAATTTTTGCGAAAAGCTGTACAAATAAAGCTAAGCAAATAAGTTGTTTTTAAAAGCTTTTTTGGTTAAACCTTTAAAAACGTCTAAAAAATTAAAGAATATTGATTACTATAATTAATTTGTAAAAATATAGCTAAATTTCACTTTTAAGCCAAAAGCTTTTGTAAAGCTTTTACAAATTTTAAGGTGTTTAAAAACTTCAAATACGATAAATTTCTTATAGAATCGTATATTTATTTAAAAACTATGTGTTTAGTTAAATATTTGCAAAAAAGCTTTAATAAATATTTTAAGCTTTTAAAAAGCTTTTCCTTAAAAACCCATAAACACAGTTTAAAAACATATAAAATCGTTAAGGTTTATTAATTTTGGCAAAATATTCTTATATTTTACTTTTAAAGCAAAAGCTTTTGAAAGCTTTATACATTTTAAGGCTTTTAAAGCCTTCAAAATTGTTTAATACTTTATAGAAACATGTATTTAAAAATTATTTATATGCTTAGCTTAAAAGCTTTCATGTTTAGCTTAAAGCTTTATAAAAGCTTTTATTTAGAAAACCTTTAAAAACATCTAAAAACTTATAAAATCGTTAACGTTTACTATTTTAAACAAAATATTGCAAAATTTAACTTTTTTAGACAAAAGCTTTTGAAAGCTCTACTTATTTTAAGATGTTTAAAGTCTTTAAAATTGGTAAATTGTTAATAGAATTGTTTATTTATTTAAAAAAAATATGTTTTTAGCTGAATTATAGCTAAAAGCTTTCGAAAAATTTGAAAGCTTTATAAAAGCTTTTTTTTGAAAACTTATAAAAGCACCTAAAACTTCTGAAAATTGTAACGATTATGAATTTTAACAAAATATTGTTACATTTTACTTTTAAGGCAAAAGCTTTTGAAAGCTTTTCACATTCTAAGGCTTTTATGTAAAAAGCTTAAAATTTTTACAAATCTTTAAAAAATTAATGAAAGCTTTGGAAAAGCTTTTTAAGTAAAAGCTTATAAAAAGTCAGAAATTTTAAAATTAAATACATTTTTATGGGTTTTGTATGTAAAATTTAATAAATTTGGTCTTTTTTGACGTTATAGCTCGCTTTCTAGTCGTTTTAAACTTTTTGTTTGATTTCCATTCTTCTTGTTATTACTTTTATTTTATACCAAGTGTTAAGTTTAACTACTTTTTAATGTTATGTCTGTAGAGGAATTTGTTTTAGATTTTTTTTTCGCTGCTGCAAATGAAAAAAATCAAAACATTCTGCTGTTAGTACAATTTCCATTTGTAGTTATTTAATAAGGTTCTAGTTAGCAACTTTGTTGCTTAGAAAAAAACTGCTAAGGCGTGTAAAATGTGGAAAAAAATTTACATGAATTATAAAGGTTTTAATGGCGAAAGAATAAAACTAGAGATGTGTTGTCTTAAAAGCATTTACTAAAGAGATGTAAAAAGCTAAGAAGGAAAACAAAGTTAGCATGTTAAAAGCTTTAGGGATTTTTTTTTAATTAATTCAATAAGTCAAATGGTTAACTAAGGCTTTTAAAAGTTTTTAATAAAATTTGATGAAATTAAGACTTTAAGTTAGCTTTGTATCCCAAAAAGCTTTAGTTTAAAATCTTAAACTTTCGGAAGCTTTTGATATATTTTAAGAGTATTTTACTCTGCTTTGATAGATAAACTTAGTAATTCATTGTTTCTGAATTGAAATTTATGAAATCATAATTGAGTATAAAAAGCTTTAAAAGCTCTCTGAAAGCTTTAAGGCCTCCAAAAAAGTTTATGAATTATTTGAATGACAGTTTCATTGGATTCGAATAAATTTGAAACATTTCTAAGAACTTTAAAAGCTTTTAGGTTGCTAAGAAAGTTGTCAAGCTCTGAAGAACTACAAAACCTCTTTAAGACAGCCATCAAGCTTTTGGTAGAAGCACCAGAGTCTTAAGAAAGCTTAGGAAAGACGTCAAGGACTTCGAGATCTAACTATCAAACTCTTAATAAAGCTTACAGGGAAAATATATAAAGCTATTATGAAAGCTATTGTGTTCTAAAGAAGCTGTTAAGCTTTTAGAAAGGCAATTAAACACTTAGGCAAAAGCTATTGATGCCTTTTGAAAGATGTCAAGATCTAAGGAAAGCTATTAATATCTTAGGAAAGTTCGAAAGCAAAATGGCAAGCTCTTCTAAAGCTTTTGACCTCTAAAGAAAATTGTCAAGCTCTTTTGAAAGCTACCAAATGGTAAAGAAAGCTTAGATAGTTATAAGAAAACAGCCAAGTTCTTAGGAAAGCTATTAGCTCATAAGGAAGCACTTTAGAGCTTTCAAGCACCTTTGTTTTAAAGCTCTTATGACAGCTTTTAAAGCTGCCGATATCTTAGGAAAGTTCTGAAGTAAAATGTTAAGCTCTTATAAAAGCTGTTGACTTCTGCAGAAAGTTGTCAAGTTACTTTGAAAGCTGTCAAACTCTTAAGAAGACAATCAAGCTCCTATGATAACTTTAAAGTGCTTAATAGAGCTTTCAGACACCCTTTTTAACTTTTTAAGCTTTTATGAAAGCTGTCAATCATTTAAGAAAGCTTTCAGCTTTCAAGTTAATATTATAACAGTCAAGTTCTTAGAAAAGCTGTTAATATCCTAAGAACACTTTAAAGCACTTAATAGAGCTTTCAAAAACTTTTCTTAACTGTAATTAAGATTTAATGAAAGCTGTTAAGCTCTTAAGAAAGCTTTTTTGATAATACTACAACAGTCAAGTTCTTAGAAAAGCTTTTAAGGTCTTAAGAAAGTTTTCCATCTTTTCAAAAAGCATTAAAGCTTTTTTCTAACTAAATTTAAGCTTTTTAACCTAGAAATATAAAATTCTTCTAAGAAAACCTTCATTTTGAGTTGGAATTTCAACTAAAAGTTGAGAATGATGCCAAATTATTATTAAGAAAAACCACATTGAAAAAAATTGAAAAAAGAATTCAACCACAAATATGAAACATTTTTTTATTGTGAAAACAATTTGTAAAGCTTTGAACGTAAAAGTTCAATATCACAAAACAATAACACATACACACAAACACACTAAATGAATAAAGTGAGAAGAAACCAAAAATAATTAAGCCGAAACTTAATGATGACCACAATCATAACACATTGTTAACCATGATCACATATTAAAAGAAGCAATAAAAGGCTAAAAAAGTTCACAAGAACTTTATTCCATGGCAAGAAAAAAAAAAACAAAGAAAACCAAACAATTGCGTGTTGAAACTAAAGCATGGTCTCATTTGGGATTTTTTAAGTTTTTGCAAGCCTGACTTGAAAACGTTCTTTTTTGCATTTCGTGGTTTGTTTTATTGTATTTTGACAATTTCAATATATGATAAGCTTAGCATGCAAATTAGGTTTGTATTTCTACTGCTGCTGCTCTCTTTTTGAAAAAGCACGCACACTTTTAGTTATTTTTGAAAAAAACTTATATATTTTATTTATATGAGAATTACTGTAGTTTGACATTTAAGTTTGGCCTGTTTTTTTTAAAGGACATTTGTTCATATACAGTCGTTACAGCTGTATGTGGAACCCATATGAACATTTCAATGACGACATGTTGAGTTAATATGTACGTGCTTAAATATTACTTTTTTTGCATATTTACATATCATTGACATTGACAGTTTATGGTCAAAAACGTGTTTGGAATTTTTGGAATAAAACTTCATTGCAATTTTGGGAATTCATATTTTTATTACAAAATAAAAAAAAAAAACTAAAAACCGCAAATAAATTTAAATTATTTGATATAAAAACAATGTTCTAAAAACCAAAAATTTAAATAAACTTTCTCTTTGTTCTGTTAACTAGCGTTATAAAGTCAATCAATCCTGTCAAAATTGACAGAAAGACAGTTTTTCCCTCTAGTAAACCAACAATAGCAATAAAAGTCATTGATAATTAATTAAAACTAAGAATTTCCACCCAAATAATAATTTATACAAAATTTGGTGGCAAAAATGCATTTAAAAATATAAAAGCTTTAAAGCTCCGCAAAAGCTTTTAAGTTAAATCTCTATTTTTCAAATCAAAATTAACTTTTAACAATAATTTAAGCTGTAAAATGCATGAAAGTGGCATAAAAATCATATTTTTGTGAAAAAGCTTTAAAGCTCAGCAAAAGCTTTTAGCTTAAAACTGTATTTTTTAAATCAAAATTAACTTTTAACAGCAATTTAAGCTCTAAAATGCATGAAAGTGGCATAAAAATTATATTTTTGTGAAAAAGCTTTAAAGCTCAGCAAAAGCTTTTAGCTTAAAACTGTATTTTTTAAATCAAAATTAACTTTTAACAATAATTTAAGCTGTAAAATGCATTAAAGTGGCATAAAAATCATATTTTTAAAAAAGCTTTAAAGCTCAACAAAAGCTTTTGGCTTAAAATTGGAGTTTTCAAATAAAAATTAACTTTTAACAATAATTTAAGGTCTTAAACGCATGAAAGTGGCATAAAAATCATATTTTAGTGAAAAAGCTTTAAAGCTCAGCAAAAGCTCTTGCACTAAAACCATATTTGTTAAACAAAAATAACTTATAACATCGAGCTAAGCCCTAAAATGTATGAAAATGACATAAAAATCAAAATATTATAAAAAAGCTTTAAAGCTCTTAGATAAAAATATTACAAATATTTGACCAAAATTGACATTTTGTAACATTTATATTATTTCACAACAACGCAGGGGAAAAATGTAATAAAAATTATTTCAACTCGTATTTTCCTAAAAAGAGCTTTAAAGCTTTGATAACAAAATTAGTCTATTTGGTTCAAAATTAATGCTTAAGCCTTAGCCTAATAAAGTAAACAATAATTTATAGATGAAATTAATGCCAAAAAACAGCTTTTTATAACAGCGTGGAACTAAAAGCTTTTATGTCTAAAAAAAGCTTTTTTAATAAAACCCATTTTTTTCAATAAAAAATATAATTTGTTATGCTTTAAAGCATATAGCTTATGAAAATCATAATTTTATAACAATTTTTTTGAAAAATTTAATGACTTTACTAAAAGCTCCAAAAAGCTTTTGCACCGAAACTTATTTTTTTCTTCAAAATTAGTTTTAAAACTATATAACCCATACAACTGATGAAAAACGCTTAAATTTCATATTTTTGTTAAAAGAGCTTTAAAGCTTTTATAGCAAAAATTTAAGTTTTCGAAAAGCTTTTATTTTTTAGCTCTACAAAACTACTTGTATTTATAATTTAGCTTTAAGTTTTTACTATGAAAAGCTTTTTAGAAAAGCTTTTGCTATCAAAAACTTTCTAGAAAAATAAAAAGCTTTCTATAAAAGCTTATAGTAAGAACTTTCTAGAAAATATTTTACTATAAAAAGCTTTTTATTCAAGCTTTACTAGAAAGAGCCTTTTACTGAAATAAATTTCTTGAAACACCTTTTACTATAAAAAGCTTTTTTAGACAAGCTTTTACTAAAAAAGCTTTCTCTTTAAAAATATCTTATGGAAAGGCTTTTACTGTAAAAGCTTTCTAGAAAAATTTTACTATAAAAAGATTCTGGAATACTTTTATTATAAAAGTTTTCTAGAAAGCTTTACTATAAAAAAGTTTTAAAAAAACTTTTACTTTAAAAAAGCTTCTAGAAAAGCTTTTTGACTACATCTTAAACAGATTTTTGGAGAAACATTTAGCTATTTAATGCTTCAATATGATTTTAATTAGAAAAATTATAGTTTTTAAAATTGAAACTGTTAGTAATTATTTTGTAAATCAATTCTAAATCTCTTTTACACGTTTCTATGTATAATTAATGTTCTTTTCTTCATGTCTAATAGCTTATCAAACCAACCCACGGTAGATGACAAATTATGTTATTATCAGTATTTTTCTATAACCCGTTATAACAAAAATCAATAACACTATTTCAATTTATTGAAATGTCTTTTACATTTTCTATACCCTTTCATATTCTAGATAAAATTGCTACCAATATGTCGATTGAAAAAAAAAACGTATATAAATGTTTAATTACTATTTGGAATACAGCAATAGACTAAATAAAAATCTAGACAGACAAAAAAAAACAATAAATTCAAACATGTGAATTTAGTCACATTACACTGCATATAGTATGAAAATAAAATGTTTATAAAAAGATAACAGAAACAAATGCTATAGTATTTTCCTACAAAAGTTTAATTAAAAATTGAAAATAAATTTTCTCTCTCTCTCTGAAACTCAATTAACATTTATTTGAGTGACATTAAAATGGTTACAAAAAAAAAAACAGAATAAACTAAACAAAATTTAATTAAAAATCATAGGAAATTATTACAATCTTGGTCATTATGTTTAAGCTTTAGATTGCATTTTTAACCTAAATTCAGGTGTTAAAAAAACTACATAAATTTAATAGAAAACATCTTTATGGATTAAAGTTCCTTCCCCATTAACTCGTTTTATTTATTAAGTTTTTAGTTGCTGGCAAGTGAAAGGTGTCATGTAAAAGTCTCTTAAATAGTCGACAATTAAAAATTTAACACAAAAGTATTTTTTTGTTGCAAAACTCTCTAGAGTAGTTGTTTTCTGCACTTTAATTTAATTTCTTTCTAAATAAGAACAATTAAGTGCAGTTGATACTTTCGAAAATTGATGCAGAAAAAGAAAAAAAAAATGAAATGAAAGTTAAACCCTAGAAAAGCCTGAAAGCTTAAAAAGCTTTTTATATAAAAAACTTTTTATTAACTTTATGACAAGCAAACAACAACTACTAGAACTAGAACAGAATAGAACAGAACTAGAGCAGAACTAGAACAGAACTAGAAAAGCAGAACTAGAACAGACATACTAGAACGAACAGAACTAGAACAGAACTAGAACAGAACTAGAACAGAACTGGAACAGAACTAGAACAGAACTAGAACAGAACTAGAACAGAACTAGAACAGAACTAGAACAGAACTAGAACAGGACTAGAACAGAACTAGAACAGAACTAGAACAGAAGTAGAACAGAACTAGAACAGAACTAGAACAGAACTAGAACAGAACTAGAACAGGACTAGAACCGAACTAGAACAGAACTAGAACAGAACTAGAACAGAACTAGAATAGAACTAGAACAGAACTAGAACAGAACTAGAACAGAACTAGAACAGAACTAGAACAGAACTAGAACAGAACTAGAACAGAACTAGAACAGAACTAGAACAGAACTAGAACAGAACTAGAACATAACTAGAGCAGAACTAGAGCAGAACTAGAGCAGAACTAGAACAGAACTAGAACAGAACTAGAACAGACTAGAACAGAACTAGAACAGAACTAGAACAGAACTAGAACAAACTAGAACAGAACTAGAACAGAACTAGAACAGAACTAGAACAGAACTAGAACAGAACTAGAACAGAACTAGAACAGAACTAGAACAGAACTAGAACAGAACTAGAACAGAACTAGAACAGAACTAGAACAGAACTAGAACAGAACAGAACTAGAACAAAACTAGAACAGAACTAGAACAGAACTAGAACAGAACTATAACAGAACTAGAACAGAACTAGAACAGAACCAGAACAGAACTAGAACAGAACAGAACAGAACTAGAACAGAACTAGAACAGAACTAGAACAGAACTAGAACAGAACTAGAACAGAACTAGAACAGAACTAGAACAGAACTAGAACAGAACCAGAACAGAACTAGAACAGAACAGAACTAGAACAGAACAGAACTAGAACAGAACTAGAACAGAACTAGAACAGAACTAGAACAGAACTAGAACAGAACTAGAACAGAACTAGAACAGAACTAGAACAGAACTAGAACAGAACTAGAACAGAACTAGAACAGAACTAAACTAGAACAGAAAGAACTAGAACAGAACTAGAACAGAACTAGAACAGAACTAGAACAGAACTAGAACAGAACTAGAACAGAACTAGAACAGGAACTAGAACAGAACTAGAACAGAACTAGAACAGAACTAGAACAGAACTAGAACAGAACTAGAACAGAACTAGAACAGAACTAGAACAGAACTAGAACAGAACTAGAACAGAACTAGAACAGAACTAGAACAGAACTAGAACAGAACTAGAACAGAACTAGAACAGAACTAGAACAGAACTAGAACAGAACTAGAACAGAACTAGAACAGAACTAGAACAGAACTAGAACAGAACTAGAACAGAACTAGAACAGAAACTAGAACAGAACTAGAACAGAACTAGAACAGAACTAGAACAGAACTAGAACAGCCTAGCACAGAACTAGACCAGAACTAGAACAGACCTAGAACAACTAGAACAACTAGAACAGAACTAGCACAGAACTAGAACAGAACTAGAACAGAACTAGACCAGACCTAGACAGAACTAGAACAGAACTAGAACAGAACTAGAACAGAACAAGAAGAACTAAACAGAACTAGAACAAACTAGAACAGAACAGCACAGAACTAGAACCAGAACTAGAAACAGAACTAGAACGAACTAGAACCGAACTAGAACAGAACTAGAACAGAACTCGAACAGAACTCGAACAGAACTAGAACAGAACTAGAACAGAACTAGAACAGAACTAGACCAGAAGCTAGAACAGAACTAGAACAGACACTAGAACAGAACTAGAACAGAACCTAGAACATGAACTAGAACATGAACTCGAACATGAACTAGAACATGAACTAGAACATGAACTAGAACATGAACTAGAACATGAACTAGAACAGAACTAGAACAGAACTAGAACAGCAACTAGAACTAGAACAGAGCTAGAACAGAAACTAGAACAGAACTAGAACAGAACTAGACAGAACAGAACAGAACTAGAACAGAACTAGAACAGAACTAGAACAGAACTAGAACAGAACTAGACAGAACTAGAACAGAACTAGAACAGAACTACAGAACTAGACAGAACTAGAACAGAACTAGACAGAACTAGAACAGAACTAGACCGAACTCAATAGAACTCAACTAGAACAAACCAGAACTATCTAGAACAATGAAACAACAGAACTCATCTAGAATTCATCTAGAACTCACTAGAACTCAACCAGAACTCAATAGAAATCAACTAGAACTCAACTAGAACAGAAACTAGAACTCAACTAGAACTCAACTAGAACTCAACTAGAACTCAACTAGAACACAAACCAGAAACTCATCTAGAACTCATCTAGAACTCAACTAGAACACAACCAGAACTCATCTAGAATTCATCTAGAACTCACTTAGAACTCAACCAGAACTCAATTAGAACTCAACCAGAACTCAAATAGAACTAGTGCTGAACTAGAACTGAGCTAGAACTAGAAACGATTTCATAAAAAATTAAACTTTTATTTTAGCAAAATCTTCCCAAAACAAACCCACAGAGGTTTAATTTTAAATCCAACTTTTGACACATGATGCTTTTCCTTAAAGGCAACAAATTAACACAACAACAAACTGACACTTTCAAATTAAATGTTAAAAGACAAGAGGGGAAGAAAAAGTGTCAGCAAAACTATTTTTCTAATGGTATTTGGCAAAAAAAAATCTAATTTAAGCAAATCACCAAAAATGTAAAGAACTACAGCAAAGCCATTTACTAAGAAAGAAAAAACAACAGGAACCCAGCCCAGCTGGTGTTTAGAAAAGTGTCACATTTATTTAGTTTTTGGATTAGATTCTAAGAAGACATTAAAAAAACAACATTTTTTTTAAAACAACAAACTTGATACTTTGTATAAAATTATTTTTGTTGCAAGTGCATAGAGACATGAACATGAAAGTTTAAACTTACAGATGTTGTGGATTTGTTTTGTTTTTTTTTTGCCTTTTTGTTAAATTTTAAGGAGTTGGCTGGCTGATGATAAAGATGTCTCTCCCACATGCACACACGTTTTTGTTTGGATTTTTGTTATAGCTACTGTTCTGAAATTACTTATTATTCTAGATAACTCTAGTTTATGTTTTCAGATGCATGTTTATAAATATTACTTCTTTTTTTTATAGTTTTTATAGTGTTGACAATAATGATGTGTCGTTGTTGTCGTTGCTGTTGTTGTCATGATGACATGAATGTCATAATTTTCATAGTCATAACATTTCATGACTTTTGTGATTAGTAATTCGTACAACATACACATGAGATTTTTAACACAATCTTCTTCTGAGTAAGTTTCATTTCATATTTTTGTTGTTGTTGTTGTTGTATATTTAACTATATTTTGCTTGTTAGAGGATCTAGTCTTTCTTTGCCAAAGTCATAGTTAAGCAAAACTGCACAAAAAGAATCTTATACAAATCTAAATATTTTAATGTTTACATGTAAAAAATAAACATAAACAGAAGCTTTTTTTTAACATTTGTTTTTGTTGTTTATTTTGTCTTGTACACGATTCTTGGGAAAATAATATTTTTAATACATATTTTTTTTTTTTTTTGCTTGAGCAGGGTTTGTTTGCTTTAGAGGAAAATTTGCGGAAAGAAATTAAATTGGAAAAAATCTAAATCTTAAATAAAAAGCTACAAGAACAAGTTAAGAAAGCTTTAATAAATTATTTCCACAAAAGCTATAAAATAAAGATTTATTTTCTGCGTAAAACTTTCAAAAATTTCTATTCAAAAAAATCTTTATTCTAAAATAATTTTCAAAGAAATGCGCTTTGAAGAAAGTTTCTTGAGAAAAAGCTATAATCAAGCTTTTTAGCAAAAAGCTAAACATTCATACACTTTTCATACTAAAGCTTTACAGTTATTATAGTTATTATATATTTTTAGAATAAAGCCTTTTCATAGAAAATTTTCTGAAGGTTTAAAGGAGCTTTTTCATAGAAAAGTTTCGAAAAGTTTCTTCATAGAAAAGCTTTACAATTAGGCTTTTTCATAACAAAATTAAAAGATTTTTGATTGAACAAATTTTCCTGGAATAGCTTCGAAATGCTGAAAGCTAAAGATTATGGAAGAAAATTCTTTATCAAACAGCTCTACCAAATAGCTTTTTAAGAAAAATTTTTATAGCAAAGCTTTATAAAAAAGATTTTTTATAGAAAAAAGCTTTTTAATAGAAACCTTTTCTGCAAAACTTTTTCATAGAAAAGCTTTTTCCTATAAATCCTTAAAATAACAGAAAAGCTTTTCTATAAAACTTTTTCACAGAAAAGCTTTTCTATAAAACTTTTTCACAGAAAAGCTTTTCTATAAAACTTTTTCACAGAAAAGCTTTTCTATAAAACTTTTTCACAGAAAAGCTTTTCTATAAATATTTTTCGCATAAAAGCTTTTCCATAAAATTTTTTACAGAAAAACTTTTCTAGAAAGCTTTTTTATAAAAAACTTTAAAATGAAGCTTTAACCTAGAAAGATATAAAGAACTTTGTAGCATTCAAATAAAGTTATTTTATGCAAAGCATTTTCTAAGAAAAGCTTCCAAGTAAAAGTTATTTCATAAAAAGCTTTTTTACAGAAAATATTATTAAGTAAGCTTTTCTATAGAAAAACTACACAAAAATTTAATGAAAATATTTTTCATTAAAATCTTAAAAATAACAGAAAAGCTTTGTTATAAAGATTTTGCACAGAAAAGCTTTTCTATAAAGCTTTTTCACAGAAAAGTTTTTCTGTAAAACTTTTTCACAGAAAAGCTTTTCTATAAAGCTTTTTCATAGAAAAGTTTTCTATAAAGCTTTTTCACAGAAAAGCTTTTCTATAAAGCTTTTCACGTAAAAGCTTTTCTAAAAAGCTTTTCCACATAAAAGCTTATTTGCTGAAAAGCTATTTCTATAAAGCTTTTTCACATAAACGCTTTTCTATAAAGCTTTTTCAAAGAAATGTTTTCCTATAAAGTTTTTTACAGAAAAGCTAGTATATAAACCTTTTTCATAGAAAAGCTTCTTAATAAAAATTTTTCTGAAAAAAAAACTTTAAATAAAGAGCTTTTATGAAGAAGCTTAAAAATATTTTGTTTTATAAAAAAGCTTCAAATGAAGTTTTTTCATTGAAAATCGTTTTTTATAAAACAAAACTTTTCTTATAGACATCATAGAAAAATTTTTCTACAAAGCTTTTTCACAAAAAGCTCTTTTATAAAGCGTTTTTACAGAAAAGCTTGTATATAAACCTTTTTCATAGAAAAGCTTCTTATTAAAAATTTGTCTGAAAACAAAACTTTAAATAAAGAGCTTTAAAATATTTTGTTTTATAAAAAAGCTTCAAATAAAGCTTTTTTATTAAAACCATTTTTCTATACAATAAAACCTTTCTTACAGACATGTTCATTACAAAGACCCTAGAAAGCTTTTGTTACAAAATTATTTGAAATAAGACTTTCTTTGTGCAAATATGTGACAACTGTTTTAAAAGCTCTTCTTTTAGTCCTGTATAATTCCTTTAAATAACTTATTTTTTTGCTGTCTTTTACCCTAATTGAAATAAATCTGTTACTATTCCTTTTATGTGTTTGCAAAACTTTTCTGTTAGTTTTATGTGAAAAGCTATTGGTAAAGCTTCTTTATATTATCCTTAAGTTATAAAATAATCTTGTACTTTTTTATGACGAAAACTTTTTGTTCAACATTTTTATTTTTTTTTTTTTTTTTTTTGTATTTGCTGTACTTTTGGCAAATGATTACCGGAATGTTAAAGGAAAGAAATAGAAAACAAAGTACTGAAACTCAATTATATTGCTACACCTTAAAGGCTTTGAAAGACGTGGCTGGCAGGAAGCTAAAAGGAAGGAGAAAGAAAGAGGAATCTTTGGGCAAGACAGCAATTGTTTTATTAGAGGGGAGAGCTACGTTTAAGGAAAAGGTATTCTAGAGTTATCAGAGGGAGAAGTAGCAAGTTCTAGAACTAAAGCTTTTATAAAGTTTGTATTAAGCTTTTATGACAGCTTATATTAAGTATTTAAGAAAGCCTATATTGAGCTTTTATGAAAGAATATTCATATTTAACCTTTTATGAAAGCTCATATTAAGCTTTTTTGAAAGCTTATATAAAGTATGTAATATAGAACTTTAATGAAATCTTATATTAAGCCTTCGTTAAAGCTTTCCTTATGTTTCAGTACTAAGCTTTTATGAAAGCTTTTATTAAGCATTATTGAAAGCTTATATTAAGCTTTATCGAAAGCTTATGTTAAGCTTTATCGAAAGCTTGTATTAAGCTTTTATGAAAGCTTGTATTATGCTTTTATGAAAGCTTTTCTTATGCTTTTATGAAAGCTTGTATTAAGACTTTATGAAAGTATTTGTTAAGCTTTTATGAAAGCTTTTGTTAAGCTTTTATGAAAGCTTTTATGAAAGCTTTTCATAAGCTTTTCTTAAGCTTTTATGAAAGCTTTTCATAAGCTTTTATGAAGGCTTTTCTTAAGCTTTTATGAAAGCTTTTCATAAGCTTTTATGAAAGCTTTTCATAAGCTTTTATGAAAGCTTTTCTTAAGATTGTCTGAAAGCTTTTCATAAAAGCTTTTCTTAAGCTTTTATGAAAGCTTTTATGAAGGCTTTTATGAAAGCTTTTCTTAGACTTTAATTAATGTTTAAAAGCTTTTGCCAACAAGTTCATTCTGATAGTTATTTGCACAGCATTTTAAAGTCGTTACATCCTTCTGGTTTCAAATTGCAAATTTATTCCTTAATATTTTTAAAGTTGCTTGTTGGTGGGAAGATCAAAACCTTTTTGAAAAGTTGGCGGCGTTATATGTGATTTTATAAAATGATACATGGCTTTATTACCTGGCAAATTCTCTTGCTGCTGCATGCTTTAGCATGCATAATTATGCGTAGTAACGCCCTCTGTCAGCAGCAATTGCTGTAGTTTTATTACCTGCAGCCAGTTCTAAAGCCTTTTCCTTACACAAAAGGCAAAGGAGTACATTTCATATAATCATTTATGTAATAACTTCTCAGCTCTTCTTATAAGGTTTTAAAATATAGTTTTGAGTTTTGTTTGGGGTTTGTTTAACATGTTGAGGTGTTAATTTGTTAAATTAAGACTTCAAAAGGGATTTTTGGGTTACACAACTTTTGTTTTTGAAAAACTATTTAAATAAATTGTTTCCAAATAATTACCTTTGGTTGGTGTGAAATTCGTATTTAATTAAATTTCAAATTTACCAATTAAACAAACAACAATTTGTTGCAAAACTTTGTTTATTTACACAGCAACAAGGTGTAAACAAATAAATTTGTTACATTGGATTGTTGGTCAGTAGTATATTTGGTTAGAGGTTGTGTGGCAGCCAGTTAAAACATATCGAAAAATTTACAGTTAACAAGCAAAACTAATATATTTTTATGTTTTCAAAAAACACACTCCCCTCTAATGGAAAATGCAGTTACTAACGGCCAAAACTCTAACTAAATAAAACAGAGTATCTTAAACATGGCTGCACATATTTTAGCATAATTCGTTCAAAATTTATCCGATTTGGTTGCAACAAACGGCAAAATAAGCTTAAACGAATAAGCTTTAAATCATTTAAAGACAATTCTTTATTAGAGTATATATCTCCGAAAAACTATAGAAAGTTTTAAGGAAGAATTATGCAAAAAAAAGTTGAAATATTTTTATAATTTTAAAAATTCATTAAAAATCTTAAACAGCCCATAGTGCAATTTTAAATATAGAACCTGAAAGCTTAAAATGTTCTTAATAAAACCTCATAAAATTTCTTAAAATTGCTTGACAAATGTCAATTTTACAAGCAATTAAGTGAGGTTATAACCTTCTTAAAATATGACTAATGTTAATTTTATTTATTTTTCAAAAAATCATAAAAAATCTAAAATATCCCATAGTGCAGATTTTTAAACAGAATCATAAAGCTTAACATGTTTTATATAAAATAATATATTTTTTTATTAAAATTTTTTACAAAAAGTGGATTTTTAAACAATTTATTAAAGTTACTAACTTTTGTTAGAAAAACTAAATTGAAAATAATTTTAAATTATAAAAATTCCTAAAAAATCTAAAACGGCCCATAGTGCAATTTAATTCATATATTCTGAAAGCTTATAGTGTTCGCTATAAAATTCGATATAATATCTTCAAATATTTAAATAATTGTAGATTTTATTCATAGTTAAGTGTAACTACTGCAGTTTGCAAGAACTACAAAATAGAAAAAATTTTAATATTCAAAAATTCATAAAAAATCTACAAGAACCCATAGTGCAAGTTTTTATCCAAATTAAGAAAGCTTATAGTATTGTAAAAGAAATTAAATATATTTAATTAATATGATAAGCTAAATAAGGATTTTGTACATAATTTAGTGGAAACATTACATTTTTGAGAGAAATAATAATAGAAATATGTTTTATTTTCAAAAATTCACAAAAAAACTAAAACGACCCATAGTGCAACTTTATAAGTATTTTCTGATAGCTTATAGTGTTTTCAATAAAACTGGATATAATCTTTTAAAATGGTTTAATTACTGTAGATTTTATTTATAGTTAAGTGCAATTACTGCAATTTGTAAGAACTACAAAATAGAAAAATGTTTAATTTTCAAAAATTCATAAAAAATTTAAAACGACCCATAGTGCAATTCTTTTTTAGAATTCCTAAAGCTAGACAGGTTTTAAAAAAATAACATAAATTTTATTTATATTCTAAGACAAATATCGGTTTTGTACATAATTTAGTGAAGACATTACATTTTTAAGAGAAATAATAATAAAAACATGTTTTATTTTCAAAAATTCATAAAAAAACTAAAATGATCCATAGTGAAATTTTCTAAGTATTCACGGAAAGCTTATTATGTTTTCAATAAAAGCTAATATATATTTTTATAAATCTTTAAATAACTATAGATTTTATTGATAGTTTAGTGAAAGTACTATATTTTGTAAGAAATACAAAATTGAAAAATTTTTAATTTTCAAAAATTCATAAAAATTTTATAACGACCCATAGTGCAAGTTTTTATCTTGGTTCTGAAAAGCTTAATATGTTCTAAAAAAAACCAAAATATATTTGATTGAAATTTAAAGTTAGAAAGGGTTTTTATACACAATTATGCGAGGACACCACATTACAATAGAAATACAAAACTAACCAACTTTCAATTTTCAAAAATTCCTAAAAAATGGAAAGCAACCCATAGTGCAATTTTTTACACTGACTCTGAAAGCTTAATATGTTCTCAAAAAATAAAATACATTTCATTAACATCCTTAGATAAATGTGTATTTTGTATACAGTTTAGTAAAGATATCACCTTCTAATGGAAAAACGAAATTAAAAAAAATTTTGAATTTAAAAATTCATCAAAAATCTATAACGATCTATAGTGCAATTCTTTGTTAAAGCTCTGAAAGCTTAATTTGTTCCCGAAAAATAAAATACATTTCATTAACATCCCAAAATAAATGTGGATTTTTTACACATTTTAGTAACAATTAGAAATACAAAATTGAAGAAATTTTAATTTTCAAAAATTCACAAAAAATCAAAAATAAGCCATAGTGCAATGCTTAAAGTAGCAACTGGAAGATAAAAGTGTTATAAATCGAAGAAGATATATAATATTAAATTTGTTACCTAAACCTAGATTTTATATACAATTAAGTAACGACATCACATTATAAATAAAATACCTGTTTGAAAATTTTTTTAATTTTTAAAAATTCATAAAAAATTAAAATGACCCATAGTGCAATTTTATTACCAAAATCTAAAAGCTTTAGGTATTGCTAATAAAATAAGCTAATATTTCTTTAAATCATAAAAAAATTATTGATTTTATTTAAACTTAAATGAAGTTAACTCGTACTTGCAGAAACTTTAAAAATCGAAGAAGGACAGTTTTCCAGTTCAAACCTACTCTTTAAGTACCTCTGGTTTTTTGTCTCCTCAAACCCTTTTCCAAAAAACACTATTATTGTATATCGTAATTTGCAATTTGAACATAGAAAATTAAGTATGATTTTTATGTCTGGTCATGACAAGGTTTGCATAATTGCTTTTGTTCCTTTTTCGATGTTATTGCTCTCCCTCTCTGTCTGTGTCTCTGTTAGTTGGTTGGTTTTTATTAAGCCCCTGGGCTTAATATATACTTATATAGACAAACATGTATTCATATATTGTTAAAGTACATTTGTTCAGTACCTTTGAAATAAAATTGTTTATGGTTTGGTTTCAATGGTTTTCTACTGAAAAAAACAATTGAACTATTGTGAAAATTTACTATAGTGTTTTTTTTTTGACTGTTTATAGCTTTTCTTCTAGTTTAAACCAAAGGGCAGTTTGCAGAGTTTGACTGACGAAACGAAAACAATTGGCAAACAGAACAAAAAAATTGCTTGTGTTAAATTTGTAATGTAAAACGAATAAAAAAAACTAAATTTGGAGTAAAATTTTTATGGGTTTTTGATTGCAAATTTTTTTGTTATTTGTTTGTGTTTTCTAACGCTAATAAAAATCAATTGCTAATCTAGTTAAAAGCTATAAAGGGCAGTAAACATAAACAAGAGAACAGTGTCAAAATTAGATAGAAATGGCAACGATGTCATAAAAATTACATTTTAATCAAAAATACTTCCTTATGCTGCACATAGAAGGTTTTTGGTAAAAGCTTTTAAAAGCTTTTTATGATAAAGTGAAAAAAGCTTTTTAAGACAAAACTATGAAAAGCTTTTTTTAAGAAAAAGCTTAGAAAAGCTTTTTAAAGAAAAACCTTAAAAAAGCTTTTTAAGAAAAAGCATAGAAAAGCTTTTTTAAGAAAAAGCTTAAAAAAGTTTTTTTAAGAAGCTCTTTTAAGAAAAAGCTTAGAAAAGCTTTTTTAAGAAAAAGCTTAGAAAAGATTTTTTTAAGAAAATGCTTAGAAAAGCTTTTTTAAGAAAATGCTTAGAAAAGCTTTTTTAAGAAAAGGCTTAAAAAAGCTTTTTTAGGAAAAAGCTTAGAAAAGCTGTTTTCAGAAAAAACTTTTAAAAAAGCATAGAAAAGCTTTTTTAAGGAAAAGCTTAGAAAAGCTTTTTCAAGGAAAAGATTAAAAAAGCTTTTTTGAGAAAAAGCTTAGAAAAGCTTTTTTGAGAAAAAGCTTAGAAAAGCTTTTTTAAGAAAAAGCTTAGAAAAGCTTTTTAAGAAAAAGCTTAAAAAAGCTTTTTAAGAAAAAGCTTAGAAAAGCTTTTTAAGAAAAAGCTTAGAAAAGCTTTTTTATAAAAAAGCATTTTTAGTACAAACAAGCTTTTTTAGGAAAAACTTTTTAAAAAGCTTTTGTATGAAAAAGTTTCTAAAAGCTTTTTTTACCTTTTAAACCCACTGTTTTCCCTCCGTTTATCCCTTTTATCAAACTACTGCCAATTTAATTTACGTTTCACCTAATTTATTTCCCAGCAACAACAAAAAATCACTTTAAAACCAAACTTTTTCGCTTTTTAAATTCATAACACCATTTTTTTCGCACAACAAAAAAGCATTCGGACAAAAAAACTAATTTAATTGAAAACTTTTTTCCAATTCATTGAATTTATTTAATTAAATAAACTTAAATCAGCGATATCATGCATGCATATGCACGCAAAATTTAAGCACAAATAACAAACATATAAAAAATTTATTGAACTGTATGAATATTTAAAAAAGACACAAAATTTTTATTGTTTTAAATAAATATTGAAAATCTATCTAAATCGCTTTTTGTCATAAACAGATTAAAGCTTTTAAAAGAGAGTAATTAAATCAGTGGAATAAAATAAACAAAAGTTTATAGATTAAAGGATAAAAACAATTGATAATTGCATAGAAATCAAAAGGACTTTGAAACTAAAAATTTTAAAAATGTTGTGCAAGAAAAAAATATCAAAAAGCTTTTTTAAAAAATAAGCCTTAAAAAGCTTTTCTAAGAAAAAAGCTTAAAAAGCGTTTCCAAGAAAAAAGCTTAAAAAGCGTTTCCAAGAAAAAAGCTTAAAAAGCTTTTCTAAGAAAAAGCTTAAAAAGCTTTTCTAAGAAAATAGCCTTAAAAGCTTTTCTGAGAAAAAAGCCTTAAAAGCTTTTCTAAGAAAAAACTTAAAAAGCTTTATTAAGAAATAAAAAGCCTTTTTAAGAAAAAAAAAGTTTAAAAAATTATTCTTTCCACTTACCTTTTTCTTTTTGCTCTTTCTCTTCTTGCACCTTAATCTCGTCCACTTGCACCTGCTGCTGCTCATCCTTGAAATCCTCATCGTCGGTATGCTCGACAACAGCTTCCACCTTAATGGCACTCTTAACCGAATCAGCCGATGAAGAAGTCAAGAGATCTTTACTCTCAGACTCCGCACAGGATTTTGAGGCCACATTGGGCAAATTGATAGTTTCCAGTAAATCTCCAGAGGCAGTTTGTGCCAGCAGAGGCATATTTGAATGATGAGAAGATTGTTTCTCTACCGAGGGCAGACTTTCGCTGGCTAAAGTTATAACCGGAGTAGGTTGTTCGGCATTTGAAGTATTCACATGTGCACTAATCACTGTTGTGGGTAAAACTATATGATGTTCTACTCCCACGATAATACGTTCCATAGGTTTGGGTATTTCAATTATCGGAGTTGTTGTTGGTGTGCATGGTGGTGGTGGTAGTTTTGCAACTTCGACTTTTTGTTCTGAGATATAGGAAGTGGTCTCTAGAGAACCTCTACGTTTGGGTATGGGTTTAACAGGAGTTTCTGTTCTCTTTTGTGGTACTGGAGGTTTAGGTTTTGGTGTGGGCTTCGGTTTCATTTTGGGTGAAGCGGGTTGTTCTCTAATGGCCGTTGGAGTATCTGATTTCTTTGAAGATTTCTTTAGCTTGGGTGACAATTTAACAGATTTGATTTTGTCTGCCGAAACCTCCACTTTCGTGGTTTCAATTTTAGTTTCCTGGATCTTTGGAGTTTGTATTTCTTGGATCTTCGGGGTTTCTGGAGTCATGGGTTCTTTGAGAGTCTTTTGGACGTTTGGAGTCTCAGTCGTGGAAAGTTCGGTGTGAGTTTCCTGGATCTTTGTGGTTTTTTGAATCTTTGGAGACTCTGGTTTTAAAGGTTTTACCCGAGTTTCCTGGATCATTGACGACTCTTGTATTGGAAGTTCTAGTTTGGATTCCTTGATCTTGGAAGTCTCTTGTTTAGGAGGTTCTGTTTTGGTTTCCTTGATCTTGGAAGTCTCTTGTTTAAGAGGTTCTGTTTTGATTTCTTTGATCTTGGGAGTCTCTTCTTTAGGAGGTTCTATTTTGGTTTCCTTAATCTTGGGAGTCTCTAGTTTGGATGATTCTTCCTTGATTAGTTCCTCTTTCAGTTCTTCCTTTCCATTTTCAATTATCTCTTTTGTAATTTCTTTAATTGGAGCCGAAACTTCTTTAGTTTCTATAATATTTTTATGCAAGACATACAGGGGTTCATTGTCGTTGAAATCCTGAGAGGAAATGGCTGTTGTAATTAAGACAGGTTGTGTAGATTCCACAACCTCAAGAACTTCAGTAGCTAGCTTGGATTCCTTAACAATTTCCTTCTCAATTTCAGGCTGTTTAACTACGTTCTCAGCAACAACTTCAGCCTTAATCTGAGGCTCTTTAACAACCTCTTGAACATTGGCTGGTACATCTTCCTTTTCAATAACTTTGTCCTGATCAATCTTCTTGTCACTTTCTTCTTTAGTTTCTTCCACTTTCTCTTGCTCCTTTTCCAAATCGCTTAAATCGAAACCTCTTTCATCTACGGCCTCATATTGGAAGAGTTTCTCCGCCTCCTTTTTAACCTTTTGATAACTTTCTATAAGTTTCTGAGCTTCCATTTCTAATTTCTTTTCCTCCTCGGTTTTCTTAACCAATTTAGGACCCTTCTTTCCCGAATCCTTGCTACAATCTACACGTTTGTTCACCTGTTTTTCAGCATCTTTTAAGACGGAATCTATCAACTGTTGGGTCTCTTCATTAATCAATTTATGAGCCTCCATTTCCATTATATTCTTCATCAAATCATTCTTTTCAAATTCAGCTTCCTTGGCCAGTTCCTCTTTCGTCACCTCCGAACGTTTGGTTACCTGTTTTTCACCATCTGCTGTAACCATTAAGGTTTCATTGAGCTCTCGTATAAGCGAAGGTTTTTCGTTAGACTTCTCTTCCTTTTGGGGATTAAGCAATTGTTCACTATCCTCGAAAGTTTCCAATATTTGATGCTCACACTCCAAAAGATCGATGCCTCCTTGTTCGTTGGCTTGCAATTGTTTACCACACTCCGATAGATTCAAAATACCTCTGACAATACTTTGATTATCTTGTGGATTCAAGGCCTCTTCCGATAATCTTGTTTCCGCTTGGGCGGTAACAGTTATCGGTTGCTGCTGCTGTTGTTTGACCTTGTCATCGAGGCTATCCTGACTGTGCACCTTCTTGAGTTTGGCTTTCTCTTTATGGGTTTCACTGGATTTCTGTACTTTCTCCTCACCCGTTTTCGAGTCCAAGGTGCGTATTTCAGCATAGGCCTTTTGATCGGTTTCAAATTGTCTTTCCTCCATTACGGTGATCTTGGTATTTCCTATACGTTCCGTATAGGGTTGTAGCGAAAAGGATATGGGTTTTGGGGAGTCGGGAGTTTTGCATTCTACCAATACCTTTTTGAATTCTTCGGGTAAATCGTCTATGGTATCCAGTAAATTGTCGCAAGTTTTGGATTCTACTACGGTAGAGGAGGTGGTGGAAGATTTGATTACCTTCTTGGTGGTGGTAGTGGTGGAGGTTGAGGATTTGGTGGTAGTTTGTTTAGTTTCGGTTTTCACCTCCTGTTTAGTCTCGGATAAGGCGGTTTTGTTGTCACTCACCTCGGAAGTAGCAGTTTGGTAGGATTCTGCAGCCATTGAAGTTTCACTATGGGTTTGCTTTTCTACTTCAGCCTCCTCTTTCTCTATACTTTCACTTTCCTTTACTTCTTTACTCACATTTTCTACCTTTTGCTGCTCCAAACTCTCTTTCTCTTCCTTCTTTTCCATTTTCAACTCCTCCTTCTTTTTGCCATCTACTTCCTCTTTTTCTTCACTTTCTTTTTCTTTCACTTCTTCACTTTCTTTCAAATTTAACTGTTTTTCTTTTTCTTCCTTCACTTCACTCATTTTGGTTTTATTCTCCTTCAACTCTTTCTTTTTC
Source organism: Lucilia sericata (assembly GCF_015586225.1). Classification (NCBI taxonomy): domain Eukaryota; kingdom Metazoa; phylum Arthropoda; class Insecta; order Diptera; family Calliphoridae; genus Lucilia; species Lucilia sericata. Next base: position 56,398 of record NW_023994290.1, read on the forward strand.
AAACTTTGTAACTCGGTTACCGGCACAGTGGGCGGCAATACGGGAACGCCTATGAATATAGGTTTCTTAAGTTTAGTATTATTATTATTATTAATTGCACTCGTTGTCTCTTCTTTTTTCACTACTTTCTCTGCGTCTTTCGTTTGTTCGTTATCCGTTTTATTCACCGGTTTCTGTTGACTCAAGTCATCGACTATGACTATGGGTCTGTAATGGAAGAAAAAGACGTTACAATTAGTATTATCATGCAATTACAAAACATTGTTTTAAGATATTTTTACCCGTAACGGAAATTTGTTTGTTTTTAGTTTAATCGTTGGTTTGTTAACATTCAAAAACAAATATTAACCCTAACCTTGGGAAATAAAAATGTATACTAAAGGGGAAACAAATTTTGAATGTATTACCCGCTCTTAGTCAGTTAGTTCGGTACGAATTGCACCTGTGACTGCCGTATTATCGGCAAATGTATTTTTGTTACCGTTTCTATGTCTTATTCGCATTTTTTGTTTAGTTTATTTACTCAGTAAAGATAAAAACGGGGTACACACTACAGTAGGTATAATTAATTAAGGGAATGACAAGAAACTTGAGTGCACAGATACCTTATTGTCTCGACCTTAATATAGGCTTTAGTCGCGGCTAGCGTCTGGACTTTAGTCTAGACTATAGTGTAGTGTTTAGTCCGGTGTATAGTCTGGAATATATCCTGGTCAAATCTATACTTTAGTCTATAGTCTAGTCTATAGTCTAGTCTATAGTCTAGTCTATAGTCTAGTCTATAGTCTAGTCTATAGTCTAGTCTATAGTCTAGTCTATAGTCTAGTCTATAGTCTAGTCTATAGTCTAGTCTATAGTCTAGTCTATAGTCTAGTCTATAGTCTAGTCTATAGTCTAGTCTATAGTCTAGTCTATAGTCTAGTCTATAGTCTAGTCTATAGTCTAGTCTATAGTCTAGTCTATAGTCTAGTCTATAGTCTAGTCTATAGTCTAGTCTATAGTCTAGTCTATAGTCTAGTCTATAGTCTAGTCTATAGTCTAGTCTATAGTCTAGTCTATAGTCTAGTCTATAGTCTAGTCTATAGTCTAGTCTATAGTCTAGTCTATAGTCTAGTCTATAATCTAGTCTATAGTCTAGTCTATAGTCTAGTCTATAGTCTAGTCTATAGTCTAGTCTAGAGTCTAGTCTATAGTCTAGTCTATAGTCTAGTCTATAGTCTAGTCTATAGTCTAGTCTATAGTCTAGTCTATAGTCTAGTCTATAGTCTAGTCTATAGTCTAGTCTATAGTCTAGTCTATAGTCTAGTCTATAGTCTAGTCTATAGTCTAGTCTATAGTCTAGTCTATAGTCTAGTCTATAGTCTAGTCTATAGTCTAGTCTATAGTCTAGTCTATAGTCTAGTCTATAGTCTAGTCTATAGTCTAGTCTATAGTCTAGTCTATAGTCTAGTCTATAGTCTAGTCTATAGTCTAGTCTATAGTCTAGTCTATAGTCTAGTCTATAGTCTAGTCTATAGTCTAGTCTATAGTTAGTCTATAGTCTAGTCTATAGTCTAGTCTATAGTCTAGTCTATAGTCTAGTCTATAGTCTAGTCTATAGTCTAGTCTATAGTCTAGTCTATAGTCTAGTCTATAGTCTAGTCTATAGTCTAGTCTATAGTTAGTCTATAGTCTAGTCTATAGTCTAGTCTATAGTCTAGTCTATAGTCTAGTCTATCGTCTAGTTCTAGTCTATAGTCTAGTCTATAGTCTAGTCTATAGTCTAGTCTATAGTCTAGTCTATAGTCTAGTCTATAGTCTAGTCTATAGTCTAGTCTATAGTCTAGTCTATAGTCTAGTCTATAGTCTAGTCTATAGTCTAGTCTATAGTCTAGTCTATAGTCTAGTCTATAGTCTAGTCTATAGTCTAGTCTATAGTCTAGTCTATAGTCTAGTCTATAGTCTAGTCTATAGTCTAGTCTATAGTCTAGTCTATAGTCTAGTCTATAGTCTAGTCTATAGTCTAGTCTATAGTCTAGTCTATAGTCTAGTCTATAGTCTAGTCTATAGTCTAGTCTATAGTCTAGTCTATAGTCTAGTCTATAGTCTAGTCTATAGTCTAGTCTATAGTCTAGTCTATAGTCTAGTCTATAGTCTAGTCTATAGTCTAGTCTATAGTCTAGTCTATAGTCTATGGTCTATAGTTCAGTCTATAGTCTAGCTTTTAGTCTAGTCTATAGTCTAATCTACAGTCTAGTCTGTAGTCTAGTCTTTGTGTAGCTCCCTTTCGTAGTCACCTACTACCCACCCACCATTTTGCATTTCGCACTGAATCTTCCAAACGAATTAAAACCTTTTTCGCATTTGTTTTATTTTTATTTCTGTTCACATTCTCTTTCATTTTCCGTAACATTTTTTTCTTTTCAACCAACAGTTCGTCAGTCATTTCAGTCATATGTTTAGTTACTTACGCCCCCTCACCTCATGTCTTCCCAATTAAACACCTTATCTATTTCTGCTTGGTAAGTGTTATCTTTCCGAAATTAGAAACAGAGAGAAAAAAATAAAGCCAGAACGACGACAATTGTTATTGTTGTTAGTGTTGAAAATTTATTAACACCTTAATTATTTGACTTCATTTCACCTGTTGTGTTTGATATTATTTCAGTTGTTTTGTTTTGGATACAAAAAAAATACTTTGGGTCCCTTTTCTTGTGTGCAGGGGGAGGGAGGCGTGTGAGCTTTATAATGGTCTATGTGGGTTAACTGATTAGAAATTCTGAGATATGTATGAATGCTTTTAGAAATACATTTTTGCAATATTTATATTTAATTATTCGCCAAAGAAGAGAGTAAATAAATGAGTTATATATGAATGTGAAAATATGTTTGAGATAAGAATAAATATATAATTTTTCATTACTGGATCGTGTTATTAAGTCATAAATTTTGAAATTGTATCAAGTTTTATGTGTTTGAGTAAAGGGCCTATTAATAAAAGCAAAGTAGGGTTTTCCCAGACAAATGTTCTAACTATGAATTCAATCAATAGTCTAGTCTATAGTATAGATTATAGTCCTGTCTATAGTCTAGTCTATAGTCTAGTCTATAGTCTAGTCTATAGTCTAGTCTATAGTCTAGTCTATAGTCTAGTCTATAGTCTAGTCTATAGTCTAGTCTATAGTCTAGTCTATAGTCTAGTCTATAGTCTAGGTCTATTAGTCTAGTCTATAGTCTAGTCTATTAGTCATAGTCTAGTCTAGTAGTCTAGTCGATAGTCCTAGTCTAGAGAGTCTAAGTCCTATGTCCTAGTCTATAGTCTAGTCTATAGTCTAGTCTATAGTCTTAAGTCTATAGTCTAGTCTATAGTCTAGTCTATATGTCTAGTCTAATAGTCTAGTCTATAGTCTAGTCTATAGTCTAGTCTATAGTCTAGTCTATAGTCTAGTCTATAGTCTAGTCTATAGTCTAGTCTATAGTCTAGTCTATAGTCTAGTCTATAGTCTAGTCTAGTCTAGTTCTATAGTCTAGTCTATAGTCTAGTCTATAGTCCTAGTCTAGTCTAGTCTATAGTCTAGTCTGTAGTCTAGTCTATAGTCTAGTCTATAGTCTAGCTATCGTCTAGTCATATTTAGTCTATAGTCTTCTATAGTCTAGTCTATAGCTAGTCTACGTCTAGCTACAGTCTAGTCTATAGTCTAGTCTATAGTCTAGTCTATATTCCAGTCTATAGTCCCAGTCTATAGTCTAGTCTATATTCTATCTATAGTCTAATCTATTATCTAGTCTATAGTCTAGTCTATAGTCTAGTCTATAGTCTAGTCTATAGTCTAGTCTATACTCTAGTCTATTATCTAGTCTATAGTCTAGTCCATAGTCTAGTCCATAGTCTAGTCTATAGTCTAGTCTATAGTCTAGTTTATAGTCTAGTCTATAGTCTAGTCTATAGTCTAGTCTATAGTCTAGTCTATAGTCTAGTCTATAGTCTAGTCTATAGTCTAGTCTATAGTCTAGTCTATAGTCTAGTCTATAGTCTAGTCTATAGTCTAGTCTATAGTCTAGTCTATAGTCTAGTCTATAGTCTAGTCTATAGTCTAGTCTATAGTCTAGTCTATAGTCTAGTCTATAGTCTAGTCTATAGTCTAGTCTATAGTCTAGTCTATAGTCTAGTCTATAGTCTAGTCTATAGTCTAGTCTATAGTCTAGTCTATAGTCTAGTCTATAGTCTAGTCTATAGTCTAGTCTATAGTCTAGTCTATAGTCTAGTCTATAGTCTAGTCTATAGTCTAGTCTATAGTCTAGTCTATAGTCTAGTCTATAGTCTAGTCTATAGTCTAGTCTATAGTCTAGTCTATAGTCTAGTCTATAGTCTAGTCTATAGTCTAGTCTATAGTCTAGTCTATAGTCTAGTCTATAGTCTAGTCTATAGTCTAGTCTATAGTCTAGTCTATAGTCTAGTCTATAGTCTAGTCTATAGTCTAGTCTATAGTCTAGTCTATAGTCTAGTCTATAGTCTAGTCTATAGTCTAGTCTATAGTCTAGTCTATAGTCTAGTCTATAGTCTAGTCTATAGTCTAGTCTATAGTCTAGTCTATAGTCTAGTATATAGTCTAGTCTATAGTCTAGTATGTCTATATCTAGTCTATAGTCTAGTCTATAGTCTAGTCTATAGTCTAGTCTATAGTCTAGTCTATAGTCTAGTCTATAGTCTAGTCTATAGTCTAGTCTATAGTCTATAGTCTAGTCTATAGTCTAGTCTATAGTCTAGTCTAGTCTATAGTCTAGTCTATATTCTAGTCTATAGTCTAGTCTATATTCTAGTCTATAGTCTAGTCTATAGTTTATAGTTTAGTCTATAGTCTAGTCTACAGTCTAGTCTATAGTCTGGTCTTTAGTTAAGTCCGTGGTCAATATATCTTTAAGCTATATAAATCTCAGCTTACCCATTTGTTAATGATTGCGGTTCCAGGGAAGAACATTCCTCCTCCACTTCGCCTATGGTAGGCAGCATATTAGAATGCCAATAGAGATTGAAATAGGCCTCAGAAGGTCCCGGACCATTTATCAGTTCTGGAGGGCCCAATTTCTCACCATCTTCACATATGTAATCCTTTTCCTCATAACCATTAGTATCCACCATATCATCATCGTCATCACTACTGGAACTAGAGTAGTATAGTGGTGCGGAGGAGTCATCAATTTTCATGCATTTACCGACTACCAAAGGAGGGGGCGTGGTGCAGTCTAAGTCTTCATTATCATCATCATCCTTTCCTTCTTCTTTTTCCTTTGAATGTTCCCTAAATAAATTGCGTATGGTGGAGGAGGGTGAAGATTCTTTGGAATTGTCGGCTGTAGAAGAAGAGTCCTCCGTTTTGCGGGTACTGGGCGGTGTGCTGCGTCTTTGTTGTTCAAATAGACTGGGCAAATGTTCTTCCTGATCTTGGAATACATTTGGGGTGTCTTTATTAGTCTGTGTCTTACTTTCATAGGTTTGTATTTTGAAACGTATCTCTCGACTGGGTGAGGGGGGAGTTGAGGGTTTTTCTTGCGGTTTAGGTGAGGTCTGTTTAAAGGTCTGCATACTGGGCATTTGTGTGGTGGGAGGACTGGAGGGTGTTAGCGATCGGTCCACTACGGCTACAGTGGTAACATTATTAAGTGATAGTTTGGGTATATTGGTTTTGGACAAAGACTGTACCCTTTCTGGTGGCTTGGGTTTGGGTCCACGATTCTTGGAACCTGAGGCTGTGCTGCTTATACTCTCCGAAGAGGAGGTTAAGGTAGAGCCTGTACTCTGTTGTAGTATGGGTATGAGAGTGCGATCAGGACTTTTAAATTTTGCCTCTGCTGAGATGGTGCGTTGTAAAGGAATTTTGGAGTTACTAAGAGGACTAGATTCCTTAGATTGAGTATTTATTAGATAATTTAAATTTAAATCAGTTTCCGACTTTTGTTTAGTTAAGCGTCGTGGTATATTTGTGGGTGATTTAATGCTGTTGGGTTTACCCGTAGAGGTTTCCAATTCCAGCGAACGTTTGTTCGCCAAATGTATGGGTATGCGGGACTTGGTGGGTGAGGGAGTTTTATTTTGTTTGTTGCCTTGTTCCTTTTCCAAAAAGTCACTGGTTTGTAGTTTTAACTTTTCCAATTTGCTTTGAGGTTTTAGTTTTATCTCGCTTTCCGTTTTGGCCCGTTCTAATAGCTGCTGTTGACTTTGAGGTGTGAGAATGGCTTTAGGGATTTTGGTGGCATATTCCTTGGGACTTGTGGCCACACCATTAGGAGTTGTGGGAGAGTTTGTCTTAGCAGGCAATTCTTTGGGTGTGGGCAAGTCATTTGTGGGCGTGGTGGGTGTTGTAGGCGTCGCAACTTTTGGAGCTGGAGAACTTGGTAGTACCACATTATCTGGCACCTTAGGTGGAGCCACTTCTATGGCTTGTTTTCCCGTATTGCTTAATTTTCTAGGCATGGGTATTATGGATCTTTTCTTGGGTTCTATATGGGCTGTAACCTGTCTAGGTTTGGGTGTGGGCGTTAATTGCTTAACCTCCTCGTCCTTTTTGTCTTCAGCTATTGTTACATTTTCCTCTTTTGTTTCCTCTTTAGGCCTCAATTCCATGTTTTCATAAACATTAATCTTCTGGGTCTTGAACTCTATATTCTCATAATTATTACCCGGTATCAAAGTAATATTATTTAAATCCAAATCCAAAGAAGTATCCAAAACACTAGACAAAGCCTGTTCCGTATTCCCGGCCAAATTGAACTCCTGTTCCAACATGGTAAAAGGCTTTAAAACTTTAGCCAATTCTGGTTTATTTATCACACTACCCTGGCCATTTGTTAGGGAATTAAAGCCCGATAGATCCGATTCTGAGGAATAAGTGGAGGTAATAGAATAACGATCTATTACTGTGGATATAGTGCTGGCCGTATCATCAGATTCGGAACCAGCATTGTGCTGCCTTGAGTTAGAATGATTATTGTTATTATTGCCATTATTTTCAGCAAAAAGATTTATATAAAACTCTGCATCGGGCGGTGGAGTAAAGGATTTCTCTTGATTTTGATCCTCAATCGTTACCTCCGTATTTTGTGCCACACTTTCCTCTAATTCTTTATTAGCTACGTTCTTTTTCACCAGCTTTCTGGGAGGCACTGGTGGTGGTGGCGGTGGTGCTCCTTTCATTTTACCACTACCCCCGGTAAAGGTGGTCATATGTCCTCTCTGATCATAATCCTCCTCCAAATCCATGGGCTTAAGACCCCTACCATTGCGCACCTCCAGCTTAATGGCCACATTATCTTTCAAACCCTTAACACATTCTATTCTAGTCATATCTCTTACCCAACTATCATCGATCTTAACGATCTCATCTCCCTCCCTCAATTGACCCCAAGAGGTCATTACTTTAGCCGCAGGACTATCCTTGGCACAGGATTGTATAAACAGCTTCTGTACTTTTTCTGTGCTTCTAGTACCTCCTTGAAATTTGAGACCAAAACCTAAACGTTCTCCCGGTAAACGAAAAACCACCACGGTTTCTGTTTCCGCATTAGTGTCCAGACCTTTCCCCACATTCTGTGTGTGGTGTGGCAAGTTATTATTGTTATTTATCGATAACACAGTTATAAAAGAGGGATCTTCATCACTGGGTGTATGTGGTGGTGTTTTGCGCAACAATAGGTTGGGATCTTGGGAAGTTGGATCATCAACTTCTACTACGGTTATATAGTCTGCCATTGGTGGTGAAGTGTTGTATTTTCGAAATGACTACAGTTTGCTAACGAATTTTTTGTTGTAATTTGACTTTGTGTTGAACTTGTTATCGTTTATCGTTTGGTGAGTTTAGGCTTCATATGGTTTGTGACTTAACTAAAGTGATCCCAAAGTAATCGTGTTGAAGTTGTGAGATTAAAATTAATGTAGTTTAACTACTTGAAGCAAGAGGGCGCTACAATGAAAAAGAAGAAATAAACAATTATTAGCAAAATGCGGAACTTTAAATTTTCAAATAAATTTTAAAGTTTAATTTAAATTTTATTTATTAACATATTTTAATTTAATTTTTTAACAAAAAAATTCTGGATTTTTTCATAATTTTTTTTTTTTTCAAAAATACTGGTAATATTTTTTATTAAAATACTAGTATTTGTAAGAAAATGCTGGGATTTTAATTTTTTTTCGAAGTAGTTTTTTCTTTGGATGCTCTGATGTTTTTAAAAATATAACTGGAATGCTTTTTAAATTTGTTTAAATTTCTATATTTAGTGTTTTTAGGTTATCAATTTTTTTAATTTTATAGCTTGGGCAAAAATACAAGGAATTGTTTCTGTAATATTTTAAGAAGTTGTTGAATATTTATAATACGGTGAATAGTAATTGTCTTTTAAAATACACAGGTTGTTTTTTAAAAGAATATCAGGGTTTTTATTTTTTATTTTTTCTAAATATTTTTATTAAGAAATTTTATATATATTATTTTAAAAATATTAATTTTAGTTTAACTAGCTATTATAAAAAATACTGGGAAAATTTTAAATATTTTGTAATATTTTCAGTTTTTGGTATAAAAAATTTATGTTTTTTTATAATTTTATAAGCTTAAGAACATTTCAAGGAATTTTTCTGATATTTTTCAAGAATTTTTAAAAAATACTGGTAATATATTTTTCCATAATACAGGGTTTTCCGTGAGAAAATACAGGGATTTTATAACTTTTCCAAATTAAGTTTTTTATGTAGAATTTTTATATATAATTTTTAAAATAATGATTTTACTTTAAGTAGCTATTATAAAAAATACTGGGAAAATTTTATCTATTTTGTAATATTTTTTCAGTTTTTGGTAAAAAAAAATATATGTTTTTAATTTTATCAGCCTTGCAAAATTGCAACGAATTTTTCTAATATTTTTCGAAAATTTTTAAAAAATACTGGGAATTTATTTTATCATAATAAAGGGTTTTCTGTAAGAAAATATCGGGATTTTATAATTTTTCAAAATTAAGTTTTTTATGTAGAATTTTTATATAGTATTTTTAAAGTTTTAGTTTTAATTTAACTAGCTATTATAAAAAATACTGGGAAAATTTTATCTGTTTTGTAATATTTTACTAGGTTTTAGTATAATAAATATTTGCATTTATAATTTTATCAGCTCTAGAAAATTTCAAGGTATTTTCTGATATTTTTAGAAAATTTTCAAAAAATACTGGTAATAATTTTTTTAAAATACTGGTTTTTCTGTAAAAAATACTGGGATTTTGTAATTTTTAAAAATGCATATTTTTCACTAGATAATTTTAAAATATTTTTCAAAATATTTCTAATACAAGAAAAAATTTTTTTAATAAATACTGGGAGTTTTTAACAAATTTTGCTAATTTTTTTAGATTCTGGTAAAAGAAAATATTTTTTGATATTTTTATCAGCTTTGAACAATTTTAAGGAATTTTTCTAATATTCTTTTAACTTAAAAAAATACTGGTTAAATATTTTATTCAAATACTGGGTTTTCTGTAAGAAAATACTGGGATTTTGTAATTGTTTTAGAAGTATGTTTTATGTTGAATTTGTTGGAATTATTTTAAAAATACTGTTTTTGATTTAATTGGCTATTTTTAAAAATACTGGGAATTTTTTTCTTTTATTTTGTGGAAAAATAATTAAAATTTTACATTTTTTTAACATTAAATTTAATTAAATGGAAATTTTTAATAAAGCAAACAAATTTTCCCTTGATTTCTCTTTTCTTTTTTTGCGAAATTTAGCCTTAACTGCTGATTATCTCGTTATTTGTTTCTTTTTTTCTTAAAAAATTGCTAATAAATTTAAATTAAGCTGCATTTAAGCAAACGGCAATTAGACAGTTGATTTTTTTTTGCTTGCCACTTGCCACCTACTCTTACTCTTGTAACAAGACTTTTAAGCCGAAAAATTTGTTGCAAAAAAAACCGGTAAGAAAATGTTTTTTGCAGATTTAATATTTAACAGTTTTTTTTTTTGAGTAAAAGGAATTTCTTTTTTGTGGACTTTATAAAAAAATGTGTTGAAATTGAACAGGTAGCCTTCAGTTTTTGAGAGAGAAAAAAAGAAAGATTTAAACTTGTTGCAAGAAAGTTTTACTTGTAACGCTTGAAAAGTCTTGATGATAATGTTAAACATTTCAGGTTTGCAGATATTTTAGGTGAGGGAGAGATATTGAAATTTTTGTTTAAAATTTGAAAGGGTTTTGTTTTTTATTTTATTTCTGCCAACATGTTTAAACCTGCATAGTTTGTTATTTATTTGGAATTAATCTTTATTTTATCTATCTTAAACAAAAACCGGCTTTGAACTTTGATTTTCAATTGCTAAAATGTGGATTTTTTTGTCTGTTTGAAATCTTTGAAATATTTCTGTTAAATATTTGATTTCATGATTTTAGTTTTCTTGTTAAAGTGACTGGCTGACATAGTTTTAACATGTTAGCAAAATATGTTTAAGAAAAAGTCAGCAAGTTTAGAGGGTTTTTGTTTTTGTTTTCGTTAAAGCTGCAACATGATACAGTTGTTTGCCATGAATTTCTGTTAAGGAATTTTGCAAATAATGAAAAGCAATAACATTTGCGAACAAAAAGTGTTGGAAATGTAAAAATGTTAATTTATTTAAGAAATTTAGGAATGAAGACAATCTATGCTCTTGTTCTGTTTTAGTTCAGTTCTAGTTCTGTTCTATTTCTGTTCTAGTTCTGTTCTATTTCTGTTCTAGTTCTGTTCTATTTCTGTTCTAGTTCAGTTCTAGTTCTGTTCTAGTTCTGTTCTAGTTCTGTTCTAGTTCTGTTCTAGTTCTGTTCTAGTTCTGTTCTAGTTCTGTTCTAGTTCTGTTCTAGTTCTGTTCTAGTTCTGTTCTAGTTCTGTTCTAGTCTGTTCTAGTTCTGTTCTAGTTCTGTTCTAGTTCTGTTCTAGTTCTGTTCTAGTTCTGTTCTAGTTCTGTTCTAGTTCTGTTCTAGTTCTGTTCTAGTTCTGTTCTAGTTCTGTTCTAGTTCTGTTCTAGTTCTGTTCTAGTTCTGTTCTAGTTCTGTTCTAGTTCTAGTTCTGTTCTAGTTCTGTTCTAGTTCTAGTTCTGTTCTAGTTCTGTTCTAGTTCTGCTCTAGTTCTGTTCTGTTTTCTAGTTCTGTTCTAGTTCTGTTCTAGTTCTGTTCTAGTTCTGTTCTAGTTCTGTTCTAGTTCTGTTCTAGTTCTGTTCTAGTTCTGTTCTAGTTCTGTTCTAGTTTTCTGTTCTAGTTCTGTTTAGTTCTGTTCTAGTTCTGTTCTAGTTCTGTTCTAGTTCTGTTCTAGTTCTGTTCTAGTTCTGTTCTAGTTCAGTTCTAGTTCAGTTCTAGTTCTGTTCTAGTTCTGTTCTAGTTCTGCTTAGTTCGTTCTAGTTCTGTTCTAGTTCTGTTCTAGTTCTGTTCTAGTTCTGTTCTAGTTCTGTTCTAGTTCTGTTCTAGTTCTGTTCTAGTTCTGTTCTAGTTCTGTTCTAGTTCTGTTCTAGTTCTGTTTTAGTTCTGTTCTAGTTCTGTTCTAGTTCTGTTCTAGTTCTGTTCTAGTTCTGTTCTAGTTCTGTTCTAGTTCTGTTCTAGTTCTGTTCTAGTTCTGTTCTAGTTCTGTTCTAGTTCTAGTTCTAGTTTCTGTTCTAGTTCTGTTCTAGTTCTGTTCTAGTTCTGTTCTAGTTCTGTTCTAGTTCTGTTCTAGTTCTGTTCTAGTTCCTGTTCTAGTTCTGTTCTAGTTTCTGTTCTAGTTCTGTTCTAGTTCTGTTCTAGTTCTGTTCAGTCTGTCTAGTTCTGTTCTAGTTCTGTTCTAGTTCTGTTCTAGTTCTGTGTCTATTCTGTTCTAGTTCTGTTCTAGTTCTGTTCTAGTTCTGTTCTAGTTCTGTTCTAGTTCTGTTCTAGTTCTGTTCTAGTTCTGTTCTAGTTCTGTTCTAGTTCTGTTCTAGTTCTGTTCTAGTTCTGTTCTAGTTCTGTTCTAGTTCTGTTCTAGTTCTGTTCTAGTTCTGTTCTAGTTCTGTTCTAGTTCTAGTTCTGTTCTAGTTCTGTTCTAGTTCTGTTCTAGTTCTGTTCTAGTTCTGTTCTAGTTCTGTTCTAGTTCTAGTTCTAGTTCTGTTCTAGTTCTGTTCTAGTTCTGTTCTAGTTCTGTTCTAGTTCTGTTCTAGTTCTGTTTTAGTTCTGTTCTAGTTCTGTTCTAGTTCTGTTCTAGTTCTGTTCTAGTTCTGTTCTAGTTCTGTTCTAGTTCTGTTCTAGTCCTGTTCTAGTTCTGTTCTAGTTCTAGTTCTAGTTCTGTTCTAGTTCTGTTCTAGTTCTGCTCTAGTTCTGTTCTAGTTCTGTTCTAGTTCTGTTCTAGTTCTGTTCTAGTTCTGTTCTAGTTCTGTTCTAGTTCTGTTCTAGTTCTGTTCTAGTTCTGTTCTAGTTCTGTTCTAGTTCTGTTTTAGTTCTGTTCTAGTTCTGTTCTAGTTCTGTTCTAGTTCTGTTCTAGTTCTGTTCTAGTTCTGTTCTAGTTCTGTTCTAGTTCTGTTCTGTTCTAGTTCTGTTCTAGTTCTGTTCTAGTTCTGTTCTAGTTCTGTTCTAGTTCTGTTCTAGTTCTGTTCTAGTTCTAGTTCTAGTTCTAGTTCTGTTCTAGTTCTGTTCTAGTTCTGCTCTAGTTCTGTTCGACAAGAATTCAAACAACAACAATCTTTGTGTTTTTGTAAATTTTTGTCTTAAAAAATTCCTTCGAACAACCTTCCTTTGAGTAATTTAATCCTTATGTTCATTTCTTGTAAATACCTTAAGTCTTGTTTATATGTATTCTGTTTTCAAGGGTCATCATTTTCAACATTATGTTGCAATTTAGTTTATTTAGCCTTTTGTTGTCATTGCATTTAATGATGCTGACAAATCCCTCAAGGTCTCGTATAAATAAGACTGAAGACCAATGAATAAAAAACTGGCTTAAAAAAACTAAACATTCTTTTGTGTGTAAAACAAAAGACAACATAAAAACATTTAAAAGAAATAATTTCAACATTATTTTCAACAGGAAAGATTTTTTTATTAGCAGTTTTTTTTTTTAATTTTTCTCTTATTTAAAACTAATTGTTTTTATTTATTATTATTTTTTCTAATATATGTCTTTAAATTATCATAAAAATGTTTTATTAAAAACATACTCCATTTACTTTGCTGCTTATAATTAGAAAATCAACACACTCACTTTAAAGTCAAATCATTTACGTTATGAATAAATCTAGTAGATGAATACACAATGAATGAATAAATGCAGTACAACGGCAACAACTTGCAACCATTCATATTTATGTATAGCAACAAAAACAACAACAACGTGTAGCCATTCAAATATACATGAGTATTAGGGCAGCATCGATTTGGAAAAACAAAAAGTTCTGGTTCAGTTTTTAATTATTAATCATATTGTTTCAATTCCATTTTGTTCCTCTTGCTTAAATTAATGATTTTTAAGGATTTTTAAGGAATTAGGGCAGCAACGATTTAAAGAAGTAATAAGTTCTGGTTCAGTTTTTAATTATTAATCATTTTGTTTCAATTCCATTTTGTTCCTCTTGCTTAAATTAATGATTTTTAAGGAATTTCAGCACTGTTATGGTTTACAAGTAAATGCATTTTTACCATTACCCTAATATTATCACCCCATAGTGCCTAAAGCATAATATTACCCGTTTTTACATACTAGCAAACTCTCTACACACATTTATCAAACGACATTCACAAGTTTTCCTTTACATTTTATAAGAAATTGCAAAAAAACTTTATAATAAAATAAATATTTAAACTCATATAAAAGTAATTAAAACTATGCACAACAGCAACAACTATAAACAACAAAAATTATCATAAGAAACTTTATAACGACATTATAAAACAATAACAAAAAAAAAATGGCAAGAAAAGACTGTAACAGACTGAAACAATACAATTATTATTTCCCATAATTTTCGTTACAAGATTCAAAAGCAACACATTAAACCCGCAGTTAAGTAGACATAACCGCAAGTACGGCTGTGAAAATGTATAAGGGGTGACAACTAAAACTGAAACAGTGTGTATTTAATACATTCATTTATTCCCTGAAACATAAAACTGCGAAGTGAAAAGTTTTTTTCTTTCAACTTTTTTGTAATTGTCACTTTGGCGTGTTGAAGTTCATTTGTGATAAAAGAAAATTACAAAAAAAGTGATTTAATATTTTGCAATTAAATCATTTACTCTAAAACCATTAAAAAGGTTAACATAATAACTGGATTTTTAAAAGAAATTAAAAGCTCTGATGAAAATTAAAGGAAATGGGAAAAATGTCATTTTGAAAGAAACGAGAGTATTGTAACATAAATAACTATTTACTAAGTTATTCTAAAGGAAAAAAATAAATTAGAAGAATTTTTCAAATTGAAACATTTTATTAAAAAAACTTTTGACCTTTATTTAGAAGTGATAAAAAGCCACAATTATCATTAAATTTCTAATACCAAAATAAAAATGTATTTAAAACCACAAAAGGAACAGATGAAATTGAAACAAAATTTAAAAATTTATTCACAATTGTTATAAAAAATCGTATCTCCTAAAGAAAAAATCAACTGCACACAAAATGAAATAAATAGAACAGAACAAAAACAGAACTAGAACAAAACTAAAACAGAACTAGAACAGAACTAGAACAGAACTAGAACAGAACTAGAACAGAACTAGAACAGAACTAGAACAGAACTAGAACAGAACTAGAACAAACTAGAACAGAACTAGAACAGAACTAGAACAGAACTAGAACAGACAAACTAGAACAGAACTAGAACAGAACTAGAACAGAACTAGACATAGAACAACGAACAGAACTAGAACAGAACTAGAACAGAACTAGAACAGAACTAGAACAGAACTAGAACAGAACTAGAACAGAACTAGAACAGAACTAGAACAGAACTAGAACAGAACTAGAACAGAACTAGAACAGAACTAGAACAGACTAGAACAGACTAGAACAGAACTAGAACAGAACTAGAACAGAACTAGAACAGAACTAGAACAGAACTAGACAGAACTAGAACAGAACTAGAACAGAACTAGAACAGAACTAGAACAGAAGAACTAGAACAGAACTAGAACAGAACTAGAACAGAACTAGAACAGAACTAGAACAGAACTAGAACAGAACTAGAACAGAACTAGAACAGAACTAGAACAGAACTAGAACAGAAACTAGAACTCGAACAGAACTAGAACAGAACTAGAACAGAACTAGAACAGAACTAGAACAGAACTAGAACAGAACTAGAACAGAACTAGAACAGAACTAGAACAGAACTAGAACGAACTAGAACAGAACTAGACGAACTAGAAAAGAACTAGAACAGAACTAGAACAGAAACTAGAACAGAACTAGAACAGAAACTAGAACAGAACTAGAACAGAACTAGAACTAGAACTAGAACAGAACTAGAACAGAACAACAGAACTAGAACAGAACTAGAACAGAACTAGAACAGAACTAGAACTAGAACAGAACTAGAACAGAACTAGAACAGAACTAGAACAGAACTAGAACAGAACTAGAACGAACTAGAACAGAACTAGAACAGAACTAGAACAGAACTAGAACAGAACTAGAACAGAACTAGAACAGAACTAGAACAGAACTAGAACAGAACTAGAACAGAACTAGAACAGAAACTAGAACAGAACTAGAACAGAACTAGAACAGAACTAGAACAGAACTAGAACAGAACTAGAACAGAACTAGAACAGAACTAGAACAGAACTAGAACAGAACTAGAACAGAACTAGAACAAAACTAGAACAAACTAGAACAGAACTAGAACAGAACTAGAACTGAACTAGAACAGAACTAGAACAGAACTAGAACAGAACTAGAACAGAACTAGAACAGAACTAGAACAGAACTAGAACAGAACTAGAACAGAACTAGAACAACTAGAACAGAACTAGAACAGAACTAGAACAGAACTAGAACGAACTAGAACAGAACTAGAACAGAACTAGAACGAACTAGAACAGAACTAGAACAGAACTAGAACAGAACTAGAACAGACTAGAACAGAACTAGAACAGAACTAGAACAGAACTAGAACAGAACTAGAACAGAACTAGAAAAAACTAGAAAAGAACTAGAAAAGAACTAGAAAAGAACTAGAAAGAATTAGAACAGAACTAGAACAGAACTAGAACAGAACTAGAACAGAACTAGAACAGAACTAGAACAGAACTAGAACAGAACTAGAACAGAACTAGAACAGAACTAGAACAGAACTAGAACAGAACTAGAACAGAACTAGAACAGAACAGAACTAGAACAGACCTAGAACAGAACTAGAACAGAACTAGAACTGAACTAGAACTAGAACTGAGCTAGAACTGAACTAGAACTGAACTACAACTGACCAAGAACTGAATTTACTCTCATTATTTCTCCTGCTGAGAGTTTAACAATGTAAACAGGAAAGACTTAAGAAGAAGTAACAAACCTGCTGATACGCAAAAGGAATGTAAACATAAAAGACTTGAGCAACAAACTTGTAATTATAAGCTGGATTAGGGACCACGCATTTGAAAGACTTAAGCAGCAAACTTGTGTAAAAGGAAAAAGTGAAATCAAAGACTTCAGCAGCAAACTTAAAAAAATGGCGGCATTTGTTAAGGCTTCCCTAGTAAGGGAGAAACAAAAGACTTAGCAAAGAAACTTTAAGCAAGCTTTTGCTAAGGAAATGTCTGGTTTTTGTAGGAAAAGAACATTTTAAATAAAACGCTTTAAATAATACAATTTCAAGATTTTTTATTAAAATTTCTTTAATTTATTAGGCACAAATAATAAATAATTTTAAATTACAAATTAAATTATTGGGATCTTTGTGAACTTAACGCACACAATAGCAGGCATCCCGGGTATTGGCAGCAATCCAGTCCAGATATTTACTAACCCTAGTATAAACCCCGGGAGCATTAGGATTGGCACAGCCATAGCCAAAGGAGACAACACCCGCTAAACGGAAAATACCATCGCGAACAATCAAAGGACCGCCACTGTCACCCTGAAGAAGGAAAACAACACAGTAGTAAAATCAAATTTTATTTCAGCTTTAAAAAACTTACCTGACAAGCATCTTTACCACCCTCCAGATAACCGGCACACAACATGGTCTCCAAAATCATGGATTTATAAGAAGTGGCTCTACACTGGGCATTGGTGAGAACGGGCACCACTACCTCTTGCAAATAAGTGGACTGATCACCACCATCTGAGGTCAAACCCCAGCCTGCAACGATGGCCTTTTTAAAATCGAAATTTTGATTGGCATGTATGGGTAAACAGACAGGTCTGATGGGATCTAGCAGAGGTACCGGCTGGTCGAGTCTTAACAAAGCTATATCGTTTTGTAGGGTGGTAGGATTATAGAGTCCATGCATATTGGCAAAGGCTACCTTGCGAACAATGCCTTGGGAAGCGGAATTTTTATTCAATTGCAACAGTTTGATGGTAATACCCTTCATATCCATGCCATATACACAATGGGCTGCGGTGAGAGCATAACGGTCATTAATGAGAGTGGCGCCACAGAATTGGAAAGATCCCCTTAGCATTTGAGCAATCCAGGGATATTTATTGGTGCGTACACGTGTTCCACCCACAATACGATTAACATTGGGCACACCACAGGCTGCAGGGAGGAGTTACAATCAATTTCAAGTTTTTCGTTGGATTTCTAGGGAATTTACTTACTGCAGGTGGCACATTTATTGCCCAAGAAGTATTTACTTTCTCCTGCTGCTGGCGCAGCAGCTGTATCCAATGTTTCACTTAAGATGGAGGATAAAATTTGCTGTTTATGCTCGGTAATCAAATCATCTATGAAATCTCCTTGCACTCCGGGAGGCAGACCATTATCCGTTTGATTTTGTGGCTCTAGGGCATTTTTCAAGGGTCTAGGATAAACATAACCTTGAAACTAGGACAACAAATGCCATAGTAAGTAAAAAACAAACTTTTTAATAATTTGTATATATTTTTTTTGTAATTTTTGCACTTTTTTTTAATTTCTTTCCATTACCTTGGTTTGAGCACTTAAAATCACTGATATTTGTATAAAAATACTTAAAATTAATAAAAATTTCATTTTAAAAACACTTTCACCATTTGCTACAAAAAAATCTTAAAATTTATTCTTTTAGAATGATGTTAACCGTTTCAATACTTTCCTTGAACTGTCAAAGAAAGTTTTTGGTTAACGGTTTTTTATATCGGCCAATTTAAAAAAAAAAAAAAACTTTAAAGAGATTATAAATAAATTATAACAAAAAAAATTTAAAAAAATCACTTTGTAACTTGATATTCTCAATAAAAATTGAGCACAAATCAATAATTTATATAAAATCCGCCAAAGGCCAAAATGAGTTTGCTACAATTTCAAGAACCTTTTCTCTAAACTAGACGCAACAAGTTTAGATAATGAAATCACAAGTATTACTTTGCATAATTTATTAAAACTATGAAAGGTTTATTGAAATTTTATGCAAACCTAAGGAATTGTCTTGAGAAATGACCTAAATTAATTAAAATATCATTCAAAGCTTAAAAAGCTGTTACGCTTACATAAATTTGTATAAATAATTTTTCTTTATTTTATTTAAATTTTTTTTGCATTTTTCTAAATCATAATTTATTAATGATTTAACACTTTTGCAAACATTTCTAATTTGTTTCCTTTGTTATAAATAAAATTTATGGGTTTAATTCTCCCACATTTAGCGGTATTCCCCCGCATAAATAAGTCACTAACTAGAAAATAAACAAAAGACTTAGGAAACATGCATAACTGTAGCAAAAATTTACGGTTATTGGTCTTATTTGGTCATAATACTAGAACAAAACTAGAACAGAACTAGAACTGAACTAGAACTGAACTAGAACTGAACTAGAACTGAACTAGAACTGAACTAGAACTGAACTAGAACTGAACTAGAACTGAACTAGAACTGAACTAGAACTGAACTAGAACTGAACTAGAACTGAACTAGAACTGAACTAGAACTGAACTAGAACTGAACTAGAACTGAACTAGAACTGAACTAGAACTGAACTAGAACTGAACTAGAACTGAACTAGAACTGAACTAGAACTGAACTAGAACTGAACTAGAACTGAACTAGAACTGAACTAGAACTGAACTAGACTGAACTAGAACTGAACTAGAACTGAACTAGAACTGAACTAGAACTGAACTAGAACTGAACTAGAACTGAACTAGAACTGAACTAGAACTGAACTAGAACTGAACTAGAACTGAACTAGAACTGACTAGAACTGAACTAGAACTGAACTAGAACTGAACTAGAACTGAACTAGAACTGAACTAGGAACTGAACTAGAACTGAACTAGAACTGAACTAGAACTGAACTAGAACTGAACTAGAACTGAACTAGAACTGAACTAGAACTGAACTAGAACTGAACTAGAACTGAACTAGAACTGAACTAGAACTGAACTAGAACTGAACTAGAACTAAACTAGAACTGAACTAGAACTGAACTAGAACTAAACTAGAACTAAACTGAACTAGAACTAAACTAGAATGAAACTAGAACTGAACTAGAACTGAACTAGAACTGAACTAGAACTGAACTAGAACGAACTAGAACTGAACTAGAACTGAACTAGAACTGAACTAGAACTGAACTAGAACTGAACTAGAACTGAACTAGAACTGAAACTAGAACTAGAACGCTGAATAGAACTGAACTAGAACTGAACTAGAACTGAACTAGAACTGAACTAGAACTGAACTAGAACTGAACTAGAACTGAAACTAGACTGAACTAGAAACTGAACTAGAACTGAATAGAAACTGAACTAAAACAGAACTAGAACTGAACTAGAACAGAACTAGAAACAGAAACTAGAACTGAACTAGAACAGACTAGAACAGAACTAGAACTAGAAACAGAAACTGAACAGAACTAGAACAGAACTAGAACAGAACTAGAACAGAACTAGAACAGAACTAGAACAGAACTAGAACAGAACTAGAACAGAACTAGAACAGAACTAGAACAGAACTAGAACAGTAAAACAGAACTAGAACAGAACAGAACTAGAACAGAACTAGAACAGAACTAGAACAGAACTAGAACAAAACTAGAACAGAACTAGAACAGAACTAGAACAGAACTAGAACAGAACCAGAACAGAACTAGAACAGAACTAGAACAGAACTAGAACAGAACTAGAACAGAACTAAACAAACAGAACTAGAACAGAACTAGAACAGAACTAGAACAGAACTAGAACAGAACTAGAACAGAACTAGAACAGAACTAGAACTGAACTAGAACTGAACTAGAACAGAACTAGAACAGAACTAGAACAGAACTAGAACAGAACTAGAACAGAACTAGAACAGAACTAGAACAGAACTAGAACAGAACTAGAACAGAACTAGAACAGAACTAGAACAACTAGAACAGAAACTAGAACAGAACTAGAACAGAACTAGAACAGAACTAGAACAGAACTAGAACAGAACTAGAACAGAACTAGAACAGAACTAGAACAGAACTAGAACAGAACTAGCACAGAACTAGAACAGAATAGAACAGAACTAGAACAGAACTAGAACAAGAACTAGAACAGAACTAGAACAAACCTAGAACAGAACTAGAACAGAACTAGAACAGAACTAGAACAGAACTAGAAAGAACTAGAACAGAACTAGAACAGAACTAGAACAGAACTAGAACAGAACTAGAACAGAACTAGAACAGAACTGAACAGAACTTAGAACAGAACTAGAACAGAACTAGACAGAACTAGAACAGAACTAGAAAGACAGAACTAGAACAGAACTAGAACAGAACTAGAACAGAACTAGAACAGAACTAGAACAGAACTAGAACAGAACTAGAACAGAACTCGAACAGAACTAGAACAGAACTAGAACAGAACTAGAACAGAACTAGAACAGAACTAGAACAGAACTAGAACAGAACTAGAACAGAACTAGAACAGAACTAGAACAGAACTAGAACAGAACTAGAACAGAACTAGAACAGAACTAGAACAGAACTAGAACAGACTAGAAGAACTAGAACAGAAACTAGACAGAACTAGAACAGAACTAGAACAGAACTAGAACAGAACTAGAACAGAACTAGAACAGAACTAGAACAGAACTAGAACAGAAACTAGAACAGAACTAGAACAGAACTAGAACAGAACTAGAACAGAACTAGAACCAGAAACTAGAACAGAACTAGAACAGAACTAGAACAGAACTAGAACAGAACTAGAACAGAACTAGAACAGAACTAGAACAGAACTAGAACAGAACTAGAACAGAACTAGAACAGAACTAGAACAGAACTAGAACAGAACTAGAACAGAACTAGAACAGAACTAGAACAGAACTAGAACAGAACTAGAACAGAACTAGAACAGAACTAGAACAGAACTAGAACAGAACTAGAACAGAACTAGAACAGAACTAGAACAGAACTAGAACAGAACTAGAACAGAACTAGAACAGAACTAGAACAGAACTAGAACAGAACTAGAACAGAACTAGAACAGAACTAGAACAGAACTAGAACAGAACTAGAACAGAACTAGAACAGAACTAGAACAGAATTAGAACAGAACTAGAACAGAACTAAGAAGTATTTCGCGTTATGCATTTTATAAAAATATAATTCGTAATTTTAGGAATTTTAAAAATTTTCCCATGTTTGTTTACACTAAAAACTAATTATATTTTGTTATTGTTTTTATAAAGTTTTTGTTGCTTAAAAAGCTTAAAACTTTTGCATTGATTTAAATTTCCCACCATAATTTATACATTTTTTTAAATTTGGCTTTTTGCCCAACAAAAAGCATATTCATTCATAAAAGTGTTTGTTTGCCTTATTTTAGCAATGAAATTTTATACTATCACTTTTAAATTTGTATTTTAATTTATTTAAGGTAACACTTGATTTTTGTTATTTCGTTAACACTTACTCGGGTTTCATATTAAATAAAAACAAGTCGGATTTTATATTGTAAAATAAATTTTTCTTTAAAAGATTATTTAATATGCCTTACGGCATTTTATTAACTTTATTATATTACAACGTTTTGGGTTTTCTTTTTTTTTCATTTAATTCATATAATACTTTATTTGTTGTTATTGCTATCGTAACGGCCACTAGTCTTGGTCCATTTATAGCATAAAGTTTTTTTTTGCGTTCAAATAAAGTAGCTCAAGTTTCAGTTTATAGTAAGAACGTGTATAAATTTTTCAGTTATGTGCAATTTGACCATTACTTTGGTTTGCGTAGTTTTTATTTTTTGTTTCTATTTGGCAATATTAATGAAAGCTATTTTTTTTTTTTTTTTTTGCTTTAAATCTGTATATTGGGTGCGTGTTTTTCATATTAAAACAAAGTATTTTCTGTCTTTAAACAAAAGTGAAGGAGGTGTGTATTTGATTACTATAAACCAATGACTTAAATGTTTGTTAGTTTTTGGTTTTTTGCAGAGACAGGTTTAAAATTAATATAAAAAAATGGCAAGTGTTAATTAAATTGAGATTATTAAAGAAAAAATAACTGACCAGGGTTAATGAACAATTCGATTAGATAATGATTTTGCGAAGACATATAAATTAAAAATATTTTAATTTTCTTTGACTTTGTATCGTGTTTTTTAATTTTATAAACTGTTTATAAATGGTTTGTTGAAGGCATTTATTTCCTTAATCCCGTTTAAATCAGAGTAAGAGAAATTTTTATTGAGAAAATACTTTTCGTAGCCATAAGGTTTGTTTCTTAAGTCTTTTGTTTAAATTTTTTATAATAATGCCGCCATTTTTAAAAGTTTGTTGTTTAAGTCTTTTGATTTATTTTCCCACTTTTATTTTTAATGCAAGTTAGTTGTGTTCTGTCTTAGTTCTGTTCTAGTTCAGTTCTAGTTCTGTTCTAGTTCTGTTCTAGTTCTGTTCTAGTTCTGTTCTAGTTCTGTTCTAGTTCTGTTCTAGTTCTGTTCTAGTTCTGTTCTAGTTCTGTTAGTTCTGTTCTAGTTCTGTTCTAGTTCTGTTCTAGTTCTGTTCTAGTTCTGTTCTAGTTCTGTTCTAGTTCTGTTCTAGTTCTGTTCTAGTTCTGTTCTAGTTCTGTTCTAGTTCTGTTCTAGTTCTGTTCTAGTTCTGTTCTAGTTCTGTTCTAGTTCTGTTCTAGTTCTGTTCTAGTTCTGTTCTAGTTCTGTTCTAGTTCTGTTCTGTTCTAGTTCTGTTCTAGTTCTGTTCTAGTTCTGTTCTAGTTCTGTTATAGTCCTGTTCTAGTTCAGTTCTAGTTCAGTCCTGTTCTAGTTCAGTTCTAGTTCAGTTCTGTTCTAGTTCAGTTCTGTTCTAGTCTGTTCTAGTTCTGTTCTAGTTGTGTTCTAGTTGTGTTCTAGTTCTGTTCTAGTTCTGTTCTAGTTCTGTTCTAGTTCTATTCTAGTTCTGTTCTAGTTCTGTTCCAGTTCTGTTCCAGTTCTGTTCTAGTTCTGTTCTAGTTCTGTTCTAGTTCTGTTCTAGTTCTGTTCTAGTTCTTCTAGTTCTGTTCTAGTTCTGTTCTAGTTCTGTTCTAGTTCTGTTCTAGTTCTGTTCTAGTTCGTTCTAGTTCTGTTCTAGTTCTGTTCTAGTTCTGTTCTAGTTCTATTCTAGTTCTGTTCTAGTTCTGCTCTAGTTCTGTTCTAGTTCTGTTCTAGTTATGTTATAGTTCTAGTTCTTTTCTAGTTCTGTTCTAGTTCTGTTCTAGTTCTGTTCTAGTTCTGTTCTAGTTCTGTTCTAGTTCTGTTCTAGTTCTGTTCTAGTTCTGTTCTAGTTCTAGTGTTCTAGTTCTCTTCTAGTTCTGTTCTAGTTCTGTTCTAGTTCTGTTCTAGTTTTGTCCTTTTCTCCTTAAACCCAATAAAAATGCAAAGAATATGAACAAAGTAGACGTCTCAAGAAAAACACTTGTTTTAACCTTAAACCTTAATTTTGTTTCCAACCAAAGAGTAATCATAAAATCTGTCAAGAGAGAGAAAAAGGAAGAAGAGTTTTGCACAAAGAATGAAAGAGATAAAATTGTTTACCAACACTCATATTTAAGCAACACATAATGAAAAGAACAGAACAAAAATTTAGGTCAATAGAACATTTACCAAGAAGACAACATTCTTAAAACCCATTAAACAAACAGAAAAAAAAGAAGATGTTAAAGACACACAACTGAGATTCAAAAAGATTCCACAAGATATTGAAGCTGACAAAATGTAGTAAAACAAACAGCTTTAAAAGTCTGGTAAATGATTTAAGTCTAGATATTAAGAAGAAAAAAACCTACAAATGAAAGTCTTAAAATAAGAAAATAAAAAAACTACTTAAAACACTCAAGAACACTCATCAATAGAAACTTGTTTTTTATATGGACGTGAAAAAAACAACTACAGTACTTTGTCTTTGGCTTTAAACTTACAGGCATCAGCTACAAACTATCTATCTTTCCCTCCATTTATATTGATATTAAAGATTAAGGTTAATACAAATGTTAAGGGTACTGGTTACTCTTTTTTTTTCCCCTCTTCATGTTAGCTTGATTACCATGGTGGGTTTTTTTTTTTTTTTTTTTTTTTTCTGTTGTTACTCCTCTATTAAAGCTTAGTAATGATATTGTGGTTTTTGAAAAAAACAAAATTGTTTAAGTATAAAATAAAGAAAGGAAACATTATAGCTGCTGTATAAACAATGGTGTTGAAGTTATTAATATTGATTAATTGAAAAGTTATAAACATTTTATAAAGCCACAAGAAAAAAGAGTTATAGTAAAAATTAAAACACATAAATCTTAATAAAAATTAAAATTTTTTAAAAGAAACCAATAAAGGTCTTATTCATAAACTTTTATCAAAGGTTTATAAATCAAATTTTCATACAAAATTTGTTCTATAAACGTCTGATAAAAGTTTATGAATAAGGCAGTAAAAGTTAAAGCTTTAAATAAGAAGCTATACTTTAAAAAAGCAAAGTAACGAAAAAATATCCCAAATTTTGTATAAAACCTAAAGAAAATTGTGTTAAAGGGAAAGAGGCACTATTTTTTGGCTTAATTTAAAGACAACAACATTAGCTATGAAATTATGAATAATCGTGTCAGAAATGTTTGCCTAGACTTTTCATATTTGAGTTCAAAATTTGATATTTTTGAAAAAATTTAATTTTTGTTTTCTTAATTTCTTTTTTTTAACGAACTAAATGTTCACAACGCACAATTTTTTTTTTCAATATTTCCTAGTTTCACATAGAGGTCTCGCGACATATGGAGAAAGTAAACACAAAGTTCAATATGTTTTTCTTTTCATTTTGTTCTAAACTGTGCAGTTAGGGTAGTTAGTTAGGTTCGTTAGTTAGCTTAGTGTAGTTTGTTAGTAGTTAGTTTTTTAGTTAGTAGTTAGGTAGTTAGTTAGTAGTTGTTAGTTGTTAGTTAGTTAGTTAGTTTAGTTAGTTCGTTAGTTAGTTAGTTAGTTAGTTAGTTAGGTTAGTTAGTTAGTTAGTTAGTTAGTTAGTTAGTTAGTCGTTAGTAGGTTAGTTAGTAGTTAGTTAGTTAGTTAGTTGTTAGTTAGTTAGTTCGTTAGTTAGTTGAGTAGTTAGTTAGAGTTAGTAGTAGTTAGTAGTTAGTTAGTTAGTTGTTAGTTAGTTAGTTAGTTAGTTAAGTTAGTTAGTTAGTTAGTTAGTTAGTTAGTTAGTTAGTTAGTTGTAGTTAGTTAGTTAGTTAGTTAGTTAGTAGTTAGTTAGTTGTAGTAGTTAGTTAGTTAGTTAGTTAGTTAGTTAGTTAGTTAGTAGTTAGTTAGTTAGTTAGTTAGTTAGTTAGTTAGTTAGTTAGTTAGTTAGTAGTTAGTTAGTTAGTTTAGTTAGTTAGTAGTAGTTAGTTAGTTAGTTAGTTAGTTAGTTAGTTAGTTAGTTAGTTAGTTAGTTAGTTAGTTAGTTAGTTAGTAGTTAGTTAGTTAGTTAGTTAGTTAGTTAGTTTAGTTAGTTAGTTAGTTAGTTAGTTAGTTAGTTAGTTAGTAGTTAGTAGTTAGTTAGTTAGTTAGTTAGTAGTTAGTTAGTTAGTGTTAGTTAGTTAGTAGTTAGTTAGTTAGTTAGTTAGTTAGTTAGTTAGTTAGTTAGTAGTTAGTTAGTTAGTAGTTAGTTAGTTAGTTAGTAGTTAGTTAGTTAGTTAGTTAGTTAGTTAGTTAGTTAGTAGTTAGTTAGTTAGTTAGTTAGTTAGTTAGTTAGTTAGTTAGTTAGTTAGTTAGTTAGTTAGTTAGTTAGTTAGTTAGTTAGTAGTTAGTTAGTTAGTTAGTAGTTAGTTAGTTAGTTAGTTAGTTAGTTAGTTAGTTAGTTAGTTAGTTAGTTAGTTAGTTAGTTAGTTAGTTAGTTAGTTAGTTAGTTAGTTAGTTAGTTAGTAGTTAGTTAGTTAGTTAGTTAGTTAGTTAGTTAGTTAGTAGTAGTTAGTTAGTAGTTAGTTAGTTAGTTAGTTAGTTAGTTAGTTAGTTAGTTAGTAGTTAGTTAGTTAGTTAGTAGTTAGTTAGTATTAGTTAGTTAGGTTGTTAGTTAGTTAGTTAGTTAGTTAGTTAGTTAGTTAGTTAGTTAGTTAGTTAGTAGTATTAGTAGTTAGTTAGTTAGTAGTAGTTAGTATTAGTTAGTTAGGTAGTTAGTTAGTTAGTTAGTAGTTAGTAGTTAGTTAGTTAGTTAGTTAGTTAGTAGTTAGTTAGTTAGTTAGTGTAGTAGTTAGTTAGTTAGTTAGTTAGTTAGTTAGTTAGTTCGTTAGTTAGTTAGTTAGTTAGTTAGTTAGTTAGTTAGTTAGTTAGTTAGTTAGTAGTTAGTTAGTTAGTTAGTTAGTTAGTTAGTTAGTTAGTAGTTAGTTAGTTAGTTAGTTAGTTAGTTAGTTAGTTAGTTAGTTAGTAGTAGTTAGTTAGTTAGTTAGTTAGTTAGTTAGTTAGTTAGTTAGTTAGTTAGTTAGTTAGTTAGTTAGTTAGTTTGTTTGTTTGTTTGTCAAGCACACTTTTTGCATGATATTTTTCTTATTTCATGATTATTATCTTAATCACCTTAACATTCCTGTTAACTCTGCTCATAATTTAATTTGATTTCAACCTCCTACTCCTCATTACAACCTCTTCCAACTTTTAAAAAGCCATAAATATTTTAACACTAATTTAAACATATTTAATCAATTAATTGTGACAGCACGTTCAGCAACAGCAGAAAATACAATTTGAATAAAAAAATTTACAAAATAACATAAGATAACTTTAAAACAGCAACCAAACAACAACTACAACAACAACATTATAAAAAGGCATTCTAAAATGCAAATTACAAAATCAGGTTGTTAATGTTTGTTTGTAGCTTGAATTACTAAAAGCAACATTAAACTTAAAAAAATATTCAATTCCAAAGCTTAAGCTAAAGAAAAAATTTAACAAAAAAATTACTGCAAACATTGCTTAAAAAATTGCAACAACAAAAATGCAATTGAAATTTAAAAAAAACATTGAAGCAAAAAAATTAAAAAAAAACATTCATGAAGAAAGAAGAAAAAAAGTTGAAAAAAAAAACAACAGAAACCGTTTCTTACTGTGGCCAACTGGTTTTAACCCAGTTTCTTTATTTTCCTTCTCTTTTTCTCTCTTCAGCGAGCTGTGGGGAGTTTTTTACTTAGAAAAAAAAAAACAACTATATAGTATAACAACAACTGCTGCACTACACACTTGTTTTGTTGCAACTCGTAAAATAAAACATTGATAAATAAACAGATAAAAATTGGTTTGAAATTATACAAAGTAATGCTGCAACATGCAAAAATTTCTTGTAGGCCTCGTAAAGGTTTTGAAAGTAGAAACAAATAATTAATTTGATAACAAAAAAACAACAGGCAATTGATTTGACTGTAGATCAGACTATAGTGGAGAGAAGAGATCAGTGTATAGTCAAGACTTTAGCTCAATCTATAGTCAAGACTATAGATCATTCTATAATCGAGATTATAGATCAGTCTATAGACGAGACTATAGATCAGTCTATAATCCCGACTATAGATCAGCTTATAGTGCAGACTACAGATAAGTCTATAGTCCAGACTATAGTCTAGACTATAGATCTGTCTATAGTCGAGACTATATATCAGTCTGTAGTCGAAACTATAGATCAGTCTGTAGTCAAGACTATAGATCAGTCTGTAGTCGAGACTATAGATCAGTCTGTAGTCAAGACTATAGATCAGTCTATAATCGAGACTGTAGAGACACTCTATAGTCCAGACTTTAGACTAGTCTATAGTCCAGTTTATAAATCAGTCTATAATCAAGAATATAGATCATTCTATAGACTATCGATCATTCTATAGTCCAGACTATCGATCATTCTATAGTCCAGACTATAGATCATTCTATAGTCCAGACTATAGATCATTCTATAATCCAGACTATAGATCATTCTATAGTCCAGACTATAGGTCATTCTATAGTCCAGACTATGGATCATTCTATAGGCCAGACTATAGATCATTCTATAGATCAGACTATAGATCATTCCATAGTCCAGACTATACATCAGTCTGAAGTCCAGACAATACATCATTCTGATCTATAGATCAATCTATAGTGAAAAATAGAGATTAACCTATAGTGAATACTACAGATCAGTCTATTGTCCAGACTATGGATCAGTCTATTGTTATAGATCATTCTGATCCATAGATCAGTTTATAGTCTAGACTATAGATCAGTTTATAGTCAAGAATAAAGATTGGTCTGGACTATAGATCAGTCTGTAGTCGAGACTATAGAGCAGTTTATAGTCTAGACTATAGATCAAACTGTTGTCTATAGTCTGAACTATAGATCAGTCTATAATCGATCTATAGTATAGATCTACAGATCATTCTATAGTTGAGACTCCAGCTTAGTCTATACCCTACTCTATCGATTAATATCTAGTTAAAATTGTACATCAGTCTCTAGTCAAAACTGTAGATCAGACTCTAGTCTAAACCTTTTTCCCCTTTTCGTTCCACTGTTCTTTAAATTCTGCAATTCTTTTTATACAATTCTCTTTAGTTTTGTTTCATGTTTCAATTGACATTTAAAACTTGTATATGTTTCTGTCTTTTTTCTTTCAGCCAACAACAACTATAGAGCAACAATATTTTATGACTGTGCGTTGGTCTGTCTGTCTATCGGTGTGTGTGTGTGTTTGTGTATCTGTCAATATTTATGGCTCCAATAAAATTGTTGACTAGTGACGTTAGAAACTGCACAAAAAGTCAACTCCATACAAAGTGTCTTGAAAATTTCTTAACACTTTTTTTCGATTCATTTGCTAAAGCTGTTAAATATTTCAAGTTGTAGTTGGCTAAAGCCGTTAGAGTAGATAAAAAATCGCTAAACTCAGGGTTATTTAAGAGAATGCAGATTTTTGTTTTTGTTTGTTTTAATATCAATTTAACAATATTTTTATAATGTAAAATATAAAGTAGTTATGAAAAACAGGTTTCAACATGGAAGTATTTATTCGAATTAAATGGGTTTTTTTAATTATTTATAAAGATTTTTTTTTAATGTGGTTTTGTTATAAAAGAAATCAATAAATAAAGAAATATTAAAACATTAAACCTTAAAACTTAAACTATTAAAAACCGTAGAATATAAACAAATTTACGACTTTTTGAATATCTGCAGAGAGAGATCAGTAGCAACATCAAATATTGAATACAGTCTAGAGTTGAGACTATAGATCAGTCTGTAATTGAGACTATTACTCAGGCTATGGTCATGACTATAGCTCAGTGTAAAGATCTGTCTAAAATCGAGACTACAGTCTATAGATCAGTATATAATGGGTCTATAGATGAGCCTATAGATCTGTCTATTGATATGTCCATAGATCAGTCTATAAAAGAGCTATATATCAATATATAGATATTTAGATGATTCTATAGCTCAGTCTATAGATAAGTCGATAGATGGTTCTATAGATAAGTCTATTGACAAGGCTATATATCAGTCTGCAGAGACAAGTCTACAGATCAGTCTATAGATCAGTCTATAGACAAGTCTATAGATCAGTGTATAGACAAGTCTATAGATCAGTGTATAGACAAGTCTATAGATCAGTGTATAGACAAGTCTATAGATCAGTGTATAGTTAATCTATAGATCAGTCTACAGATCAGTCTATGGACAAGTCTATAGATCAGTCTATAGACAAGTCAATAGACAAGTCTATAGATCAGCCAATAGACAAGTCTATAGATCAGTCAATAGACAAGTCTATAGATCAGTCAATAGACAAGTCTATAGATCAGTCTATAGACAAGTCTATAGATCAGTCTATAGAAAAGTCTATAGATCAGTCTGTAGACAAGTCTATAGATCAGTCTATAGACAAGTCTATAGACAAGTCCATAGATCAGTCTATAGACAAGTCCATAGATAAGTCTATAGATCAGTCTATAGATCAGTCTATAGACAAGTCTATAGATCAGTCTATAGACAAGTCTATAGATCAGTCTGTAGACAAGTCTATAGATCAGTCTATAGACAAGTATATAGATCAGTCAATAGACAAGTCTATAGATCAGTCTATAGACAAGTCTACAGATCAGTCTATAGATCAGTCTGTAGACAAGTCTATAGATCAGTCTATAGACAAATCTATAGATCAGTCTATAGACAAGTCTATGGATCAGTCAATAGACAAGTCTATAGATCAGTCAATAGGCAAGACTATAGATCAGTCTATAGATCAATCTATGGACAAGTCTATAGATCAGTCTATAGAAAAGTCTACACATTAGTCTATAGACATGTCTATAGATCAGTCTATAGACAAGTCTATAGATCAGTCTGTAGACAAGTCTATAGATCAGTCTATAGACAAGTCTATAGATCAGTCTATAGACAAGTCTATAGATCAGTCTATAGACAAGTCTATAGATCAGTCTATAGACAAGACTATAGATCAGTCTATAGACAAGTCTATAGATCAGTCTATAGACAAGTCTATAGATCAGTCTATAGATCAGTCTTTAGACAAGTCTATAGATCAGTCTATAGACAAGTCTATAGATCAGTCTATAGACAAGTCTATAGATCAGTCTATAGACAAGTCTAAACCAATTTATAGACCAGTCTATAGAGCAATCTATAGACTTGTCCATAAATTGATCTATAAATCAGCGTATAGATCAGTCTTAAGATCAGTCTATAGATCAATCTATAGATCAGTCTATAGATCAATCTATAGATCAGCTTATAGATCTGTCTAAAGATCAAT
Organism: Lucilia sericata; assembly: GCF_015586225.1. Lineage (NCBI taxonomy): Eukaryota > Metazoa > Arthropoda > Insecta > Diptera > Calliphoridae > Lucilia > Lucilia sericata. Next base: position 87,732 of record NW_023994290.1, read on the forward strand.
GTATAGATTAATGTGTGGATCAGGCTATAGATCATTCTGTAGTTGCTACCATTGATCAGTCTGGAAAGATCATTAACACACAGAACATAAAAAATTTAATATTGAAATTTAAGAATTTATTTATTGTTTTTGTTTCTATCAAATCATATTTAAACATAATTAGCCTCCAGCTAAACATAAATTTTTTATTAAAAATATTTTTTTCCCGTTTAACATCTTTAAGCCCCAAACAAATTCAATTTGTTTCAGCAGAAACAGAAAAAATAAATCTTTAAACAATTTATCTGTTTATAAACAATTATTAAGATGCTTTTTAAATGTTAATAACACAGCCCAGACTTATAATGAAAAAAAGATAAAAATCTTTTATTACAGTTTTGCTGTTTAGTTTTGAAAACGTGCAACATTTGTAAGGCTTATTTTTCACAGTTTTTTTTTTACATTTTATTTTTCTTATTCAATTTGCTTTTCAAAACTGACCCAGTTTAAAGCAAGTGTAACGAATTGGCCAACTCTTAAAACATGTTATAATGTTTGAGATAAATACACTAAATTTTTAAAGTGCACATTAAAATTTTTGAACAAAAAAAAAAAAAAAAACTCAGAAGACACTTGTTAAATTTTTAAAAATTTCTTAAGATTAAATAAAGGGTGTTATATGTTAAAGCATAAAGGCATAAATTATTTATAAATTATGGTAATTTTATTTAATAATATTTAGATTTTGTAGAAAAAAAATATGGTTTTGAATAAAGATAATTAGTTTTATCTTAAAGCTATTCAATGGAAAATGATTTTTTTCTAAGTGGTTGAATTTTGAAATGTTTTAGTAGGTGGATGATTTTAAAATTCGTTTAAACGATCGCACAAAGCATACACAAGAGACTAACCTATAGTCCAGACTAGAGACTGATGTATAGTCCGGACTAGGGACTGATCTATAGTGATGATTATAGACTGATCTATAGGATAGAGACTGTTCCATAGTTTAGACTAGAAACTAATATATAGTCCAGAGACTGTTCTATAGTCCAGACTACAGATCGTTTTATAATCTATACTGCAGACAGATCTATAATATAGACTAGAAAAAGACTAGAAAACGTTCAAGAGTCTAGACTAGAGACTAATCAATAGTCTAGGCTCTGCTCTATAGTCAAGACTAGAGACTGATCTATAGTCTAGACTAGAGACTGATCTATAGTCTAGACTAGAGACTGATCTATAGTCAAGACTAGAGACTGATCTATAGTCTAGACTAGAGACTGATCTATAGTCTAGACTAGAGACTAATCTAATCTTATGTCTAAACTCTGCTCTCTTTAGAAACCGATCTATAGTATATACTAGAGACTGATCTTTAGTCTAAACTATAAACTAATCTATAGTCTAAGCTATAAAGTGATCTAAAGTCAAGACTTAAGACTGATCTGTAGTCTAGACCAGAGGCTGATCTATAGTCTAGACTAGAGACTGATCAATAGTCTAGACTGGAGACTGATCTATAGTCTATACTAGAGACTGATCAATAGTCTAAACTATAAACTAATCTGTAGTGTAAACTATATTCTGATCTAAAGTAAAGACTAGAGACTGATCTACAGTCTAGAGTAGAAACTGATTTGTAGTCTAAACTAGAGACTGATATGTAGTCTAGATTAGAGGCTGATCTATAGTCTAGACTAGAGACTGATCAATAGTCTAGACTGGAGACTGATCTATAGGCTCTACTAGAGACTGATCTATAGTCTAGACTATAGACTGATCTATAGTCTAGACTAGAGCCTGACCTATAGTCTAGACTAGAGATTGATCTACAGTTTAGACTACAGACATTTCTATAGTCTAGACTAGAGACTAATCTAATCTAAAGTCCAGGCTCTGCTCTGTATTTTATACTGGACAATGATCTATGGTTTATACTAGAGACTGGACTATAGTCTGGACTAGATACTGATCTATAGAATAGACTAGTCACTGATCTATAGTATAGACTAGAGACTGATCTTTAGTCTAAACTCTAAACTAATCTGTAGTCGAAACTATAAGTTGATCTAAAGTAAATACTAGAGATTGATCTACAGTCTAGAGTAGAAACTGATCTGTAGTCTAGACTAGAGTTTGATCTATAGTCTAGACTAAAGTTTGATCTATAATCTAGACTAGAAACTGATCTAATCTATAGTCTAGACTCTGCTCTTTATATTTTACACTTGACACTGATCTATAGTTTAGACTAGAGACTGAATTAAAATGTATATGAAATATTTGATCTTTTTTTGTTATTGTTTATATTAACTAAAAAGTAACCTTGACATTGCTTACTACATAAATATTTGTTTTAATTTAAATGGTTTTTTGTTGTTGTTGTACCCACAAAAATCAAAAACCGAGAAGAAGACTCAAACGACTTGTTAGTAGTAAAAGGCAAGTGAGTTGGCGGGAGTTATCGAAGCAGAACATTTTGGTTTTTTTTTTTTATTGTGAAAAAAATTAAAACAATACAATTGTTTTCTCAGCTTTAAGAAAAGAAACCGGCAATTTAATCATGAAACAGAGGGAAGTTTTTTTTTTTTTTCTTTAGAATTTAACTTTTAATAAAAAGCGTAAGATTTAATTTATATGTTCGGTTTTTTTTAAGAAAAATTCCTTTAACAAAATGTATATAATTAGTGATAGTAAAAATTATTTAAGAACTTAAGAATTTTGTTAAGTTAACTTAATGATTTATACACTCATTGTATGTTAATTTAAAAAAAAAAAATAACAAAAATTTTTTTAATAATTTTTGGTTGCTTCCCCTTGCCTTTGTTAATAACATTTGCACTATTTTTTTCTTTTTAAAAAATTTTTAAGTTTTGTCGTTTTTTTTTTTTTTTTTTTTTTTTGTTAAATAATAAATTGTCTTGTGGTGTGAACTATAATTTTAAAGAAACCAGCTTAATGTAACAGTATTTGTGTCTGTCTTTATTCTTTTTGTATAACTTTTTAAAAATTTAGTAATATTTCTTGTGTCTCTATTTCTGTCTTTCTTTCCTTTATAAGCCGGGTTTTTAAAGCTGGTTCAGTTAAACTATTCTTGTAGGTTTTGTTGTTAATACGGTTACAGGTTGTTGTAGTTTTTGTGTAAAACATTATCAGCAACAACCTCATCATCATCATCGTCGTCGTCATTGGCAGCACCAACACTGACTCTAAAACTCTGTTTAAAAGGTGTTTGTTTGTCTTTCGATTTGGTTGAATCAAGAAAATATATAAAATTCACACGTTTGTATTATAAAGCTTTATAGACTACATACAACAACCATAAAATAAAAGAAATTATGACAACAACAACCAAAAACTATAAACGGTAGTTTTGAAGTTTAATGAACTTTTTTAAAATAAATTTAGTTCTTAATAACAAAATACCTATTGATCTCAAAAATTGTAAAGAATGTCCAAAAATTTTCAAAATTTTCTAAAAATTAATTTCGAAGTTTGAAAAGCCTTAAAACTGAAACTAAAAGTGTTATACATTGCAAAATGGCGTTGGCATTTTAAATTTGTTCAGCGAATTAAGCTTAAAACTTAAACCTGTTGATGTTAGACAAAAAAAAATAACTGCAGGTTTTTCGAAATAATAGCAATATACCGTTTCTAACTTACAGTCTACAGATCAAGCTCTAAACTAAACTATAGTTCAGTCTCTAGTCTAGACTATAGATCACACTCCAGTCAAGATTATAGATCAGTCTCTAGTCTAGACTATAGAACAGTCTCTTGATAATACTACAGATCAGTCAGTAATCTATGCTATAGATCACTCACTCTCTAGTCTAGACTCTTGATCAGCCTCTAGTCTAAACTATAGATCACTCGCTACTCTCTATAGATCACTCTCTAGTTTAGACTGTAAATCAGTCTCTACCCTAGACTAAATAGACACTCTCTACACTAAAGATCACTATCTAGTCTAGACTAGAGATCAGTCTCTTATCTGGACAATAGATCACTCTCTAGTCTGGACTATAGATCACTCTATAGTCTGGACTATAGATCACTCTCTGGTCTAAAGAATTGACTCTAGTTTAGACTATAGATCAGTCTCTAGTCATGACTGTAGGTAAATATATCGTTTATAATATAGACCATACTCTAATTCAGGCTATATATTAATCCCTTGTCTATACTATAAGCAGTAAACTAGTCTCGACATATATCATTCTCTAATGTAGAATATAGATCACTCTCTAGTTTAAACTATAGATCACTCTCCAGTCTAGACTATAGATCAGTCTCAGGTCTAGACTATAGTTCACTCTCTAGTCTACACTATACATCATTCTCAAGTCTAGTCACTAGTCTAAACTATTGATTACTCTCTAGTCTAGGCTATAGATTACTATCTATTCTAGACTTTAGACTAATTTCTAGTCTAGACTATAAAAAATACTGTCTAATCTAGATTATAGATCAGTCTCTATACTAGTCTACAGAAAACTCTCTAACCTAACCTAAACTATACATTATTCTCTATTCTAGACTATAGATCACTCTATAGTCTAGACTATAGATCACTCTCTAGTCTAAACTATAGATCACTCTCTAGTCTAAACTATAGATCACTCTCTAGTCTAAACTATAAATCACTCTGTAGTCTACGCTAAAAAATACTGTCTAATCTAGGCTATAGATCAGTCTCTAGTCCAGACTATAGGACACTCTCTACCCTAGACTATAGATTATTCTCTAGTCTAGACTATAGATCACTCTCTAGTCTAGACTATAGATCACTCTCTAGTCTAGACTATAGATCACTCTCTAGTTTAGACTATACATAACTCTCTAGTCTAGACTATAGATCACTCTCTAGTCTAGACTATAAATCACTCTGTAGTATAGGCTATAAAATACTGTCTAGTCTAGGCTGTAGATCAGTCTCTAGTCCAGACTATAGAACACTCTCTAGTCTAGACTATGGATCACTCTCTAGTCTAGACTATGGGTCACTCTCTACTCTAGACTATAGATCACTCTCTAATCTAGATTATAGATGAGTCTCTATACTAGTCTATAGAAAACTCTCTGACCTAACCTAAACTATACATTATTCTCTATTCTATACTATAGATCACTCTCTAGTCTAAACTATAGATCACTCTCTAGTCTAAACTATAGATCACTCTCTAGTCTAGAATATAAATCACTCTGTAGTCTAGGCTATAAAATACTGTCTAGTCTAGGCTGTAGATCAGTCTCTAGTCTAGACTATAGAACACTATCTACCATAGACTATAGATCACTCTCTAGTCTATACTATGGATCACTCTCTAGTCTAGACTATAGATCACTCTCTAGTTTAGACTATAGATCACTCTCTAGTCTTGACTATAGATCACTTTCTAGTCTAGACTATAGATCACACTCTAGTCTAGACTATACAATACTGTCTAATCTAGACTATAGATCACTCTCTACTCTAAACTATAGATCATTCTCTCCCCCCAGACTATAGATCACTCTCTAGCCTAGACTATATGTAGATCACTCTCTAGTCTCTACCGTAGACTATAGATCACTCTCAAATCTAGACTAAAGATCAGTATCTAGTCTAAACTAAAGATCAGTTCTTAAATAAGTTTCGTGTTTAATATACTGATCACTTGCTAGTCTTAACTATAGATCAGTTTTTATTTTGATCTAAACTTCAATTTCTAGTTAAAAAATTCTTAATTTTCTCAACAAATTCAATTCAATTTTTAACCCATTTTTTCAAAATGATTCAATGATTATAAATTATTTTTTCAGCATATATGTACGTAATATACTAAGAAGATCTATTAAAGACCTTTTTTGTAACCATTTAAGGTTAGGTCACTTAAAATAACAATCTTGCCATAAATGTTACTCTTAACAATAATATTCAAATACAAATCAAATGACTCATTTGTTAACAAACAAAATAATAATAAAAAAAAACAAGTTTTATTATTTCAAAAATTTTTGCATTAAAAATTTCATGACAAAATCTAAAGAATATTAATAAGAAAAATGAAATCATTTTTGTAAAATTATAGTTTTAGAAAAAAAAACTTACCAGATTTTACGATGAAATATTTTAAAAATTTATAATAAATTTCTTGATGATTTGCTGCCAAAGAGGAAAGAAATTTTTTGCCATAATTTGCAGACGTATGAGGGTTAATAGTTATCTTCCTTGATGGACTTGTTTTGTTTTTTTTTTTTTGCTTTTCTTAAAGTTAATTTTTTTGCTTTTTATTTAATTGTCGTTTTTATATAAAAAAAATATTTGTCGCCTTAGATTTTTAATTAAAACTTTTGTTGCTGTTTCTGTAATAAGAAAAGGAAACAGAAAAAAAAACTTTTATGAATTTTGTTTTTTATAGACGAATAAATTTCAAAATTTATTCATATAAGGTTTCTTGAAAAACTTGTTGAAAATGTATATTTTTTTATGGTTTATTAACTTGTTATCTGTAATTTCAGGCGTCTTTTATAAATTTTTTTTAAAACACATTTTAATAAAATTTTTGCTTTTAAAGCTTTTTAAAAAAGTTATTTTTAACATTTTTTTAAGCTTTAGTTTACTTTTAATAAAGGAATTCAAAGGCAAATGTTTAAAAAAAATTTCAATATTTTTTTTCAAAACTTTTCTTTTCATTTTGTTAATTTTCAATTAGTTTTTTTTTCTGGTTATTTTTAAACTCTAATTGTTGTAAACTTTTCCTGAAATTTTTTCACATCTCTCTTACATTTTGCAAATTAAGAAAAAATTAACATTTTTCCCAAACGTTAAAAGAAAACTGAACAACTACAAAAAAAAACACACACACAAACTTGTTTTCAAAACAACAATTTCTAAATATTGTTTGGTTGCTGTTTAAAGTATTTTCGCTTTATGCTGCAATAACATCTATAGATGTTTGGTTAACACGGAAATAATGCCAAACCACCAACCAAAATAATAAAAAAAAAACAAAAATAATTTTCTTGGATTTTTTTTCTTTTGCAGTTTAACCACTTTCACAAATAAACGAAAAAAAAATTGTTTAAAAACGAGTAAAATAACAACAATAATAATATTTATTTAAAATGACAATGAATTAATAGAAATTAAAAAAAAAAATCCAGAATAGCAAAAAGTTTCACTTTTTAGTATACAGCCTAGTCTAAACTTGATATTCAAAACCTTCGACCAGTCCTCAGAATCATCTATAATCCTTAATATAGTCTGATCTATAGTCTTGACTATAGAATGATTTATAGTCTGGACTATAGACTGATCTATTGTCTTGACTATATATTGATCAATAGTCTTGAATATAAACTGGTCTATAGTCTTGACTATATCCTATTTTAAAGTTTTCAGTATAGACTGATCTACAGAAACTAGTCTAGAGTCTAGACTATTTAACACTCTCTAGTTTAAACTATAGATTTACTTTATATTCCAGACTATAGGTCACTTTCTAGTGTCGAATATAGATCACTCGCTTCCCTAGACTATAGACCACTCTTGACTATAGACTGATCTATAGTATTGATTATACACTAATCAATAGTAATGGTTAAAGACTGATAGATAGTTTTGACTATAGATCGATCTATATTATTGCTTATTGACTAATCTATAGTCTTGACTATAAATTGATCTATAGTCTTAACTATAGACTGATCCATAGTCTTAACTGTAGACTGATCTATAGACTGATGTATAGTCTGGACTATAGAATGATCTATAGTATTGACTATAGACTGATCAATTGCATTGAGTATAAACTGATATCTAGTCTTGACTATATAGAGACTTCAGAAATTAGACTAGACTATTTAATACTCTCTAATCTAGACTATAGCTCACTTTATATTCTAGACTATAGATCACTTCCTAGTGTCGAATATAGATCGCTCGCTACCTTAGACTATAGACAACTCTTGACTATAGACTGATCTATAGTCAAGACTGATTATAGACTGATCTATAGTCTGGACTACAGACTGATCTACAGCATTGCTTATAGATTGATCTATAGTCTGGCCTATTGACTGATCAATAGTATATATAGTACTATAGTATAGCTTATAGACTGATCTATAATCTTGACTATAGAATGATATATAGTCTTGACTATAGACTGACCTATAGTATTGACTATAGAATAATCTATAGTCTTGACTATCTTGCTAATAGACTGATCTATAGTCTAGACTCTAGGCTAATTTTCGTATGAGTATAGACTGATATATAGAACGATCTCTAGTCTTGACTATAGAATGAACCATTGTCGGCACTAGAAACTGATCTATAGTCTGATCCATAATCTTGACTAATTATAGTCAAGTCTATAGTCTAGTCTATAGTCTAGTCTATAGTCTAGTCTATAGTCTAGTCTATAGTCTAGTCTATAGTCTAGTCTATAGTCTAGTCTATAGTCTAGTCTATAGTCTAGTCTATAGTCTAGTCTATAGTCTAGTCTATAGTCTAGTCTATAGTTAGTCTATAGTCTAGTCCTATAGTCTAGTCTATAGTCTAGTCTAGTAGTCTATAGTCTAGTCTATAGTCTAGTCTATAGTCTAGTCTATAGTCTAGTCTATAGTCTAGTCTATAGTCTAGTCTATAGTCTAGTCTATAGTCTAGTCTATAGTCTAGTCTATAGTCTAGTCTATAGTCTTAGTCTATAGTCTAGTCTATAGTCTAGTCTATAGTCTATAGTCTAGTCCTATAGTCTAGTCCTATAGTCTAGTCTATAGTCTAGCCTATAGTCTAGCCTATAGTCTAGTCTATAGTCTAGTCTATAGTCTAGTCTATAGTCTAGTCTATAGTCTAGTCTAAGTCTAGTCTATAGTCTAGTCTATAGTCTAGTCTATAGTAGTCTAGTCTAGTCTATAGTCTAGTCTATAGTCTAGTCTATAGTCTAGTCTATAGTCTAGTCTAGTCTAGTCTTATAGTCTAGTCTAGTCTAGTCTATAGTCTAGTCTATAGTCTAGTCTATAGTCTAGTCTATAGTCTAGTCTATAGTGTAGTCTATAGTGTAGTCTATAGTCTAGTCTATAGTCTAGTCTATTAGTCTAGTCTATAGTCTAGTCTATAGTCTAGTCTTTAGTCTAGTCTATAGTCTAGTCTATAGTCTAGTCTATAGTCTAGTCTATAGTCTAGTCTATAGTCTAGTCTATAGTCTAGTCTATATAGTCTAGTCAAAATATTAGAACTTTATAATTTTATCCCAAAGATAGTTTTTGTATTTTGTAGTTTTTATTTCCTTAGTTTTGGATTAAAAGCACTAAAAAAATTTATGAAATTTTTTAATTTATCTTTCAGATACTTTATATATTTTTGCCTCATTTTACTATTTAAGAACTTCTGTTTTTATATATTTGACTTAAAAACGTTGATTTTAGTATTTAAATTTATAATATATCTTAAAGATACTTTTGTATCTTTTGCCCTGAATTTTGTATTTAATTGTAAACAATGTGATGATTTTATTATGTTTTATTAAAAATCTCCGTTTTTTATTGTTTTAGATATAATTTTTGTTCGTTGATCATTAAAATACTTTTGTATCATTGCGATTTTTATTATTTTAGAAATAAAATTTTTATTTTTGTGATATATATAATTTTTAGATTTATTTTTTAATTTTGGTTAATTTTTTTTTAAATATAAATTAAAATTTTTGTTTAATTATTTAATTTTTGGTATAAAAATTTCTTTTTTCAAATTATTCACTTATTTCATGCGTTCGCCCGTTGTATTATTCCTTTCCAAAGTTTAGACGTTAATGAACCTTTTCTCCCCATTTCTACTTTTGTCTTGTGTAAAACTTAACATAAATCTATTTTATTTTGCACTTTAATTGATTTCCAATCAAAAAAAATGGAGACACATAACAGCAACAACAACAAAGGCAAAGTATTTTTAATTTTAAATGAAAACACATCATCAAATACAACAAAAAAAATGGAATTCCTTTAAAGTTCCGGGTTTCGAAGATAAATAAACGACAAAAACGCAAACAAAATACTAAAGAAACAATCTCAAAGTTTAATGTTAAACGAGTAAAGGCAAAAATCAAATGAATTTGCAACAAAAACAGAAAAAAATTAAATTGCAATTGAAATGCAGACAAAATTTTATAAAAAAAAATTCAACTAAAATCAATGACACTGTTTAAAGCAAAAAAAAAAACTTACACACAACTAAAAAGAGCGAACTGCAGCAACAACAACAACTCTTTATAAAAATGCATTTATTATCAACAACACAATCATCATCAACAACAACATCAGCAGCAGCATCATCATCATAATCATTATTAATATTATTTTCATATATAAAATGTTGTTGTTGCTGTTGGTTTTTTTGTGAAAGTAAATGGAGAAAATAGTAAGATTTATAGTATGTGTGTATATGCAGCCTCTCACTCCCGAAAGGCATCCCAAAATCACAACAACAACAAAATTGCTGCATCAACATGAAAAAAAAACCAAAGAAGCCATAACATAGATTGTCAACGACGCACAATGAACTTGATCGATCGTAACGTATGTTTATTTTCGCATAAACAACAATATAAACATAAAAGCCCCAAAAACAACAAGAACAACAACACAACAACAACAAAAAACCACGACGACTTTTGCCTAAAGTAAACAAATCACACGAGCATCAAAGCAAAACCAACAACGAAAAGCAAAGAGCACGCGTCAATACAGAAGGAGATGTTGTTTGCTTGATAAAACCAAAAAAAAAAAAAACAATACAAGTCTGTCCCTACAACAACAACAACCAGCTAACTAAACTAATGTTGCTCCCCTTATACTCCCTTGACCATATATGTAAACGTGTATGTTGGATGTCTGAGAGTTTGCCTAAATCCCATTCATTCATTGTATTTACTCTCGAGGTTTTTAAAAGATTTGAACTTTTGGAGTGTGTGAAGAGTTGCCAAGAGATGATGCACTTTTGCAACAACAAAACTGCCACAATTTTAACAGAAAATGTCTAAATACAGGGATGGAACATTTTGACATCAGTTTAACTACAGTTAAAGATCAGTTAAGTTATAGATCTGTTCTACTTAAGATCACTACTTATTAAGTTCTAGTTCCATTAAAAATCCGTTTTATTTCACATAAAGATTACTTGTAGTTCAGTTAAAGATCAGTTCCAGTTTAGTTGTAGATCAGTTCTGTTAATGATCAGTTTTACGATCAAGTTCTACTTCAGTTGTAGATCACTTCTAAATCACTTAAGGATCACTTCAGTTCTATTACAATTGCAGTTTCAGTTAAAGATCAGTTCCAGTTTAGTTGTAGATCAGTTCCGTTAATAACCAATTTTACGATCAAGTTTACTTCAGTTGTAGATCCCTTCTAAATCACTTAAGGATCACTTCAGTTCTACTACAATGCAGATCAATTTACTTCAATTCAAGGTCAATTACAGATCAACTCTACTTCAGTTTTAGTTTAGTTCTAGTCTCAGTTCCAATTCAGTTCTAGTTCAGTTCTAAGCTTCAGTTCTAGTTCAGTTCTGTTCAGTTCTAGTTCAGTTCTAGTTCAGTTCTAGTTCAGTGCTAGTTCAGTTTCTAGTTCAGTCTAGTTCCGTTCTAGTTCAGTTCTAGTTCAGTTCTAGTCAGTTCTAGTTCAGTTCTAGTTCAGTTCTAGTTCAGTTCTAGTTCAGTTTAGTTCAGTTCTAGTTCAGTTCTAGTTCAGTATAGTTCTAGCTCAGTTCTAGTTCAGTTCTAGTTCATTCTAGTTCAGTTCTAGTTCAGTTCTAGTTCAGTTCTAGTTCAGTTCTAGTTCAGTTCTAGTTCAGTTCTAGTTCAGTTCTAGTTCAGTTCTAGTTCAGTTCTAGTTCAGTTCTAGTTCAGTTCTAGTTCAGTTCTAGTTCAGTTCTAGTTCAGTTCTAGTTCAGTTCTAGTTCAGTTCTAGTTCAGTTCTAGTTCAGTTCTAGTTCAGTTCTAGTTCAGTTCTAGTTCAGTTCTAGTTCAGTTCTAGTTCAGTTCTAGTTCAGTTCTAGTTCAGTTCTAGTTCAGTTCTAGTTCAGTTCTAGTTCAGTTCTAGTTCAGTTCTAGTTCAGTTCTAGTTCTAGTTCAGTTCTAGTTCAGTTCTAGTTCAGTTATAGTTCAGTTCTAGTTCAGTTCTAGTTCCGTTCTAGTTCAGTTCTAGTTCAGTTCTAGTTCCGTTCTAGTTCCGTTCTATTTCAGTTCTAGTTCAGTTCTAGTTCAGTTTCTAGTTCAGTTCCTAGTTCAGTTCTAGTTCAGTTCTAGTTCAGTTTCTAGTTCAGTTCTAGTTCAGTTTCTTAGTTCAGTTCTAGTTCAGTTCATAGTTCAGTTCTAGTTCAGTTCTATTCAGTTCTAGTTCAGTTCTAGTTCATTCTAGTTCAGTTTCTAGTTCAGTTCTAGTTCAGTTCTAGTTCAGTTCTAGTTCAGTCTAGTTCCAGTAGTTCTAGTTCAGTTCTAGTGTTCAGTTCTAGTTCAGTTCTGTCAGTTCTAGTTCAGTTCTAGTTCAGTTCTAGTTCAGTTCTAGTTCAGTTCTAGTTCAGTTCTAGTTCAGTTCTAGTTCAGTTCTAGTTCAGTTTATTCGTTCTAGTTCAGTTCTAGTTCAGTTCTAGTCAGTAGTTCAGTTCTAGTTCAGTTCTAGTTCAGTTCTAGTTCAAGTTCTAGTTCAGTTCTAGTTCAGTTCTAGTTCAGTTCTAGTTCAGTCTAGTGCAGTCTAGTCAGTTCTATTTCAGTTCAGTTCAGTTCTAGTCAGTTCTAGTCAGTTCTAGTTCAGTTCTAGTTCAGTTTCTAGTTCAGTTCTAGTTCAGTTCTAGTTCAGTTCTAGTTCAGTTCTAGTTCAGTTCTAGTTCAGTTCTAGTTCAGTTCTAGTTCAGTTCTAGTTCAGTTCTAGTTCAGTTCTAGTTCAGTTCTAGTTCAGTTCTAGTTCAGTTTAGTTCAGTTCTAGTTCAGTTCTAGTTCAGTTCTAGTTCAGTTCTAGTTCAGTTCTAGTTCAGTTTCTAGTTCAGTTCTAGTTCAGTTCTAGTTCAGTTTCTAGTTCAGTTCTAGTTCAGTTCTAGTTCAGTTCTAGTTCAGTTCTAGTTCAGTTCTAGTTCAGTTCTAGTTCAGTTCTAGTTCAGTTCTAGTTCAGTTCTAGTTCAGTTCTAGTTCAGTTCTAGTTCAGTTCTAGTTCAGTTCTAGTTCAGTTCTAGTTCAGTTCTAGTTCAGTTCTAGTTCAGTTCTAGTTCAGTTCTAGTTCAGTTCTAGTTCAGTACTAGTTCAGTTCTAGTTCAGTTCTACTTGAGTTCTAGTTCAGTTTTAGTTCAGTTCTAGTTCAGTTCTACTTGAGTTCTAGTTCAGTTTTAGTTCAGTTCTAGTTCAGTTCTAGTTCAGTTTTAGTTATGTGCTAGTTCAGTTCTATTTCAGTTCTACTTTCGTTACAGATCTGTTAAGTTTTATTTCCCGTTCAATTGTATATCAATTCTGCTCAGTTGTAGATCAGTTAAAGTTTATTTCAGGTCCAGTTGTAGATCAGTTCTAATTCTCTATTTGTTTAGTACAAATTTTCCCATCCTTGTTACGGGGCGTACTCTCAAATATCACACTCATACGTCTCTCTCTTGTTTATGAGAACAGTGTTTTCCTTTAATTTACAGTTATGCCTCTCTCCAAAGAAACTACGAGGGGAAAGAAGGCCCTTCATCTAATTTAGTTACAATTCTAAAGCACGATCACTAATGATACTTAGAAAAAGTGTCTCACAGGGGCAGGGGAATCCTCTTAAATTGCAGCTCACACACTGACGACAATTGCTGTCAATTTTAAAGACTAGTGTAGACAGTTTACTGCTTCGGCTTCTGTAGCAGCAGCAGCGTCAGCCGGTTGCTGCCGCCACCAGTCTCTAATTGTATTCAGGAATTTTGTGATTTCTGTCTCGTGCACTTGTGTGTCCGCTGAATCTTATTTTTTTCTGCACTTTTCTTATTATAAAGATTTATTTTTATTGTAATTTATTTACTTTTAGATTGTTGTTATTTATACATATTTATAAAGTGATGTTGTTGTTGTATTTGATGAGATTTTTTAGAGATTTATTTTTGTTGTTGTTGTTGTTGCCGTTGCTGTGAATGTAATTGATTTAAGTGAACGGTATTTTAAAGTGTTTGTGTTTTTTTTTAGTTTGTGAAGAGAGTGAACGATTTTATAATTTATGCTAAATGTAGTAAGTAGACATTTTTCTGAAGTGTTTTTTTGTTGGTGCTTTAAAATCTAAAATCTAGTGCAAGTAAATTTATTGAGATTTTTGAAAAAGTAAGTGCAAAATTGTATTCAAGAGGAAAATTTGATTAGAAACTAGAACTGATCAGTGTCTTCAAGATGCTATCGGTATCTTTAAGATACGATCAGTATCTTTGAGATATGATCAGCAACTTCAAGATACGATCAGTATCTTAAATATTCGAACAGTATTCTCAAAATGTATCTTTATAATCCTCAATACGCTTTTATGATACCAAAATGTTTCTTTAAGCAAAATTATATATATTTTTTACAATTCCACCATAATATTTTTCACTTTTTCTAATCAATTGCTCTAAATTTTCTTAATTTTTCACACTTTTTAGTTAAATTAATCATTCGTACACAACAACACATCATCTTCAACTACTTCATATTCAATTAATGAAATGTATCTTAATTTGTTTAACCCGATTTCATGGTTAGTTTACTTTCATTTTTATTCCAACAAAATTTCTTTCATCTTCTTCTCTTTACTGCTTCAGCCGAAAAGTCACGATAGTAATGAGTTTTTAATTACGAATCATTAAAAAATTGACACATTAAGTTGAAAAACAGAGAAAAAAACGAACTAAAAAGCAAAACAAAAATGCCGAAGTAAATAAATTAAAGGTGTAAATTGTCCTGCTATTTATTTTAAATTTAGTTGTGAGTGAAAAAAAAAACATTAATTTTTTTGGTGTTTCTAAAAAAAGTACAATTTTGAAAGTTCAAAGTTATTTATTAACGCCAGCAAAAGAAGAGAAAAACAAAAAAAAAAGTAGAAAGAATTAGACTCAAAAAGAAATTAAAAAAGTTTTTCTTACAAGAAATTTCAACATTGGGCAACTAACTAACTAACTAACTAACTACTAACTAACTAACTAACTAACTAACTAACTACTAACTAACTAACTAACTAACTAACTAACTAACTAACTAACTAACTAACTAACTAACTAACTAACTAACTAACTAACTAACTAACTAACTACTAACTAACTAACTAACTAACTAACTAACTACTAACTAACTAACTAAACTAACTAACTAACTAACTAACTAACTAACTAACTAACTAACTAACTAACTAACTAACTAACTACTAACTAACTAACTAACACTAACTAACTAACTAACTAACTACTAACTAACTAACTAACTAACTAACTAACTAACTAACTACTAACTAACTAACTAACTAACTACTAACTAACTAACTAACTAACTAACTAACTAACTAACTAACTAACTAACTACTACTAACACTAACTAACTAACTAACTAACTAACTAACTAACTAACTAACTAACTAACTAACTAACTAACTACTACTAACTAACTAACTAACTAACTAACTAACTAACTAACTAACTAACTAACTAACTAACTAACTAACTAACTAACTAACTACTAACTAACTAACTAACTAACTAACTAACTAACTAACTAACTACTAACTAACTAACTAACTAACTAACTAACTACTAACTAACTAACTAACTAACTAACTAACTAACTAACTACTAACTAACTAACTAACTACTAACTAACTAACTAACTAACTAACTACTAACTAACTAACTAACTAACTAACTAACTAACTAACTAACTAACTAACTAACTAACTAACTAACTAACTAACTAACTAACTAACTAACTAACTAACTAACTAACTAACTAACTAACTAACTAACTAACTAACTAACTAACTAACTAACTAACTAACTAACTAACTAACTAACTAACTAACTAACTAACTAACTAACTAACTACTAACTAACTAACTAACTAACTAACTAACTAACTAACTAACTAACTAACTAACTAACTAACTAACTAACTAACTAACTAACTAACTAACTAACTACTAACTAACTACTAACTAACTAACTAACTAACTAACTAACTAACTAACTAACTAACTAACTAACTAACTAACTAACTAACTAACTAACTAACTAACTAACTAACTACTAACTAACTAACTAACTAACTAACTAACTAACTAACTAACTAACTAACTAACTAACTAACTAACTAACTAACTAACTAACTAACTAACTAACTAACTAACTAACTAACTAACTAACTAACTAACTAACTAACTAACTAACTAACTAACTAACTAACTAACTAACTAACTAACTAACTAACTAACTAACTAACTAACTAACTAACTAACTAACTAACTACTACTAACTACTAACTAACTAACTAACTAACTAACTAACTAACTAACTACTTAACTAACTAACTAACTAACTAACTAACTAACTAACTAACTAACTACTACTAACTAACTAACTATACTAGCTAGCTAACTAAACTAACTAACTAACTAACTAACTAACACTAACTAACTAACTAACTACTAACTAACTACTAACTAACTAACTAACTAACTAACTAACTAACTAACTAACTACTAACTGACGAACTAAAACTGAACTAGAACTGAACTAGAACTGAACTAGAACTGAATTAGAACTGAATTAGAACTGAATTAGAACTGAACTAGAACTGAACCAGAACTGAACTAGAACTGAACTAGAACTGAACTAGAACTGAACTAGAACTGAACTAGAACTGAACTAGAACTGAACTAGAACTGAACTAGAACTGAACTAGAACTGAACTAGAACTGAACTAGAACTGAACTAGAACTGAACTAGAACTGAACTAGAACTGAACTAGAACTGAACTAGAACTGAACTAGAACTGAACTAGAACTGAACTAGAACTGAACTAGAACTGAACTAGAACTGAACTAGAACTGAACTAGAACTGAACTAGAACTGAACTAGAACTGAACTAGACGACTAGAACTGAACTAGAACTGAACTAGAACAGAACTAAAAAAGAACTACAACTAAACTACAAATGAACTAGAACAGAACTACAACAGAACTAGAACACAACTAGAACAGAACTAGTACAGAACAGTACAGTACAGAACAGTACTACAACTAAACTACAACTGAAATAGAACTGAACTAAAGAAGAACTAGAACAGAACTAGAACAGAACTAGAACATAACTAGAACAGAACTAGAACATAACTAGAACAGAACTAGAACAGAACTAGAAGAGCACTTTTTATCATTGAGATACTTTTTGAAATTCTGTTAAAATTTTAAATTTTTTTTAAACAAGAATTTTAGTAATTTCTTTTTAAAGTTGAAGTAATTTAACAAATTGCTTTGTTTACCTTAACAATAAAAAATGTTTCAGTAAATAACCAAAAATCCACTAAAAGATACTTGTTATCTTGAAGATATTTTTGCTAAAATCAGATTTCAGATTGATCATTCAGATTGTTTTTCAAAATTTCTCAAAAATGTATTTAAATTGATGAAAAATGCTAAGAAATTGCTTCAATACGCTTAGACATTTTGTAATAAATCTCTTAAAAAACACTAAAAGATACTTTTGTATCTTTAAGATACTTTTTGCAAAAATGTTGTTAAAATTTGCTTTAAAACATGAAAAATGATAACAAATTGTTTTAGTTAACTTAAAAATGAAAAATTTTTTTATAATTGACTCAAAATCCACTAAAAGATACTATTTTTAACTTTAAGATACTTTTTTAAAATTGTTTTATATTTTTTGAATTTTTTTTTTTTTTCATTTCTGGGAATTCTTTTAAAGTTATTTAGGTTCACAACAAAAGTTATTTTTTTGTTATTATTTTATCTTAAAAATTCACACATGTCACCATGAAAAAATGCAAATTTTTTTTTGTATTAAAAAATGCAAATTTAAAACATGTTTTTTTTTTGTCAAAATAACAAAAATATTTGTTTAACGGCAGGGCTCGCACGAAAAAACAACAGCAAAGAATTTTTAAATATTTTTCGTAGAAAAAACTAAAGCAAGTTTTTTGTATAAACACAAATTAATTTAAATAAATTTTTATATATTTTTTATAATTTTTTAAATATTTTATTATTTTTAAAAACTTTTATTCATACACAGAAAAAATTAATTTAGAGAAATTTTCAATTAAACGATTAATCGAAAATTTTAAAAGGGTTCAATTCATTTTGTATTTGAATCATAAAAATGTATAATCAAATACGTATTTAACAACAACAAAAATATAAAAAAATAAAAATTTTTTATACGAAATCAATTATAAGTAGTAATTGAATATACATTTTTTGTTATAGGTTGAACTTCAATAAATAAAATAATTGAAAACGAGGTTTTGGTAATTGAAATCGTTTTTCAGTTTTTTCTGTGTAATTTTTGTTTAAATTTTTTTAATTTTTCTTTTTCAATTTTTTTCAATTTAAAATTTTATATTTATTTATTTATTTCATCACCAAAGGTTGTGTGGTGTCACCTTAGAAACCTTTAATTTTTTTTTGGTTATTTTATCAATATTCAATAAAAATTCAAAAATTCATACATAAATTACACTCGAGAACGAACGCGTTTTGTTTTCTTATTTACACATTTATTTATTTATTTATTTTTTCAATATATTTGGTTGTTTGTATTTTCTTTAAAATATTCAACAATAAAAAAAAACAATTCTATATGATTTACTCAAAAATTCGTTTGATTTCTATATAAAATTTTCTTTAAATTAAAATTCGTTTTAACGCGCACTTCACGCTTAACGTACCAAACTCTGACTGTGACTGTCAGGAATAAAACTCGGCTCAAACAGTATAAAAATACAAAAAAAAAAAATAATAAAAAAAAGTAAACGAGAAGAAAAAACAGCAACAAAACACGCCAACAAACTAAAAACTCATACAACATTTAATGGTCAGAAAAAGCAACGGCAAAAGCAACAACAATAATAACAACAAAAAACGGTAATATAACAAAAACAACTATTAAATTTCAATACTAGTTTACAATGTTTAGTTGATGGCTTAAAGAGGGAGAGAATAAAGGTTTAAAAGAGAGAATGAGGGAGAGCCAACACAAAAACCTAGAGAAAGAGTTAACAAACAGAGCAATAACATAGTAACAACAAAAGGGGAAAGCAAGACCATAACGAATTTTAAAAGGGCGCTACACATGGCACAAAATAAAAAGTCTAGATTGAAACTGGAACTATTTAAAGGTCAAAGATTGAACCTGGGACTATTTAAAGGCCGATTTGAATGGTATTGAAGGCCGACGGTTGTAAAGGGGACTATCAAGAGGCCAAAAATAGAAACTGGAACATTTTAAAGATCTACGATTGAAAACCATGGGAACCATTTAAAGGCCGACGACTCCAAGTAAGACTAATGAAAAGCAAATGATTAAAACTGTTAATATTTGAAGGCTGACGATTGAAACTGAAACTTTGTGAAGGTGAACAACTGAAACTGAGACTATTTAAAGGCTGATGATCGAAACAACTGGAACTGAGACTATTTAAAGGCTGATGATCGAAACTAGAACTATTTGATGGCCGATGATTGAAAGTAGGACTAATTGAAGGCCGACAGTTGAAACTGGGACTATTTAAAGGATGATGACTGAAACTGGGACCAGTTGAAGGCCGGCGATTGAAACTTGGACTATTTAAAGGCCGATGATTGAAACTAGAACTAGTTAAAGGTTTATGATTGAAGGCCGGCGATTGAAACTTTGTCTATTTAAAGGCCGATGATTGAAATTGATGATTGTAACTGGAAACTAGAACTATATTAAAAAGCTGATGATTTAAAGTAGGACTTATTGAATGCCGACGATTGAAACTTGGACTATTCAAAGGTCGATAATTGAAACATGGACTATTTAAAGGTCGATAATGGAAAATGGGACTATTTAAAGGTTTATGATTGAAACTAGAACCTTTTGAAGGCTGATGATTGAAAGTAGGACTAATTGAAGACTGACGATTAAAACTTGCACTATTTAAAGGCCTATGATTGAAACTAGAATTATTTGAAGGCTGATGAATGAAACTAGAACTCTTTAAAGGCTGATGATTGAAACAAGAATTAGCTAAAGGCTGATTGATGATTGAAGGCCGGCGATTGAAACTTTATCTATTTAAAGGCCGATGATTGAAACTGATGATTGTAACTGGGACGATTTCAAAGCAGATGAATGAAACTGAGACTATTGAAAATAGAACTATTTGAAGGCTAATGATTGAAAGTAGGACTACCTGAAGTCCGACGATAGAAATTTTGACAATTTAAAGGCCGATGATTGAAACTAAGACTATTTAAAGGCTGATGATTGAAACTAGAACTATTTGAAGGCTGGTGATTAAAACTGGGACTGTTTTAAGGTCGATGCCTGAAACTGGGACTCTTTTAAGGTTGACTGCTACTATTTAAGGGATTGTGATTAAAACTGGGATTATTAGAAGGCTGACGATTGGAACAGAAACCTTTTAAAGGCAAATAACTAGAACTGAGTCTATTTAGAGGGTGGTGATTGAAACTGATCATCATTTTCTAAACGCTGACGACTGAAACTAGAACTATTTGAAGGCTGATGATCGAAACTGGGACTATTTTAAAGCAGATGAATGAAACTGAGACTATTGCAAGGAAGATGATTGAAACTGGAATTTTTGAAGGCCGACGACTGAAGCTGACTGGGACTATTTGAAAGCTGACGATTGAAACAGAAACTTTCTAAAGGCATACCATTGGAACTGAGACTATTTGAAAAGTGATGATTGAAACTGAAACTATTTAAAGGACGATGATTAAAACTCGGGCTGTTTCAAGGCAGATGATTGAAATAGAAACGTTTTAAAGACCGACTGGGGCTATATGAAAGCTAATGATTGAAAAGGAAACTTTTGATAGGTCGACTACCGAACCGTGGACTATGTAGTGGATTATGATTACAACTGGGACTATTTGAAGGTAAACTATAGAAAGATTGTCTATTAGAAGTCCAACGATTGAATCTGAAAATATTTAAGAGCCGACGATTGAAACTAGAGCTATTTGAAAGACTAATGATTGAAACTGGAGTAATTTAAAGGCCAATGATTGAAACTTGGACTACCTAAAGGCTGAAGATTGAAACAGAAACTATTTTAAGGTCGACTATTGAAAATTAGACTAATTAAAGTGAAACGATTTAGACGATTGGATAAGAATTGAAACAGGAACTATTTTAAGGTCGATGATTTAAAATGCTTTTATCTAAAGCTCAGAGATTGAACTATTTAAAGGCCGGCAAGTAAAAAATTTGACGATTTAAAGGTCAACGTTTTAAATGGGGACTATTTTAAGGCTGGTAATTAAAAATAGCACTATTTAGAGCACGAAAATTGAAATGGGAAGCATTTAAAGAAAAGGGCCTAATACTTAAAGACATTTAGCATGTAAAACCTCACTGAAGTATCACTAATTGTAGGGTACTTACACGTTTTTCCGATTCGAAAAAAAAGAGAGGCTCAAATGAAAACTATACAGAGTTAACTAACAGTTAAGAGAAAGAAAACTATATAAAATAAATAAAGAGTATAAAGTAATTGATTTTGTATAATTATAATAGAGTTAATAATGGTTTATTATATTTTCTTGCCAATAAAAAAAACCCGGTTATTACAAATATTAATGTCACTTGTTGCGGTTTAGTTCCCTTTAGTTTGGAAAAACTAAAACCGGCAAAAAAGAAGATGTTTAATAAAATTTTTATGATTATTTTACAAGTTCAATGAAAATTTTCTTTTGGAAATAAATTTCACAAAAAAAAAAAAAGAAAATTTCTTTCTTTCAACAAAAAAATTCCCCTCTGGTCAATTTTTTTTCAGCAAACATTTACAGTTATACAGTTTGATTATAATGTTTATTATAAAAGACAAGTGAGTTTGAATGTTATGGAAATATCCTAGACAGAAAAATTTTTTTTAAAAAATTTTCACTTTTACTTTTTTAAATAGAAATATTTCATGTACATATATGTTTTTTAATTAAAATCAAATAATTTTAATTAAATAGCTTATTTAAAAAAGAAAAAACTGTGTGTTATTTTACCTCAAAAGTCTTTATTTCTTTATAAATATTAAGTTAAATTGCATAATTATGTTAATAAATTTGTATGAATAAATATAATTCTTCTTTTTTTTTAAATTTCAAACACGTTTAAAAATTTAATGTCACTTTTATTTTGTGCTCTTAAATAACTCTACAACAACAAAAAAAAACGTTAAGTACTTATAAACCTTTTTGTTTTTGTTTAAATAAGATTACAGCCAGTTAAGGTCTAGAATTTTAATTTAAAATTATTTTCCATTTCATTTTGTTTGTTAAATATTTCTGTTCAATTTAGAATTTTTAATACAAAAGAAATTTTTTATCAAAAAAGGCGGCACTTTCTGGGCCCTTAAAAGTCGCACATTGTTTTAAATAATGAGTTATATTTAATAATTTGTTCTTAATAACTTTTAAATAGTAACATCTCTAATTGACGGTCTTTAAATAGTCCCATTGAACTTTAAATAGTCCCAGTTTCAATCGTCGGCCTTTTAACAGTCCTAATTACAATCGCCGGCCTTCAAATAGTGCCATTTTCAAGCGTCTGCCTTTAAATAGTCCCAGTTTCAATCATCGACCTTTAAATAGTCCCATTTTCAAGCGTCTGCCTTTAAATAGTCCCAGTTTCAATCGCCGGCCTTTAAACAGTCCCAGTTTCATTCATTGGCCTTTAAATAGTCCCACTTCTAATTGTCGGACTTATAATAGTCGCATTTTCAATCGTCGGCCTTTAAATAGCCTCAGTTTCAATCGCCGGCCTTTAAATAGTCCCGGTTTCAAGCATCGGCCTTTAAACAGTCCCAATTTCAATCATCGACCTTTAAATAGTTCTTGTTTCAATCGTTTGTCTTTAAATAGTCCTTGTTTCAAACGTCTGCCTTTAAATAGTCCCAGTTTCAATCGTCTGCCTTTAAATAGCCCCAGTTTCAATCGTTGGCATTTAAATAGTCCCATTTTCAGTAGTTTGTATTAAAATAGTCCCAGCTTCAATCGTCGGCCTTTTAATTGTCTCAGTTTCAATCGCCGGCCTTTTAACAGTCCCAATTTCTATCGCCGGCCTTTAAATACTGTCATTTTCAAGCGTCTATCTTTAAATAGTACCAGTTTCAATCACCGGCCTTTAAACAGTCTCAGTTTCAATCGCTGGTCTTTAAATAGTCCCAGTTTCAATCATCGGCCTTTAAATAGTCCCAGTTTCAATCGTTGGCCTTTTAATTGTTTCAGTTTCAATCGTCGGCTTTTAAATAGTCTCACTTTCAATCGCCGGCCTTTAAATAGTCCCAGTTTCAATCTTTAGCTTTTAATTAGTCTCAGTTTCAATCGCCGGTCTTTAAATAGTCCCAGTTTCAATCGTTGGCCTTTTAATTGTTTCAGTTTCAATCGCCGGCTTTTAAGTAGTCTCAGTTTCAATCGCCGGACTTTAAATAGTCCCAGTGTCAATCTTTACTTAGTCTAAGTTTCAATCGCCAGCCTTTAAATAGTCTCAGTTTCAATTGCCGGCCTTTAAATAGTCCCAGTTTCAATCGCCGGTCTTTAAATAGTCCCAGTTTCAACAGCTTGTCTTAAAATAGTCCCAATTTCAAACTTCTGCCTTTGAATAGTCCCAGTTTCAAGCTTTTGCCTTTGAATAGTTCCAGTTTCAATCGTCTGCCTTTAAATAGCCCCAATTTTAATAGTTTGTATTTAAATAGTCCCAGTTTCAATTGCCGGCCTTTAAATAGTATCAGTTTCAATCGTCTACTTTTAAATAGTACCAGTCGCAGTCGTCGACCTTCAAATAGTCCATATATCAATCGTCGGCCTTTAGATAGTCCCAGTTTCAATCATCCGCCTTAAAATATTCTCAGTTTCAATCACCGACCTTAAAATAGTTCCAGTTTTGATCATCGGCCTTAAAATAGCCCCTGTTTCAATCTTCCATCTTTAGATATTCTCATTTTCAGACGTCTGCCTTCAAATAGTTCCAATTTCAATTCACCCGCCTTCAAATAGTTCCAATTTCAATCATATACCTTTAAATGGTTCCAGTTTCACTCATCGATCTTTAAACATTCCACATTTCAATTGTCGACCTTCAAAAAGATCCACATACAATCTTCAAGAGTTTAAGTTACACCAAAAAGAACAACTTAATTTAGACGATGTTCTCTCAAAACCCAAACGATAAAGATATTCTTGAGAAAATCCAAACCCCTTTTTTAATGACCCTTAAGGCATTAACACAGAAAAACCAAGAAAATGTTAAAGGAAGTCTAATGCATATTTAACTCCCCTTTTTAAAAAGCCATAAAATTAAACACACACAAAGAAAGATAGAAAGAAAAACAGGCCTCTTTTTAACACCAAACTAAAATACCTAAACGAAGAATAACTTAAACTCTATAGAATAGAATTTTTATAAAATAACAAGAAAGAAACCGTGCCACTAACCTCTTTTAAAAGGAAGTAAAACCATCATAGTCTTGTACACTCTTTGGCAGAGCAACAATAAAATGTGGTCATCCAAGTCACAACAAAAAGGAATTTTTTTATACTTTTCAAGTTGCATGCAACGCATGTGAACACACAATAGTAGTAAAGTGCAGACATTGTTTTTTTTTATGGAATTATAAAAAAAAAATGAACATAAAAATATTTGGTGTAAATTTCTGCAGTTTTTTATCGTTCTCATTTATAACATTTATATGACTTTCTTTATGATTTTAATCATTTGATAAACATTCTTTTTATTATGATTATTATTAGTTTTTTTTTTTTTTGTTCACATTTAGCAACATTTAATGATTTAATTTAAGTCAAGTTTGAATGGTGGCATCAATACGTTTTTTTTTTTGTTTAGCTTTCATTCTTTATGATAGAAAATTTTTATAATAATAATGATTAATTCATAATTATTGATAATTTTGTTAAATTAACTAGAAAGCTAAGAAACTGTTCTTTTGCTATTTGTTAATTAAAAGCTATTAATGGAAGATCATTTAGTAAAGATCGCTAGGAATGAAATGATGAAAATGTTTGCAATAAAAGTTAATGAAGCAATTAAAATATATTTATGATTAAAGATAAAAGCGGAAAAGTAAAATATTAAGAAATTATATTTAGTCAGATTTTAAATAGTCCTAGTTTCAATCAACGGCCTTTAAATAGTCCCAAATTCATTCGACGACCTTTAAATAGTCGAAGTTTCAATCAACGGCCTTTAAATAGTCCCAGTTTCAATCAACGGCCTTTAAATAGTCCCAATTTCATTCGTCGATCCACAAATAGTTCCAGTTTCAACGGTCGGCTTTTAAATAGTCCCAATTTCATTCGTCGACCTTCAAATAGTCTCAGTTACAATCGTTGGCCTTTAAATAGTTCCAGTTTTAGTCACATGCCTTTAACTGATCCCAGTTTCAATCGTCGGCCTTTAAATAGTTCCAGTTTCAATCGTCGACCATCAAATAGTCTAATTTTCAATGGTTTGCCTTGAAATAGTCCCAGTTTCAATGGTCGAACTTCCATTAGCCCCAGTTTCAATGGTCGGCCTTTAAATAGTCCCAACTTGCTTCAAATAGTCTCAGTTTCAATCTTTGGCCTTTAAATAGTACCAGTTTCAATCGTCGACCATCAAAAATAGTCTAAGTTTCAGTGGTTTGCCTTCAAATAGTCCCAGTTTCAATGTTCGAACTTCAAATAGTCCCAGTTTCAATCGCCGGCATTTCAATAGTCCCAATTTCATTCGTCGATCCACAAATAGTTCCAGTTTCAACGGTCGGCTTTTAAATAGTCCCAATTTCATTCGTCGACCTTCAAATAGTCTCAGTTACAATCGTTGGCCTTTAAATAGTTCCAGTTTTAGTCACATGCCTTTAACTGATCCCAGTTTCAATCGTC
This sequence comes from Lucilia sericata, assembly GCF_015586225.1. Lineage (NCBI taxonomy): Eukaryota > Metazoa > Arthropoda > Insecta > Diptera > Calliphoridae > Lucilia > Lucilia sericata. The sequence goes on from NW_023994290.1 coordinate 113,836, forward strand.
GGCCTTTAAATAGTTCCAGTTTCAATCGTCGACCATCAAATAGTCTAATTTTCAATGGTTTGCCTTGAAATAGTCCCAGTTTTAATGGTCAAACTTTAAATAGTCCCAGTTTCAATCGTCGGCCTTTAAACAGTCCCAATTTCATTCGTCGAACTTTAAATAGTCCTACTTTTAACCGTTTGCCTTTAAATAGTCTCAGTTCTAATAGCCAGCCTTTAAATAGTTCCAGTTTCAATGGTCGGTCTTTAAATAGTCCCAGTTTCAATCGTCGGCCTTTAATTAGCCCCAGTTTCCTTAGTTGACCTTCAAATAGTCTCAGTTTTAATGGTCGGCTTTTAAATAGTTCCAATTTCATTCGTCGACCTTCTAATAGTCTCAGTTTCAATCGTTTGCCTTTAAATAGTCCTAATTTCAATCGTTCGTCTTTAAATATTCCCAGCTTCAGTTGCCGGACTTTAAATAGTTCCAGTTTTAATCACATGCCTTTATCTGATCCCAGTTTCAATTGTCGGCCTTTAAATAGTCCCAGTTTCAGTTGTCACCCTTTATATATTTCCAGATTCAATCGTCGACCTTTGAAAAGTTCCAGTTTCAATCGTCGGCCTTTGAATAGTCCCAGTTTCAAGGGTCGGTCTTTAAATAGTCCCAGTTCCAATCGTCGGCCTTGAAATAGTTCCAGTTTCAGTGGTTGGTCTTTAAATAGTCCCAGTTTCAATTGTGGGCCTTTAAATAGTACCACTTTTAGTTGTCACCCTTTAAATAGTTCCTGTTTCAATCGTCGGCTTTTATATAGTCCAAATTTCAATCTTCAACCTTCAAATATCAACCTTTAAATAGTTCCAGTTTCAACCGCTTTCTTTTAAATAATCCCAGTTTCAGTCGTCGGCCTTCAAATAGCCCCAGATTCAATCCTCAGCCTATAAATAGTCCCAGTTTCAATACCCTGCCTTTATCTCACTTTATTTTCAATCATTACCTTTCAAACAGTCCATATTCAGGCATCAATTTTTAAGTAATTCTATTCGCTATGGTTTTCTTATAAAAACTACCATTAACATCAATCATATTTTGTAACAAATTTGATATCTTTCTCACCTTTTTTGTCTCAATATCTCAAAATTGTTTCTCTAACCATCAAAAAGTTCTTCATATCACCCCAAAAAAAACCCATTAAATCTACTTTTTAACACTTCCCCTTAACTATCAATCTAAACTAGTAAAAAAAAAGAAAAAAAAAACAATAAACTTTCACTTTACCTCCAACATTGCAGAATTAAAAAGCAAAAAAAAAGACAGCTTTGAAAAAAATTACTTAAGTTAAAAGCAAAAAAATTTACCAAATATAAAAACCATACAAAATGTATTTCAACATTAAACTTCAAAAAACTAAATAACATATGATGACCACGCCCACATATGACCGCCGTGACTTCTACATTTAATGGAGTTTTAGTTTTTAGCATCTTCCCCAACACCCCTTCACTAATTTACTTTGACTTGTATATAGTCAAACGCTTTAATAGACTATAAGTTACTTGTTTTTTCTTCTCATTTTTTATATAGACTGGATATCATTTACTATTTAAAACCACTAACATATCTTTGAACTTAACAGCAACAACAACAATAACAACAAAATAATCTTTTAACATCTAAGAAAACATGCAAAATTGTAATTATTTTTTGTACTCCCCGAAAGCAGATGAAGAAGAAAGATAACTAGGAAAAAAAACTAACGAGTTGGAGTATGTATGCAAAGTGGACAGAGACTTTTTAAAGAATTTTATTTAGCTGGCTGGACTATAGTGTAGTCTATAGTAGGGACTAGAGTCTGGACTATAATCTAGTCTATGATATTGGCTATAGTCTAGTCTATAGTCTAGTCTATAGTCTAGTCTATAGTCTAGTCTATAGTCTAGTCTATAGTCTAGTCTATAGTCTAGTCTATAGTCTAGTCTATAGTCTAGTCTATAGTCTAGTCTATAGTCTAGTCTATAGTCTAGTCTATAGTCTAGTCTATAGTCTAGTCTATAGTCTAGTCTATAGTCTAGTCTATAGTCTAGTCAATAGTCTAGTCTATAGTCTAGTCTAGTCTATAGTCTAGTCTATAGTCTAGTCTATAGTCTAGTCTATAGTCTAGTCTATAGTCTAGTCTATAGTCTAGTCTATAGTCTAGGCTATAGTCTAGTCTAGTCTAGTCTATAGTCTAGTCTATAGTCTAGTCTAGTCTATAGTCTAGTCTAGTCTATAGTCTAGTCTATAGTCTAGTCTATAGTCTAGTCTATAGTCTAGTCTATAGTCTAGTCTATAGTCTAGTCTATAGTCTAGTCTATAGTCTAGTCTATAGTCTAGTCTATAGTCTAGTCTATAGTCTAGTCTATAGTCTAGTCTATAGTCTAGTCTATAGTCTAGTCTATAGTCTAGTCTATAGTCTAGTCTATAGTCTAGTCTATAGTCTAGTCTATAGTCTAGTCTATAGTCTAGTCTATAGTCTAGTCTATAGTATAGTCTAGTCTAGTCTAGTCTAGTCTATAGTCTAGTCTATAGTCTATAGTCTAGTCTATAGTCTAGTCTATAGTCTAGTCTATAGTCTAGTCTATAGTCTAGTCTATAGTCTATAGTCTAGTCTATAGTCTAGTCTATAGTCTAGTCTATAGTCTAGTCTATAGTCTAGTCTATAGTCTAGTCTATAGTCTAGTCTATAGTCTAGTCTATAGTCTAGTCTATAGTCTAGTCTATAGTCTAGTCTATAGTCTAGTCTATAGTCTAGTCTATAGTCTAGTCTATAGTCTAGTCTATAGTCTAGTCTATAGTCTAGTCTATAGTCTAGTCTATAGTCTAGTCTATAGTCTAGTCTATAGTCTAGTCTATAGTCTAGTCTATAGTCTAGTCTATAGTCTAGTCTATAGTCTAGTCTATAGTCTAGTCTATAGTCTAGTCTATAGTCTAGTCTATAGTCTAGTCTATAGTCTAGTCTATAGTCTAGTCTATAGTCTAGTCTATAGTCTAGTCTATAGTCTAGTCTATAGTCTAGTCTATAGTCTAGTCTATAGTCTAGTCTATAGTCTAGTCTATAGTCTAGTCTATAGTCTAGTCTATAGTCTAGTCTATAGTCTAGTCTATAGTCTAGTCTATAGTCTAGTCTATAGTCTAGTCTATAGTCTAGTCTATAGTCTAGTCTATAGTCTAGTCTATAGTCTAGTCTATAGTCTAGTCTATAGTCTAGTCTATAGTCTAGTCTATAGTCTAGTCTATAGTCTAGTCTATAGTCTAGTCTATAGTCTAGTCTATAGTCTAGTCTATAGTCTAGTCTAGTCTATAGTCTAGTCTATAGTCTAGTCTATAGTCTAGTCTATAGTCTAGTCTATAGTCTAGTCTATAGTCTAGTCTATAGTCTAGTCTATAGTCTAGTCTATAGTCTAGTCTATAGTCTAGTCTATAGTCTAGTCTATAGTCTAGTCTATAGTCTAGTCTATAGTCTAGTCTATAGTCTAGTCTATAGTCTAGTCTATAGTCTAGTCTATAGTCTAGTCTATAGTCTAGTCTATAGTCTAGTCTATAGTCTAGTCTATAGTCTAGTCTATAGTCTAGTCTATAGTCTAGTCTATAGTCTAGTCTATAGTCTAGTCTATAGTCTAGTCTATAGTCTAGTCTATAGTCTAGTATAGTCTAGTCTATAGTCTAGTCTATAGTCTAGTCTATAGTCTAGTCTATAGTCTAGTCTATAGTCTAGTCTATAGTCTAGTCTATAGTCTAGTCTATAGTCTAGTCTATAGTCTAGTCTAGTCTAGTCTATAGTCTAGTCTATAGTCTAGTCTAAATATAGTCTAGTCTATTCTTGTCTATAGTGTAGTCTATAGTCTAGTCTATAGTCTAGTCTATAGTCTAGTCTATAGTCTAGTCTATAGTCTAGTCTATAGTCTAGTCTATAGTCTAGTCTATAGTCTAGTCTAAATATAGTCTAGTCTATAGTCTAGTCTATAGTCTTGTCTATAGTCTAGTCTATAGTCTAGTCTATAGTCTAGTCTATAGTCTAGTCTATAGTCTAGTCTAAATATAGTCTAGTCTATAGTCTAGTCTATAGTCTAGTCTATAGTCTAGTCTATAGTCTAGTCTATAGTCTAGTCTATAGTCTAGTCTATAGTCTAGTCTATAGTCTAGTCTATAGTCTAGTCTATAGTCTAGTCTATAGTCTAGTCTATAATCTAGTCTATAGTCTAGTCTATAGTCTAGTCTATAGTCTAGTCTATAGTCTAGTCTATAGTCTAGTCTATAGTCTAGTCTATCTATAGTCTAGTCTATAGTCTAGTCTATAGTCTAGTCTATAGTCTAGTCTATAGTCTAGTCTATAGTCTAGTCTATAGTCTAGTCTATAGTCTAGTCTATAGTCTAGTCTATAGTCTAGTCTATAGTCTAGTCTATAGTCTAGTCTATAGTCTAGTCTATAGTCTAGTCTATAGTCTAGTCTATAGTCTAGTCTATAGTCTAGTCTATAGTCTAGTCTATAGTCTAGTCTATAGTCTAGTCTATAGTCTAGTCTATAGTCTAGTCTATAGTCTAGTCTATAGTCTAGTCTATAGTCTAGTCTAGTCTAGTCTATAGTATAGTCTCTAGTCTATAGTCTAGTCTATAGTCTAGTCTATAGTCTAGTCAGTAGTCTATTGTATAGTATAGTCTATAGTCTAGTGTATAGTATAGTCTATAGTCAGTCGATAGTCTAGTCTATAGTCTAGTCTATAGTCTGATTTAGTCTATAGTATAGTCTATAGCCTAGTTTATAGATGTTTTCCCTCTTTTTCCCACTTCTTTACAGCTGTTATCTAAATATTCAATTTCTCAGCAACAACAACAATCTGCCACATTTAAATGTTGTTTTTAAAGTTTGTTTTTAATTTTTAATATCAAGCAAAATAGCAATGATTGGATAAAAACGTACGTTAGAGTGTCTCGATTAAACTAGCTGGCTTCTTGCTTTAAAAATGAGGGCTTTACTAGACTAGTAAGTAACATTCAAGCATTTATTATAAATCATTATCTTGTTAAGGCGTGTTAATTTAAGATTTTTTTGCAAAAAAAAAACTTTATTGTTATTAGTACTATTTTAAATGCGAAAAAGAAATAATACACTATTAAAAAAAACACGCCTCCTAGAGCAATTAACATAAATAAAGGAGTTTAGAAGTTTAATTAATTAGTTAAATGTTTAAGAAGATGATATAAGCTAGTATAGAGGAATAACTTTAAAGGACTTTTTAAACAAAAGTTAAGTTTAATAATAAAGAAAAACCTTGCAGAAATTGGTTCTCAAAAACTTCTAATATTATATTTATGGTCATGTTGTTTGTTAACTTATCTTGTGAGAACTGCCAAAAACGTAAGACTTAAGCAACAAACTTGTTGTAGTTATTATTAAGACTGCATTTTTGCGCGTACAGTTTTTTTCTTTTGTATATTTCTTGTTGATTAAGTTTATTGGTCAGTCAATTTATTTTCTTAACATATGTTTGATTTTGGTTTTGAAATTATTAAAAATTTTATAAAATAAAATAAAAATAAAAAACTTTAAAAATTAACTGCACCTGTTATGTGTGGCCACTAAAGGTAATAAAGACAAACAACAAGTAGTCACCGCCAAAAACCCAGACTACTCTTTTGGATAGAGATAAAGATACAGAAAAAAATAAATAAATTAAAAACTTTGTTTGGTTTGTGTTATACAATCTAATGGTCATAACAAGCTTCTAAAAAAAGAGTTTGTTAGAAAAAAAAAAAAAAAAAAAACAACAACAGACAAACAGCAGGAGTTATAAACCTACTTTGCTATATGTAATCAAAATTAAAACAAAATGAAAAATGTTCATCGAAATTTATAGAGATTTTCCTACAAATTATAGACAAACTTCTTACAGACTTAAAGAAGCAGCCTCTAGAGAGTTTAATCTACTAAAAGATTAATGAGTTACGGAGAAATATCAAACTAATTGTTAAAAAACAAGTGTAATTTTGGAATGTATATACAAAAAAACTTTGTAAATATAAATTTTTCCTAGAAAATCTAATTCAGCTAATGATCAATGCTATTCAGCTAAGAAAATTTTAAAAATTCATTAAAATTATTGCAATTCAGCTATAAATTATTCTATTCAGCTAAATTTTTCTACAATTCAGCTGTTTAGATTTCAAGTTAAACAACATATAAACAAATTGTTATTGAAAAATTTCTATTCAGCTATTATTTTCCACAATTCAGCTAAGCTTAAACCTTTAAAAACAACAAAATTTTTAAAAAATTACTTAAAAATTAATGAAAATTACCTTTAAAGCTAATTCAGCTAACAATTTATGCCATTCAGCTGACTAAATTTTTAGTGGAAACTAAAAAATCGACTTTTGCTTTAAAAAAAATTTAATTCAGCTAATGATTAAGTAAGAAAATGTTCAAAAAAGTTTGAACATTTTGTAATTCAGCTATAAATTTTTCTATTCAGCTAAACTTTTTTGCAAGTCCGCTGTTTAGATTTCAAGTTAAACAGCAAATAAACAAATTTTTATTGAAAAATTTCTATTCAGCTAACATTGTCCACAATTCAGCTAAGCTAAAACCTTTAAAAACAACAAAATTATTAAAAAATTGCTTAAAAATTAAAGAATTTTACCTTTAAAGCTAATTCAGCTAACAATATATGCAATTCAGCTGACTAAATTTATAGTAGAACCTAAGAAAACGACTTCTGCTTTAAAAAATTTAATTCAGCTCATGATTAAGTATATTCAGCTGAAAAAAAAATAAAAAAGTTTAAAAATTTTGTAATTCAGCTAGAGATTTTCCTATTCATAAATTTCAAGTTAAATAACAAATAAACAAATAAGTGTTGAAAAATCTCTATTCAGCTAACATTTTTTTTCAATTCAGCTACCTTTAAAAACAAGATAATTTTAAATAAAATTGTTTAAATTTAATACAATTTAACTTTAAAGCTAATTCAGCTAACAATTTATGCAATTCAGCTCACTAAATTTCAACTAAAACTTGAGGAAAAGATGTTTGCCTTAAGAAAATGATATTCATCTAATGATTTAAGCTATTCAGCTTAGCAAATTTGACAAAATATTGAAAATAGTAGAATTCAGCTTGAAATTCTTGTATTCAGCTAAATTAACATTTTCTTAAATTTAGCTAATCTAAAACCTTTAAAAATTAAAAAATTTTAAAAATTCCGCTAACAATTTTTGTAATTCCGCTGACTAAGTTTTTAGCAAAACTTGAAAAATAGTCTTTTGCTTTAAGAAATTTGTAATGCAGCTAATGATTTAAGCTATTCAGCTACATAAATTTAACAAAATATTGAAAATTTTTTAATTCAGCTATAGATTTGTGTATTCAGCTAAGCTTTTTTGCTATTTAGCTGTTTAAATTTCAAGTTTAACAACAAATAAGCAATTTCGTTTCGCAAAATCTCTATTCAGCTAACATTTTTCTCAATTCAGCTAGCTTTAAACCTTTAAAAACTTAAAAATTTCAAATAACATTCTCAAGTATCAAAGAAATTTGCATTTTAAGCTAATTCAGCTAACAATATTCTCAATTAAGCTGAGAAATTTTCTTGATAAATTCGAAATCTTTAAATTTTATATTAGTTTAGTTAATAAAATTCTTATTCAGCTAACATTTTTTCAATTCAGCTGTGAAAATTTTTTGATAAACTTGAAATCTTTAAATTTTCTATCAATTTAGTTAATGAAATCTATATTCAGCTAACATTTTTTTCAATTCAGCTAAGAAAATTTCTTGATAAACCTGAAATTTGTAAATTTTCTATCAATTCGGATAATAAAATCCTTATTTAGCTAATATTTTTTGCAATTCAGCTATGAAAAGTTCTTGAAAAACTTAAAATTTGTTAATACTCTTTCAGTTTAGTTAATAAAATCATTATTCAGCTAACATTTTTCTCAATTCAACTATGAAAATTTCTTGATAAACTTTAAATCTTAAAATTTTCTATAAATTTAGTTAATGAAATCTGTATTCAGCTAACAATTTTCCCAATTCAGCTGTAAAAATTTCTTGATAAATTTGAAATTTTTAAATTATCTATCAATTAAGGTTATAAAATCTCTATTCAGCTAATATTTTTTGCAATTCAGCTGTGAAAATTTCTGGAAAAACTTGAAATTTCAAAATTTTCTTTCAATTAAGGTTATAAAATCTCTATTCAGCTAACCTTTTTTGCAATTCAGCTATGAAAATTTCTAGAAAAACTTAAAATATTTACATTATCTATTAGTTTAGTTAATAAAATCTCTATTCAGCTAACATTTTTCGCAATTCAGCTGAGAAAATCTTTTGACAAACTTGAAATTTATACATTTCCTAACTATGTAGTTAATAAAATCCTTATTCAGCTAAGTTTTAAAGCTATTCAGCTAAGAAAATGTTAAGCTGAATTTAGAAAAAACAAGATTTTGTTATAAAATCTTTTTGAAAATTGCTATTCAGTTAAGAATATTAGCTATTCAGCTAACATTTTCCTTAAAATTTCTTTATTTTTGTTGTTTGTTTTTAACTTATAAATTATTTGTAAACTTCTTTTTTTTATATTGTTGTAATAAAACATTTCTATAATGTTCTGGTTTTTTTTATATAGAACTTCTTTTTTGTATAACATTCTTGTTCCTGAACTTGTCTCCTCGTTTTTATGTTGTTGTTGTTTTTCTTAATTCTTAATGTTGCTTGTCTTTACGAAAAAAAAAAAAAACATGATTGTGTGACCGTTGCCAAATTTGTTTTCTGTTTTTTTTTGTTCCCTCTTCGTTAAGAAACCGTTGTTTATTACAGGTTTAATGTTGGAAATTGTTCTTGTTTTTCTTCGGTTTTTTTTTCTTAAAGTCTACAAAAAAAACGCGTTTTTCTTTTTATGACCACAACGCAACACACACAACATAATGACCAAACAAACGACCAACCGACCACCTGATGTCGCCTTAAAACGCACTTGTGCGTTTAATACGTGAAAGAGTTCTTCTTCAGCTTCTTACTATTTGTTGGTTCACATAACACGTTTCTTTACATGATTATGATGATGATGATATTGACGATTATGATGTTAATAATAATTATATTGCTGCACTAGACAGACCGACACGCACACTTAGTCGTGTCTTTAAATAAATATTATGGTAATAATGAGGTTTTTTTTGTTTATTGATAAACATGTTGTTTATGAAGCCAAACATCATGATGATAATGATGATGCTGTTTATAAAAAAGTCGGTCAGTTCTGATGATGCTACAAATGCGTGTTTTTTTCTGTTCTGTGTCTTATTTTTGAAATGTTCTTTTAGCATGTAAAAGACATTTTAGAAATTGTTTTAATGCTTTTTTTCTCCCCACTTTTTTTAAGGTGTGTTAAGTGAACATACTGGCTGGATTATTGAGACTTTGTTATAGAACTTAATGAAACGTTACACACACTGGGTAGGCTCTGTCATGCATATGGCCCGAAAATAACAAGTTTATGTCTTAAATCTTTAGATTCTTTTTTTTTTGCATATTTCTTTGAAATCAATAGATAAAAATATGAAATTGTTTGTTTGTTAGTAACTAAATAAACAATTTAATTAAAATAAACTTGAATTCAGCACAAAGTCAATGAACTTGAAGCTAAATCTTAAGCGGAAAACACAGAAATGAATTCAAATTATCCTTATACATCAAAAAGTGTTTAGCTGAATAGGTTTTCTTAAAGTAAATTCAATATTTTTCTGTTTTTTCATAATATTTACTTAGCTGAATTGCATAATTTATTAGCTGAATTAGGTTCAAAAGTAATTTCCTATAATTTTTTGGGTAAATAAATAAAATTTTCTAGATTTTAAAGGGTTTAGCTTAGCTGAATTGAGAAAAATGTTAGCTGAATAGTGACTTCACTAAACAGATTAAATATAAACAGCTGAATTGCAAAAAAGCTTAGCTGAATACAATCATTTCTAGCTGAATTATAAAATTTTCTTTATTTTTGAAAATTTTCTTAGCTGAATATCTAAAATCATTAGCTGAATTGCATTTTCTTATAGCAAAAGTCACGTCCTTAAGCTTACCTAAAAATTTGATCAGCTGAATTGCTTAATTCATTAGCTGAATTGGTTTTAAAAGTAAATTTCTTTAACTGTTTAGGTAAATAAATTAAATTTTCTAGATTTTAAAGCTCTTAGCTCAGCTGAATTGAGAAAAATTTCAGCTGAATACAATAATTTCTAGCTGAATTGCATTTTCTTATAGCATAAGTCTCGTACTTAAGTTTTCTTAAAAATTTTATCAGCTGAATTGCAAAATTTGTTACCTGAATTGGTTTTAAAAGTAAATTTCTTTAATTTTTTTGATAAATAAGTCATTTTTTCTAGTTTTTAAAGTTCTTAGCTCAGCTGAATTAAGAAAAATGTTAGCTGAATAGAGATTTTTCAAAACTAACTTGTTAGTTTACTGTTAAAGTTGAAATTAAGCCAGCTGAATTGAGAAAAATTTTAGCTGAATATAATAATTTCTAGCTGAATCATAAAATTTTCTTTAATTTTGAAAATTTTTTTAGCTGAAAAGCCTTTACCATTAGCTGAATTCTATTTTCTTATAGCACAAGTTCCGTCCTTAAGTTTTCCATAAAAATGTATCAGCTGAATTGCAAAATTTGTTAGCTGAATTAGTTTTTAAAGTAAATTTCTTTAGTTTTTTGGGTAAATAAATAAAATTATATAGTTTTTAAAGGTTTTAGCTTAGCTGAATTAAGAAAAATTTTAGCTGAATAAGTTTTTTTACTTTAAAATTCTTTAAAATTTAGGTCATTGTTAGTTAATAACACTTCCGTTTTAACTGTCTGTTAAATATTTCATATTATCATTATTACTATTTTTTAATTTCATTAACAAACACCTTTTTCTAATGGATAAATGACATACATTTTGTATTGCTTTTTATTAGTTTTTTTAGCGTAATATCACAGAAAACATGTCAAAAAACAGTTTATATGATGCTTTTCATTATTATCAACCAACTTAATGTAAAGGTTTTGTTTCTCTTATAAAAACTACATGTTGTCATAACACCCATCATAACTTTTTTCAAAACATGATGATCATAATTATGACTGTGCTATTTTTTCGTTTGTATTCCCAAACAAGTAAAATATTTGTTATAAACAAGTTAAAGTATTATAAAGAAATTAAATTTATAGCATTTGCTGCAGATACAACATGATTTAACAAAAAATGTTTCGAGAGAAGAAAAAACAGAAGAAAAACTAAAAAGCTAATTAATTTGTTATAAATATTTATGAAATGAACAAGCAAATTGTGCAGGAAAAATAAGAAAAAAACAAAGCAAAAAGTACAAAACTAATTAATTTTGTTGCAAAGAGTTCTACGACATTAACTAACTAACTAACTAACTAACTAACTAACTAACTAACTAACTAACTAACTAACTAACTACTACTAACTAACTAACTAACTAACTAACTACTAACTAACTAACTAACTAACTAACTAACTAACTAACTAACTAACTAACTAACTAACTAACTAACTAACTAACTAACTAACTAACTAACTAACTAACTACTAACTAACTAACTAACTAACTAACTACTAACTAACTAACTACTAACTAACTAACTAACTAACTACTAACTAACTAACTAACTAACTAACTACTAACTAACTACTAACTAACTAACTAACTAACTAACTAACTAACTAACTAACTAACTAACTAACTAACTAACTAACTAACTACTAACTAACTAACTACTAACTAACTAACTACTACTAACTACTAACTACTAACTAACTAACTAACTAACTAACTAACTAACTACTAACTAACTAACTAACTAACTAACTACTAACTAACTAACTAACTAACTAACTAACTAACTAACTACTAACTACTAACTAACTAACTAACTAACTAACTAACTAACTAACTCTAACTAACTAACTAACTAACTACTAACTAACTAACTAACTAACTACTAACTACTAACTACTAACTAACTAAACTAACTAACTACTACTAACTAACTAACTAACTAACTAACTAACTAACTAACTAACTAACTAACTAACTAACTACTAACTAACTAACTACTAACTAACTAACTACTAACTCTAACTAACTAACTAACTAACTAACTAACTACTAACTAACTAACTAACTAACTAACTAACTAAACTACTAACTAACTAACTAACTAACTAACTAACTAACTAACTAACTAACTAACTAACTACTAACTAACTAACTAACTAACTAACTAACTACTAACTAACTAACTAACTAACTAACTAACTAACTAACTAACTAACTACTAACTAAACTAACTAACTAACTAACTAACACTAACTAACTAACTAACTACTAACTAACTAACTAACTAACTAACTAACTACTAACTAACTAACTACTAACTAACTAACTAACTAACTAACTAACTAACTAACTAACTAACTAACTAACTAACTAACTAACTAACTAACTAACTAACTAACTAACTAACTAACTAACTAACTAACTAACTAACTAACTAACTAACTAACTAACTAACTAACTAACTAACTAACTAACGAACTAACTAACTAACTAACTAACTAACTAACGAACTAACTAACTAACTAACTAACTAACTAACTAACTAACTAACTAACTAACTAACTAACTAACTAACTAACTAACTAACTAACTAACTAACTAACTAACTAACTAACTAACTAAAACACCCACCATACCACCCGCTTTCAATATAAACACGCAAATAAAACAACAACAACAACCCAGCAAATAAAAACACACACACTTTGCAAAACAAAAACAAAAACACACAAATCTACTCACTCATGTATTTTTATAAGCCTACAAAAACATCAACAACAAATGCAGCAAAAAACTGCTTTACTATTGACAACCAACAACAACAGCAAATGTAAACAAAACAAATTGCACAAACATGCACAATCGTTGACACTTTTTTCTCCTCTGACAAGGAAAAAAAAAACAAAGCAAAATGAAAAACAACAATTGAAACAACACTGACATTTAGTTGCAGCAAAGGAAAATGTATATAAAAATTAAAAATTTTAGCAACTTACCTTCAACAAACTGCCCTTAAAACTTATGATTAACAAATATTTAATAACTTTTTATTATAAATATTTCGCTTTTCTTAATTTTTTAAGCCAAATATTAAGCAAAACCTTTATTAGAAATGAAAAACAACATGGCGGTTAATTGGCCAAACTTTTTTAGCAAACGAATTTGTTAAGGAATTTCGCTAAATTTTGCACAAATTAACTACTTTATAAACAATTTAAGGTTACATTTTTATTCATAACACTTTTAATTTATTAATAACACTATATTTCATTAATTTAACACTTGTTTTCCGAAATTTATTAACAATTTACCAAAATACGCACGAGCTCATAGCAAAAACCGACGCGCACTGCTAAAAGTCTAATAAGAAACTGAGGAAAATATTAAGAGCAGCGAAAGTAGTAGACAAAAGTAAAGAGTAAATAAATGTCAAAGAGAGAGATTTTGTTTGTTTATTTAAAAAATAGCAGTGATGAAAATAAGAAGGCAGGATATTTTAGTTTATAACTTTGCAAATAGTGAACCGATTTTTATCAAATTTGGTTTATAGATAAAGAAGGAGTTAAGGTTTTAAAATATGGTTAAAGAAAATATTAATTTTAGGTGGAAGGTAAGTAAGAGGAGTTTGAAGTTGCACATTCGTAGTTTGTGTTTATTGTGCAAATCTAAAGCAAAAGAGATTTAAGAGAATGTGCAAATGAGTACTGATAAAGAGAATGTTTGATAAGAGTTTAGTTTGTAATAATGTGATTACATTTGGAAGGACATTTTTATGTATAACTTCTGAATTAGTGATGCGATTTGTCATACAGCTAGAAGAGTAGTTAAGTTGTTAAACTATTTTAAAAAGGATATTTTAAGTTCAAGTTGAACATGTGTAAGAAGATGTTAAAGTGGACCACTTTGATCTTGGGACATTTTTCTTTATTACTTATGAATCTGAGGATAGTTCTAGTTCTGTTCTAGTTCTGTTCTAGTTCTGTTCTAGTTCTGTTCTAGTTCTGTTCTAGTTCTGTTCTAGTTCTGTTCTAGTTCTGTTCTAGTTCTAGTTCTGTTCTAGTTCTGTTCTAGTTCTGTTCTAGTTCTGTTCTAGTTCTGTTCTAGTTCTGTTCTAGTTCGGTTCTAGTTCTGATCTAGTTCTGATCTAGTTCTGTTCTAGTTTTGTTCTAGTCCTGTTCTAGTTCCGTTCTAGTTCTGTTCTAGTTCTGTTCTAGTTCTGTTCTAGTTCTGTTCTAGTTCTGTTCTAGTTCTGTTCTAGTTCTGTTCTAGTTCTGTTCTAGTTCAGTTCTAGTTCTGTTCTAGTTCTGTTCTAGTTCTGATCTAGTTCTGATCTAGTTCTGTTCTAGTTCTGTTCTAGTTCTGTTCTAGTTCTGTTCTAGTTCTGTTCTAGTTATGTTCTAGTTCTGTTCTAGTTCTGTTCTAATTCTGTTCTAGTTCTGTTCCATTTCTGTTCTAGTTCTGTTCTAGTTCTGTTCTAGTTCTGTTCTAGTTCAGTTCTAGTTCTGTTCTAGTTCTGTTCTAGTTCTGTTCTAGTTCTGTTCTAGTTCTGTTCTAGTTCTGTTCTAGTTCTGTTCTAGTTCTGTTCTAGTTCTGTTTTAGTTCTGTTCTAGTTCTGTTCTAGTTATGTTCTAGTTCTGTTCTAGTTCTGTTCTAATTCTGTTCTAGTTCCGTTCTAGTTCTGTTCAAGTTCTGTTCTAGTTCTGTTCTAGTTCTGTTCTGTTCTGTTCTAGTTCTGTTCTAGTTCTGTTCTAGTTCTGTTCTAGTTCTGTTCTAGTTCTGTTCTAGTTCTGTTCTAGTTATATTCTAGTTCTGTTCTAGTTCTGTTCTAAATCAGTTCTAGTTCTGTTCTAGTTCTGTATTAGTTCTGTTTTAGTTCTGTTCTAGTTCTGTTCTAGTTCTGTTCTAGTTCTGTTCTAGTTCTGTTCTAGTTCTGTTCTAATTCTGTCCTAGATCAATTCTAGTTTAAAAGTTTTTATTAAAATAGCTCTTTTTTAATTACTTTTAAAATCTTATTGAATTTATTATTTTTTCTTATATTTCTTTTATAATCTTTTTCATTTCAATTCGTTTTTGGAATTAGTTACAAATTTTGTTAAATATATTTGCTTTTAAATCTTATAATCTTCTGTTAAAATATATATGTATATTTATTTTATTAATTAATAGTTAAATTTGTTTTTTCGTTTATAATAATAAGCTGTGTTTGTTTCTGAAAAAAATATTGAATATATTCAGTTGTTTTAAATAAACTAATGGACTTTTGAAAGAGCAAAATAAGAAAAAAATACTTATTTTATAAATATGCATTAATTTCAATTGTTTTGGTTTTTTTAATTTTCTTTTTTTTATTAGATTTTTATTTAATAAAATACCAAGGAATGGAAGGAATTAGTTTAATTTTAAACAAAAAAACACTGTAATTGTTAGTAATTTTTTAATAATAAAAACGATAAGATAATAATAAAGATAACAATAATAATAATTAGTAATAAAAAGAAAAAAAAAACATGAAAAAACATTGGAATGTTATAGATTTATATTAATAAAAAAAGATAAAAACAATAAAGTACATAATTATCTAATTACTACGAAACTGGTAATTCTTTTTTGTAAAAAAAAAATAAAAACATTTTTTTGCACTGGGTTTTTCTGTTACTTAAGTAAATTTTAGTTTAATAACTCAAAAAAAGAGCTTAAAATGATATGGACAAAGGGAGCAGTGATTAAACTCTTTAGAGACTCTGATATATCATCGAAAACTGTTTTATATGTGAAGCACTAGATCAAAGTATTCGCAAAATAAATGTTGTGACCTAGCTCAACTTCTTGATATTTAAAGTTCTCTCTTTAGGATGGAAATAAACTTCCTTAGTTTTAATTCATTTACAAAACTTTTATTTTTAACTGCTTTCTCTCTCTCTCTGGCTTAGTTGTCATTTTTAAAGAGTTTTCTCTCTTAAAACCGTTTATTAGTTAACTCTTTGCATTTTCTCTCTCTTTATCCATGTCACTTACTCTATTTTGTTTATTTCTCTTCTATTTTTTCTAACTTATTGAAAAATACTTTTTTATTCCATCTATCTCTCTTATATTGGAACCTTTTCTTTTTTATTACTCCTTTATCTACCATTCCAATAGCAAACTTTACCATTTTCAAATGCCAAATTAATACGTGGATGTGGTAGATTTTTACCTATCTTCAATTGCTCCATACGTTCATCTTCGAAGTACAAACATTGTTTAATAAAATTATAAAACTTTTCCGACATTGCCGCCGAATGTTGTGGCAATTCCTTAAGATTCTCCTCCGTACACAAATGACGTACAATTTGTTCACAGATGCGTGTATTACAATCCACATCAAAGAGCGGCACACCAAAGTTAACATCCAATAAAGTCCATTCTTCAGCCTGTTCCTCACTCAACTCCTCATCGGAGTCGTTTATTAGACCTTCTGCTTTAGGTAATGTTCTATCTAAGGGTATTTCTACGGAACCCTGGGAAACCAATTCAGGTTTACATTTGGCCAACTCGGAGGCCAACAGTTCGTTGCAGTCTTCTGAGGTATAAACCGCTGAAGGCTCATTATTTTTAGGACTGCTGGCAAAATAGTTTTCATCGGGTGTTTTTAAATTGTGTAAGGGAGATGCAGCAGCCATGGTATTGGCGGGCCTGGTAAAGCTGCATACCTCCGTGGTATCGGGAGACATTAAATCTTTTGGTAATTCCGGCAATTCCTCCGTTATCTCCTTTACGATTTTGGTTTTATTTGGCACTGTTTCCTTAATACTATTATCCTTTCTCATAGCTTTGAGTTTACTTTTGGGATGCTTCAGTTTAACCTCCACTTCATAGTTTTCGCAGCCTATATCTGCTACCCCAGTATTTACAAAGGTTATATAGCCACAATGATGTTTAAGATCTAATTGCTCTTGTAGCCTTTGCACCGCTTTATGATTGACCCATTTATTTTGTTCTTTATCTTTCGCATTGAAAGGGAATGCTTCATAACGTAACTCACCAGGAGTACGTATGCCATAGCCTTGTAAGAGTATACAACCATTTTTAAGTTGATCATTAAGATTACGGAAATTTTCACTATTAATCACATACGAATCGGAATGTAAGATATTAACGAGCAGTTTGCCATAGCCGAGGAATATGCGCGGCAGGGTTTTCAACACGGTGCCGCGGCAAAGGAATAAAGATGGTGGTCCATAACCTGTAAATGTAAAAAATTATGCTTGAAGTTAGAAAATAGGGAGTCAAGGTTGAGGAACTAAAAGACAAATATTGAAAATTTAAATAGCAAAATAACTTCCAAAACTTTTACTTGGACCAAGCAGGATTAAATTTTGAGTAAGAATCTGTTTGGAAAGGAATCTTTTGATATTTTGAATACCGAACTGCTTTGTATAAAATATGTTTTTGAACAGAAGACTATGGGAATCTAATTAGCTGTGAATCGGTTTTAAAGAGAAATAGAATGAATAGATAGTATATTGAGTTGTCTGAGAAAAATGGAAAGTTTTTTTATAGACTAACATAATCTATACCTGCTTCTTTATTCAACCACAACATAACCTTTTTTCTTTTTATTTCTTCTTAGTCCCCTAAATAGGGATGTTAAAATATGGCCGCATTTTACTCACCTGTGATATGATTGTAAAACAACTTTGTCCACATATGCGAAGCCTCCGAAGAACGATAGTATTGCCCGAAGAAGGGTATCGTAAACAAATGTGACAAAGAGGCAGTTAACGGTGTTGAAGAAATAATAAATTTATATTTCTTTTCCAGCACCCGGTCACGAGTCTTCTGATCCAGACATTCCAAACACTCCAGGCGCAAAAGATCCAGGCCACCCGGCAATAAATGGCGCAAAGAGCAAATGGTGGAACGTAAAATAACAGCATGAGCAAAATAACGTGAAACATCACCCTCACCCTCGGCATCTAGTAGCGATACCTTTTCCAGTTCAGCCAGAAAAGTGTCCATACTTTCCTCACACAATTTACCCACCTCAAACATGGTAACAGCATGATTTTTTAAACCAGGCGATAAATTGCCCATCATTAGGAATGCAGTAAGGGTGGAATCGAATAAGAAACCTACACGTTTGCCGGTCTTGGGTGAAGATTCTGGTAATAACTCTTTTAGAGAAGGTTTAGTGGTGCTTTCCGATAAATCATCTATTTCCGAGGATAACTCGGGATCTGAATTTTGTTGGGGTGAAGTCTTGGCTGTAGGTTGTGGTGAGGGAGTGGGCATATTGGCAAAACTAAAGTCACTAGTATTGCCATCAGAGGATAAATAGCCTATTGAAGAGGAATCTTGATCTTTAGGCTTTTCTTTAGCTTTTAGTTGGCTGTCGTTTGCTGCATCAGTTTCCGTATTGGTGGCATAGTTGTTGTAGTTTAAAGGTGTTATCTGAGGCTGTTCCTTGGCCAAGGCCTGTTCACGTTTAAACTCATCCCAGGATTCATGATATTTTTGAGAGTTTACAGGACTATCCTGCGACGCAGCCTGTTCTTTTAATTGAGCAAAACCCAAACGACAAAAAAGCGAAATGGCCTGTTTAACAGAATCCAATTCTAGCTGCAACATTTGAGCCAATTCAGAGATGGTCATGTGCTCATCAGCACTAACAAAGATTTTATAGAGTAAATTCTCAAAATAGTCACCACTCACACGATTCATAACGAAATTTTTTAAGGGAGGAATAGAAATTTTATCCTCTCCCGAAATGGGCACATCCAAGTAAATCAAACCCTTGCGATAAAGATTATGCACCACATGATAGTCACATTTACCCGCCGTCTGGGAACCAAAATCTATTAAATCATCGATTAATGAACGTTCTGCGGGCGTAACAAAACGTATGTCCGTTTCCAAAACAAAACCCACCTCCACACGCCACCAGGGTTCTATGCGTATACGTTGGGGAAATTTCGGCAAGAATTCCAAAGGATTGGGTTTGGCGGTAAACAGCAAAGCGCGTGTCGTATGAGTTTTCAAATCACTTATCAAGGACAAATACTCATTGCGTCCTATGCCCAAGACACGCAAACAATCGGCCGCGGTGAAATTCGGCAAAGTATCATAACTTTTATCGTTTTTTAGTAATTGCGATAAAACATCCAAATAATAATTGAAAGGAGTCACTCTCAAACCTTTCGTCACTATATCCGCCAAATGATAGGGAAAGAGACCCAAAGTATTTATGGATTTGGTGACCAGTAGCTCATAGTAACGTTGCTCCTTGCGAAATATTTTATTCACCAGATTACCGCGAAATCTTAATTGATTTTTTAAACTATAATTGAAAACATACTTCTCATAATCGCGTTGATTGTTGTGTAAAATCTGTTTGAGGTGGACGGGCAGCAAATGCCACGGAACATTCTTACGCACACAATTTGCAATATCTTCGGCGATTTTTTCATTACTCATTATGGGAAATTGCAAAAGTTTATTAGATTTACTTTGGTTTATTAGTAAAATATTAGAGAACAAACATTTTTCTAGTTAATTTTCTTTAAAACTTTAATTTTCACCGATTTTTTTTTTCTTTAGAATGAAGAAAATTGATAACGTAGAAGAAAAAAAATTCTGATTGGCTTGACCAAAACACAGCTGTTAATGACAGGTGAGTCAGAGAGTAAACAAGATAAATACAAAAACAAGAGAGAAATAGCAGGTTTTGTAAATAAAAACACAGTGTTGTAAGGAAATAGAGTTGCCGGAGTTGTTTAAAGTGTTTTAGCAAGAAAAATAAAGGAAATTTTAAGGGAAATTAGAAAAAATCAAATAAAATAAGAAAACCAGCAAACTAAATGAAAAAAGTAAGAAATTTGGTAAATAATAATAAAATTAATAGAAACTTTTTTATGAAAAACTGAAATTGAAAGAAATTTTTCCGAAAATTAGTTGGTTAATTATTAATTATTTTAAAAAAGTAAACATTTTCAAGGAAAATAATTTTTTGCAAAACAAAAAGATAAAAAATGTATATATTTTTAAGGAAAGTTTAAATTTTTACCGAAATTGAAAATTCTCATTAAAAAATGTAAAATTCTCATTAAAAATCCAATTTTTCATAATTTTAACAAATTAATTTTACAACGAGAATTTAAATTTTCATTAAAAGCGATTCTTTATCAAGCAATTCATTTTCCAACAAAAGTAATATGAATTTTTTAAAACATTATTTTTTTTAATTTTTCGACAAAAATACATTTTTTCATAGAAAATATGTTTTTATGAAAAAGTTTTTTTATGGAAAAATTAATTTTTATAAAAAAATATTAGTAAATCCATTTTTATTAAAAAAATCAGTTTTTTTTTTAAAATCCTTTTTCAATATAAAACCAATATATTTTTTATTAAAAATAATTTTTTCATCAAAAAAAAAAAAAATGTTTAAGCAACAACATTATTATTCATAGAAACACAATTTTTATCAGAAATAAATATTTCAATAAAAAATAAGGTTTTTATAAAAAAAACAAATGTTTGTGAAATAAAAAATTTTTATCAAAAAATATTTTAAAATGATGAGATTATTTTTATTTAAAAAATAATTTTTGTTACAAAAATTATTTTTTACTAAATTTAAAAAAAACATGTTTATACCAATAAATTCTTTTTTTACTAAAAATCATTTAAAAACATTTAAAAAAATATTTTTTTCTTAAAAAAACTTAAAAATAATTTTTTCTTAAAGCATTTAAAAAAATCCTTAAAAAAATCATTAATAAAAATCAATTTAAATATAATAATTTTTTATCAAAAAACATATTTTTACCAATTAATAATTTTTTACTAAAAATCAATAAATGTAATTTTTTCTTAAAAAAATAATTTGAAAAACTTTTTGAAATACAGTTTTCTTAATAAACTTTTTTTGTACTTTAACTTTTCTTAACAATCTGTTTCGGAATATAAATTTTTTTCAAAGAAAACTTTTTTTCGAATAATTTTTCATAATAAGGAAAACTTTTTTCGAATAAATTTTTGCTAAATAATATTTATTCGAATTTAATTTTTCAATTCTCATTTGGAATAAATTTCAAAATAAAAAAAATAATAAAGAACTGTGTTAGGAATTGATTTTTATACGGAAAACGTTATTCTGATTAAATTTTTCTAATGAAAGCTTTATTAGAAATAAACTTTTCTAAAGAAAACATATTTCGGATTAAAATTTTCTAAAGAAAACTTTCTGTAGGATAAATTTTTCTAAAGAATACACTATTGTAAATACATTTTTTAAAGAAAAACTTGATTCGGATTTCTAAATAAAACTTAATTCGAATTACAGATTTCTAAAGAATACATATTTTCGGAATAAATTTTTTCAAAAAAGTTTTATTCGGAATAAATTTTTCTAAATTTAACTTTATTCGGAATAAATTTGTTACAAAAATTTTATTCGGCTTACATTTTTCTAAAAAAAAACTTTATTCGGAATAAATTTTTCTAAAGAAAACTTTATTCGGAACAACATTTTGTAAAGAAAACTTTATTTGGAATTAACTATTCTAAAGAATTCCTAATATTTAATTAATGTCAAAAATATTTAATTATTTATTATTAAAATCTTGACGTTTTAATATTTTTCTTATTAATTTTCATTAATAATTCCTTAAATTTCTTTAAAAATCCTTTTATCCTTAAATACCCCAAAAATTCCCATTAAATTTCCCCCTTTCCATCTACAAAACAGTGATCGGTGACAAACAGATGTTTATATTTTTCCCAGCACACAGCTTTCATATATAACTCATATATTCCCTAGTACTTTTTTGTTCTTTCTCACTCTCACACTATTGGCAACTCTAGGACAGGATGATTTTTAAGAATTTCTATGACAGTTAAAAACAATCGATTAATTTCCTTTTTTTCACACACCAAGAGCGACAATAATAAAGAAGAAAAAAGGAAATTTTATATTAAATTAAATAGCAGCAGCTAGTAAAAAAGAAAAAGTTTGATTTTAATGAAAAGTTTGTAAAAAGAAAAGTATTTTGAAGGCTGAGAACTGAAAAAAGAAAGAAAAGTGAAAGAAAGAAAAAAATTGGCAAAAACAAAACACATTTAATGAACCCAACAGAAGCAGACGAAAAATTGCCCTCAAAGAAGGCGGAAGAGAACGAAACACCTCAAGACCACTCAATGTCGGATGAGGAGGAAAATACGAGGTAAGTTTATAAAGAAATTGAAATAATTTTGTTAAATTTACTAATTAAACAACAATAAGTAGCTTCCCCGAGGATTTGTCTTTTAGACAAAGACAACTGGCCATGCAGCAAACGAATGCAAGTGCGCCGCCCCCTACTACCAACAACACAACCCCTAACACACGCTCCACACACTCTTCCGATATGAAAAGATCTGCCGTCAAGGAACTAATTGAACGTTACTTCTATCAGCTGCAGCGTGGCTGTGGCAATCCCCAATGTTCGAATAAAAATTGTGCCTCCAGCGGTCAGGTGGCACCTATGACTCCCAATGAAATAGCTGCCAAAGCTATACAATTGTTTTCACAAGATGCCAAATTATGTGAATGCTATAATACACAACAACCACCCAAAGTACCTAGAACGGGACCACAACATGAATCTCCCACTAGTTCTAACCGTTCTAACGCCGCCAACACGCCTCTCAATGAAAATATGGATTCTCTGGAACACAGCAGTAGTACTTCCAATAGTACCATTACCTCAGGCAGCTCCAGTACTTCATCCTCCTCTACCGGCAGTAGTAATACCAATATCTCCAGCTGTGCTACCATAGAAATGCCTTTGTTAGTGGCTTTAGGCGAAGTGGCTGGTGGCGGGGATAGTAATGCTGATGATGCCACTACTTCAGCTGGAAATTTAAAAACCTCAGATCCTCCCACACCTACCTTAGCCCCTGTAGAGTACCTAAACGAACAGATACTCGATGAACTGATTGAGGAATGTAAGAAATACAAAAGCTATGATCGTCTCATACATGCCATCAATGATGTTTATTGTTCGGTTAAGAAACTAAGTAAAAGTTTCCGACGTCCTCCGCTGGCCAAACTTACCTCCACTGCGGCAGCCTCTAAATTGCAAGAGCTGTTGGGTAAATCACCGCAAGAACTGAAAAAAGAAGATTTACGTACTCTAGAGGGTGAACATGACAAAGATGAGGATAGCACCTGTCTGGCGGAGGATGATGACAATGATGATGAACAACAACAGGTCGAGGAGGAGGACGACGAGGAGCTACCAGACGTAAATGCATTAAAAAATGTATATGGAAATTCTGAGGGGGCGGGCACTAGTAGCAGCTTATTGGCAGCAGCAGCTGCTGCTGGCAGTAGTGGTGGCGGCGATAGCATAGAACCCATGGATGAGGATGCCAACTCTGATGACTTAGATGATATCGTCGAATGGTCACAGAGCTGTGATACTCAGGTCGATTTTGAGAGTTTAAGACGGGTGAAGAAGAAATTGAATGGTCTGAAAAGAAAAGTGGTGCGTGAGGCTATAAATGAAAATATCATCTTGCTGGCCGAGAGTATTAAATATGGCCGTTTCTATGATTGGGAAAAGGTTTTACATTGTTTCGTCATCTGTTTCGATATGTCAATGGCATGTGAGTAGCGAATTTAAATTTTATTAAAAAAATCATATTTTCATCAATTTCTTTTTGATTTTCTTTGAAAAATAAAATAAAGAATTCTTAATGATTGAAGAAAATTTGATTTTTTGATAAAAATTTGAAAAAATGAGTTTTTGAGGAAAAATCGAATTTTTGTTGAAAAATCATATTTTTGATTAAAATTAGAATTTTTTATGAAAAATCGAAATTTTGATGAAAAATTCAATTTTTTATGAAAATTGCATTTTTGATGAAAAATCGTATTTTTGGTGCAAAATCGTATTTTTAATGAAAAATCGAATTTTTGGTGCAAAATCGTATTTTTGATGAAAAATCTAATTTTTGGTGAAAAAATCTTATTTTTGATGAAAAATCGTATTTTTGATGAAAAATCGTATTTTTGATGAAAAATCGTATTTTTGATACAAAATGAAATTTTTGATAAAAATGAAGTTTTTGATAAAAAGTCTGAACTAGAACTGGAGTAGAACTGAACTAGAACTGAAATAGAACTGAATTAGAACTGAACTAGAACTGAACTATGAACTAGAACTGAACTAGAACTGAACTAGAACTGAACTAGAACTGAACTAGAACTGAACTAGAACTGAACTAGAACTGAACTAGAACTGAACTAGAACTGAACTAGAACTGAACTAGAACTGAACTAGAACTGAACTAGAACTGAACTAGAACTGAACTAGAACTGAACTAGAACTGAACTAGAACTGAACTAGAACTGAACTAGAACTGAACTAGAACTGAACTAGAACTGAACTAGAACTGAACTAGAACTGAACTAGAACTGAACTATAACTGAACTAGAACTGAACTAGAACTGAACTAGAACTGAACTAGAACTGAACTAGAACTGAACTAGAACTGAACTAGAACTGAACTAGAACTGAACTAGAACTGAACTAGAACTGAACTAGAACTGAACTAGAACTGAACTAGAACTGAACTAGAACTGAACTAGAACTGAACTAGAACTGAACTAGAACTGAACTAGAACTGAACTAGAACTGAACTAGAACTGAACTAGAACTGAACTAGAACTGAACTAGAACTGAACTAGAACTGAACTAGAACTGAACTAGAACTGAACTAGAACTGCACTAGAACTGAACTAGAACTTAACTAGAACTGAACTAGAACAACTAGAACTGAACTTGAACTGAACTAGAACTGAACTAGAACTGAACTAGAACTGAACTAGAACTGAACTAGAACTGAACTAGAACTGAACTAGAACTGAACTAGAACTGAACTAGAACTAATCTAAAATTAAACTAGAACTAACAAAAAACGGAGTAAAAGTTTTCTAAAGTCAAACTTTTTCACACAAAAAAGTTTTCTAAAGAAAATATTTTTACATTCCAGTTTCTAATCGTTTTGTAGACTTTGAATACATGGAAGTCAGTATGCCAAAGGTATGCCAGGCTGCCGTTGTAATGCCTGTCCAGGCACAAGCCAGATTGGCCCGTATTTGGGCGACACACTATAAAGATAATCTACATCCCTTCATACAATCACTACAACAGTTAATAGCTTTACAAGTAATGCTGGACGAAGATGCTGTACAAGAGAATCCCGATGTTATAGCCATAACCAAAGTTTTAAAGGTAGGAACAAAATGATAAAAAAAATAATTTATAGACCAAGTTAGACAATCTTACCATATGATTTAGATTGTTTTCTATGCCAACATATTGGCGGGAGAAGTTGATGCCTATAATATATCAGCGGCCGGCAAAGAATCTGCGGCCGAGGCAGATGCAGCTTCCAGCTCTTCGGGGGCAGCTGGCTCTTCCAACGATGACGATAATATATTCCACTATAATCAAATACTCTATCCTTATCATGCGGCCTTTGCTGAGGATAAACTGGAAAAGGAATTAAATATTTCCTGTATGGATTGTCGTGTTCCTTTAGTGCCCTATGAAGAGTTTTACAATGAAACGCTAAGTGATGCCATACAAATGGATCGTGATTATTTAAGCTATAAGAATTTATCGCTAGATCCTCTAGGAGTAGATAGTTTAGGTGGGTTTTATTGCAAACAAAATGTTTCTTTTTTTTTTTATTAAAGTTTTCCACTTGCAGGAAATCATTTCTCCTTTATGCTGTATTCTTTTATCTTGACCCCGGCCACCAAAGTTATTGCTTTATATTACGATAGTCGCATACGCATGTACAGTGAACGCAATTCTTCCCTTTATTCATTATTATACTACTACGATGGCAATGAGGTGGTGGCCCAACCAAATCTAAAACTAAAAGTTCGTCGTGATAATATTGTTAATGATGCTTTAATAGGGGTAGGTGTTGTATTGTTGTTCTTCCCTATAGAATTATTTGGGAATTTAAATTTTCATTTTAGCTGGAACTAGTGGCCATGAGCAATCCAAAAGACTTGAAAAAACAATTGGTAGTGGAATTTGTGGGTGAACAGGGCATAGATGAGGGTGGCGTTTCAAAAGAGTTCTTTCAATTAATCGTCGAGGAACTATTTAATCCCGATTTTGGCATGTTTACACATCAGGAAGATACCAATACAATGTGGTAAGTGGAGCAATAATATTAAACCAGACTCAGCAGACTTGCCAAGCACAATAGCACTCTCTCTCTCTCCTTTACAATGACTTTCGAAGATGTCCTTTCTTCATCATTTATTTTTGTTACTTTTCTCTAGGTTTAATTCTACTCCCTTCGAAAACGAAGCACAATTTACTTTGATCGGCATTATCATAGGTTTAGCTATTTACAATAACATAATTTTGGCTGTGAATTTTCCCATGGTAGTGTATCGTAAACTCATGGGTGGTCGTGGTTCCTTTTATGACCTCCAAGATTGGAATCCCACACTCTATAGAAGTCTAAAGTCAATGCTCGATTATGAGGAACCCGATATGGAAGAAGTTTTTATGCAAACTTTTAAAATAAGCTATAAAAATGTTTTCGATGAAGTAGTCGAACATGAACTGAAACCGGGTGGTGGTGAAATAGTCGTATGCCAAGAGAATAAGCGTGAATTTGTTGATTTATATAGTGATTTTTTGCTCAACAAAAATATTGAAAGACAATTTAAAGCCTTCAAAAAAGGTTTCGATATGGTAACCGATGAATCGCCTTTGAAATTGTTATTCCGACCGGAGGAGGTAGAACTGTTGGTGTGTGGCAGTCGGGTAAGTAATTTATACTTCTTTTAAAACCCTTTTAATCGGCATCAAACTGTTTATACCACCTTTAGAAATTCGATTTTATGGAATTGGAGGATTCTACAGAATATGAGGGTGGCTATACTAAGGAAACTCAAATTATCAAAGATTTCTGGAGTATTGTACACAATCTACCCGAAGAATCGAAACGTAAACTATTGGAATTCACTACCGGTTCAGATCGAGTGCCGGTGGGTGGTTTAAGTCGCCTTAAATTGTTGATAACACGTCATGGTCCGGACAGCGATCGTTTACCTACTTCTCACACTTGTTTCAATGTTCTTTTGCTGCCCGAATACAGCAGCAAAGAAAAACTAGAGGAAAGACTTTTAAAGGCCATTAACTACTCTAAAGGTTTCGGTATGTTGTAAACCCACAACCCTTACGTACTTTAAAGAGTAAGAAAATTAAACTAAAGTAACGAATATTAATCATTAACAGCCAAATATTTTGTATATTGTTTGTTTAAATAAGTATGAATAATGATGGATAATGGAAAGTCTTAAATAGTTTATTTTAAAGTTAGTTTTAATACTTATATTTTTAAAACTCCTTTAACATAAACTTAATAAACTCTTTTTTTTAAGACTTTATGTGTAAAACGAAGACCACCTAACTTCTAAAAGAAACATATAAAACGCTACTGCTTGTTTGAGAAAAACTTAAGAAAACTACTTTACTTTAAGAACACTACATACATACATATTTTCACAAAACTCTTTAAACAAAAAAATGAAATCATTTACTTTTACACATTTTTTTATACTTATAAGCTTTTTTCTTCTACTTACTAGTAGCCCTGTTTATTATTATCATTTTCGCTAATTTATTATTTAAATATTTAAAACATTTTAAATATAATATACATATATTATTGGCATTTTATTTTTTATATATGTAGATAAGTCGCCGAGAGTGGTTTTACTGAAATTTTAGATCCTACTCTCTTATCTCTTCCTTCCATCCAATTGCTCCCCCATTTATCTTTTTTTGTAAATAAAGTCTTTTTTTTTTAATTTAACGAAAAAAAGCAACTAAAATTAACTGTGTAAATAGTCTCAAAGAATGTGTGTGAAAAAGGGTAAAAATATCGGGTTTTTTGACAAAGTTTTGGTGTATAGTGTTATTAAAATGAAAAGTATAGCTGCATTAACAAACAATTTGTTTGGGGTAAATAGAAATAAAAAGAAAAAATTGGGTCCTTTAAATATGTGTACTAATGTACTATATGATTTGCAATAACAATTTTGAAACTTTATGTAGGCGATTTCAAAACAGCCAGAAAAATCGCTAAACGCTTAAATATTATAATCTGGCATTACCAAATTTTTAAAACATTACTCTCAGAATTTTTATCTAACTAAAACTAGTGTTGCCACACTTTTTTTTAATAAAAAAAAATATTTTCAAATATTTCCCACAAACAAAATTTTTAGATATTTGTTCTGAGCAAAGTTTTTTTAGAAATGTTTATTTCTATCATACATCTTCTTAAAAAAGTTGTTTATGGCAAAGTTTTCTTTCAAAAAAATTTAGTTCCGAACAATTTTTTTTTGAGAAACCAATGCATTTAAAAGTTCTTAGGTTTCTGTTTGATTTCCTAACGAAAAATTGATTATCTACAAAAATTCTTATTCTATGTTTAATTTCCTACACATTCTAATGATTTTACCTTAAAATCCCCGTTATTTTTCAGGATTTACTAAAATTTAAACATGGTGGCATCACTTATCTTTTGCTCTTTTTGGTTGGTTTATCTCCCCTTAAAATCGTTAATTTCCCCACTTTATACAAATTCTTATAAGATGCCTTTTAAATAAAAAATTCTTATAAAATTACAACTTTATTTAATGTAAAGTTACAATTTATACACAATTTCATATGTTTCTTTGTAAAAAATTCATTTTCTTTAAAAAAAATCATGTATATTTTGAATTATTTACAAATTTAATCATTTTCCCTTAAAAATCCCCTTTATTTGGTTTTTCTTATTAATTTCCCCACGTGGCAACACTAATTTCCGTTATCTGAGTGGCACTCTCTCAAAATAGTCAGTGTATTTTTGCTCCTCTTCTTATTAGCTCAAAAAATTCATTATACTAAAATAAATAAACATAAATAAAATTTGTTTTGTTTAATAAAATTCATTTAGTATTTTACTTTTGTCGCGTTTGGAGGCATTTTAAGAAACTATAATAAATACTCGCTTGTTTTAAAGGAAATTTAATAAACAAATTTATTGTTTAAGTGATTTTTTTTCTACCAGCATTTAATTACTTTGAAAATTTTTTTTGTTTTATAAATTAACATGATATACTAAATTAAAATTAAAGAATAAACATAAAGTGCCATATTAAGTTAATAACAGCAAGAAAAAAAACATTAATAAAATGTTTAAGTTACACAAAATAACTAAAAGCCTTTGCAGGCTTTTAGTACTTTTGTTTCTCTACAACATATGCCTGTTAAGCGGGGTGTCAGCGGCGGGAGGAGATTTAACCGAAGCCGAGGAAAAGGCGGCAGTATTGGATGGTATGTATATGGAAAAATGTCTCAGTTTTTTTTTTTGTTGATTAATATATATTTTTTACGATTTTTTGTTAAATTTTCTTTATTGTTTATAATTTGTCGGCCGGCGTTGTTTTAATTTTTGATTTGCAAAGGAATGGCAAGGGGTAGTAGGGGGTTTCGTTTTGGAATATAGTAGATTTATGTTGTATATACAATTTCATATTATCATTTATGAGCTCATTGTTTTAGTTTTCTTATTTATTTGTGTTATTTCGTTTGCACAATGAAATGCATACATTTCGCTCCCGCCTTCCTGCTTGCACGTTCCGGCCGGCCACTTGCATCATGCAAATGCTTACCAGCAGTTTGTAATTTGTATTTTTTAGAATGTTCTTTTTCGTTGCGAGATAAATATAAAGATTTTTTTATAATACCTGGAGTAAATACATGGAAAATTAGTAAAGGATTAGTTAATTTTAGGGTTTTGAAAATCAACAAGTTGTTTATGGGTTGACAAGGATTGGGTACAAGTGATTACTTTCAAAATGATGTCATATTTTTGTTAAGCTCTTCTTTGTTGTGGTTGCTGATTAAGTTAAAACTTTAACGAAATTTTGTTTTTGATAAAATCTTTTTTAAAGAAATTTTAGACTATAGACTAGACTATAGACTAGAATATAGACTAGACTATAGACTAGACTATAGACTAGACTATAGACTAGACTATAGACTAGACTATAGACTAGAATATAGACTAGACTGTAGACTAGACACTAGACTATAGACTAGATAGACTAGACTATAGACTAGACTATAGACTAGACTATAGACTAGACTATAGACTAGACTATAGACTAGACTATAGACTAGACTATAGACTAGACTATAGACTAGACTATAGACTAGACTATAGACTAGACTAGACTATAGACTAGACTATAGACTAGACTATAGACTAGGCTATAGACTAGACTATAGACTAGACTATAGACTAGACTATAGACTAGGCTATAGACTAGACTATAGACTAGACTATAGACTAGACTATAGACTAGACTATAGACTAGACTATAGACTAGACTATAGACTAGACTAAAGACTAGACTATAGACTAGACTATAGACTAGACTAAAGACTAGACTAAAGACTGGACTATAGACTAGACTAAAGACTGGACTATAGACTAGACTAAAGACTGGACTATAGACTAGACTATAGACTAGACGATAGGCTAGACTATAGACT
Source organism: Lucilia sericata (assembly GCF_015586225.1). NCBI lineage: Eukaryota > Metazoa > Arthropoda > Insecta > Diptera > Calliphoridae > Lucilia > Lucilia sericata. Next base: position 144,592 of record NW_023994290.1, read on the forward strand.
AGACTGTAGACTAGACTATAGACTAGACTAGACTATAGACTAGACTAGATTAGACTAGACTAGACTAGACTAGACTATAGACTAGACTATAGACTAGACTATAGAATAGACTATAGACTAGACTATAGACTAGACAAGACTAGACTATATACTAGACTAGACTATAGACTAGATTATGGACTAGACTATAGACTAGACTATAGACTAGACTATAGACTAGACTATAGACTAGACTATAGACTAGACTATAGACTAGACTATAGACTAGACTATAGACTAGACTATAGACTAGACTATAGACTAGACTATAGACTAGACTATAAACTAGACTATAGACTAGACTATAGACTAGACTATGGACTAGACTATAGACTGGACTATAGACTAGACTATAGACTAGACTATAGACTAGACTTTAGACTAAACTATAGGCTAAACTATAGAATATACTAAGGACTAGACTATAGATTATTCTATAGAATAGACTATAGACTAGACTATAGACTAGATTATAGACTAGACTATACACTAGACTATAGACTATAGACTAGACTAGACTAGACTAGACTATAGACTAGACTATAGACTAGACTATAGACTGGACTATAGACTAGACTATAGACTAGACTATAGACTGGACTATAGACTAGACTATAGACTAGACTATAGACTAGACTATAGACTAGACTATAGACTAGACTATAGACTAGACTATAGACTAGACTATAGACTAGACTATAGACTAGACTATAGACTAGACTATAGACTAGACTATAGACTAGACTATAGACTAGACTATAGACTAGACTATAGACTAGACTATAGACTAGACTATAGACTAGACTATAGACTAGACTATAGACTAGACTATAGACTAGACTAGACTATAGACTAGACTATAGACTAGACTATAGACTAGACTATAGACTAGACTATAGACTAGACTATAGACTAGACTATAGACTAGACTATAGACTAGACTATAGACTACACTATAGACTACACTATAGACTAGACTATAGACTACACTATAGACTAGACTATAGACTAGACTATAGACTAGACTATAGACTAGACTATAGACCTGACTTAAGACTAGACTATAGACCTGACTTTAAACTTTATATAAACTTAAGAAAAACTATGACTAACCCATAGCCTTAACTGTAGACTTAACTGTAAATTAAACTCGAAACTAAACTTGAGATAACAATTCTATAAATATTTTGCTCAAATTCTTAACTCAATTGCACCCACTTTTTTCTATTTCCTATATAACATCTTTTAAACATTATTTTCCATTATTCATTACCCAAAAATTATTCATAATTTCTTATCTATGTTCATTTTAAAGAACCCTCAAAAGAAAAACTATTCTCGAATATTGACCTTTTTCCCCTCCTCTCACATTTTATGACAATAATTCAACAAAGATTCTAACTTATCACTTTTTAGAATTTTGAGATTTGACCCCTTTTTTAATAAAAGCAGCCTTAGTTTTAATATTTATTATTAGTTTTAAAGATAAGAGTTTTTGTTAAACCATGATTAAAAGAACTACATATTATAAAAGGAAATACTTAATAATAAAAAAATATAAAAGATATTATGCACTTTATTTAAAATCATATTACAACACAGATTTTATTTTAAAATATTATTATGCATTTTTCCTTGTTTAAATTCATACACAAACTATTTTTGTTTTGTTTCATTCAAATTTAAGTAACTGTATTCTTTTTTTATATAAAAAATATCTTATTTAAAACTTGTTTAATAAACAATTTTTTAATTTGATCCCTGTTTTTCTAAAAAACACTTTATTCGTTGTATTCTACAATTTTTTAATGCCTACAACAGTCTAAACAGGTTTCGTTTTAAAATTAATTGTCTAAAGAATCAATGGCTACAATTTCGTTTAGAATTTAGTATAGTATATGTATAAGAAAATGTATTTTATTGTCTTGCTATTATATTATTTTAATTCCTTTGTTCTTTTCTTTATTTTTCACTTTTTTCCAGCCAAAGTTAAAGTGTTCACTGTAGCCACAGAAGAAACTGATGGTTTCTTGCGTTATATTCGCTCAGCTAAAGTTTATGGTATTGAGGTGAGTGAGTTTTAATAATAACAATAACAATAAATTAGAGTTAATAACAATAGCTACAACAACAACAACAACAACAACCGGAGAAAAATACATAGAATTAAAAATAAATGAATGAAAATTGACACCTTTAAAAGAAAATTATGGTTTTTAAATAAAACGAATAAACATTCTAAATAACACCATTTCCCAGAGAAAATCTAGATCATAGACTAGACTATTGAGTACTTTAGAGACTAGGCTATGGTACTATAGTACTATAGACTAGACCATAGTACTATAGACTAGACCATAGTACTATAAACTAGACCATAGTTTTACACTTGGCTTTAGACTAGATTTCGGAATAATCTTTAGAGCTGACTTTAAGCTAGAATTTACACTAGACTATGAAACTGCACTGGAACAGTATTAGAATAAAACTAGAACTGAACTAGAACAGTACTAGAAAAGAAGTAGAAAAGAACTAGAACAGAACTAGAACAGAAGTAGAACAGAACTAGAACAGAACTAGAACAGAACAGAACTAGAACAGAACTAGAACAGAACTAGAACAGAACTAGAACAGAACTAGAACAGAACTAGAACAGAACTAGAACAGAACTAGAACAGAACTAGAACAGAACTAGAACAGAACTAGAACAGAACTAGAACAGAACTAGAACAGAACTAGAACAGAACTAGAACAGAACTAGAACAGAACTAGAACAGAACTAGAACAGAACTAGAACAGAACTAGAACAGAACTAGAACAGAACTAGAACAGAACTAGAACAGAACTAGAACAGAACTAGAACAGAACTAGAACAGAACTAGAACAGAACTAGAACAGAACTAGAACAGAACTAGAACAGAACTAGAACAGAACTAGAACAGAACTAGAACAGAACTAGAACAGAACTAGAACAGAACTAGAATAGAACTAGAACAGAACTAGAACAGAACTAGAACAGAACTAGAACAGAACTAGAACAGAACTAGAACAGAACTAGAACAGAACTAGAACAGAACTAGAACAGAACTAAACAGAACTAGAACAGAACTAGAACAGAACTAGAAACAGATCTAGAACAGAATTAGAACAGAAATAGAACAGAACAGAACTAGAACAGAACAGAACTAGAACAGAACTAGAACAGAACTAGAACAGAACTAGAACAGAACTAGAACAGAACTAGAAACAGAACTAGAACAGAACTAGAACAGAACTAGAACAGAACTAGAACAGAACTAGAACAGAACTAGAACAGAACTAGAACAGAACTAGAACAGAACTAGAACAGATCTAGAACAGACTTAGAACAGAAATAGAACAGAACTAGAACAGAAACTAGAACAGAACTAGAACTAGAACAGAACTAGAACAGAACTAGAACAGAACTAAAGAACAGAAACTAGAACAGAACAGAACAGAACTAGAACAGAACTAGAACAGAACTAGAACAGAACTAGTACATAACTAGAACAGAACTAGAGCAGAACTAGAACAGAACTAGAACAGAACTAGAACAGAACTAGAACAGAACTAGAACAGAACTAGAACAGAACTAGAACAGAACTAGAACAGAACTAGAACAGAACTAGAACAGAACTAGAACAGAACTAGAACAGAACTAGAACAGAACTAGAACAGAACTAGAACAGAACTAGAACAGAACTAGAACAGAACTAGAACAGAACTAGAACAGAACTAGAACAGAACTAGAACAGAATTAGAACAGAACTAGAGCAGAACTAGAACAGAACTAGAAAAGAACTAGAACAGAACTAGAACAGAACTAGAACAGAACTAGAACAGAACTAGAACAGAACTAGAACAGAACTAGAACAGAACTAGAACAGAACTAGAACAGAACTAGAACAGAACTAGAACAGAACTAGAACAGAACTAGAACAGAATTAGAACAGAACTAGAACAGAACTAGAACAGAACTAGAACAGAACTAGAACAGAACTGGAACAGAACTAAAACAAACTAGAACAGAACTAGAACAGAACTAGAACAGAACTAGAACAGAACTAGAACAGAACTAGAACAGAACTAGAACAGAACTAGAACAGAACTAGAACAGAACTGGAACAGAACTAGAACAGAACTAGAACAGAACTAGAACAGAACTAGAACAGAACTAGAACAGAACTAGAACAGAACTAGAACAGAACTAGAACAGAACTAGAACAGAACTAGAACAGAACTAGAACAGAACTAGAACAGAACTAGAACAGAACTAGAACAGAACTAGAACAGAACTAGAACAGAACTAGAACAAACTAGAACAGAACTAGAACAGAACTAGAAAAGAACTAGAACAGAACTAGAACAGAATTAGAACAGAACTAGAACAGAACTAGAACTGAACTAGAACTGAGCTAGAACAGAACTAGAACAGAACTAGTACAGAACTAGAACAGAACTAGAACAGAACTAGAACAGAACTAGAACAGAACTAGAACAGAACTAGAACAGAACTAGAACAGAACTAGAACAGAACTAGAACAGAACTAGAACAGAACTAGAACAGAACAGAACTAGAACAGAACTAGAACAGGAAATAACAGAACTATAACAGACTAGAACAGAACGACTGATTCAAAAATAAAAACAAATCAATTCTTGAACTCTAAATTAATTATATGAAAGTCTTTCTATCTTTTTTAAAAATACCGCTGCGTAAAAACCACAATTAGTTCGAAATTGTATTTGTTCAGTTTCTTTTGTATTTTTTCCATATTTATTAATTTTATTGTTAAACATTTCAATCATATAAAATTGTTTATTTATGACTTTTTCTATCTATTTTGTTGATTAGTTTAAATTAATGATTTATTTAACTATTGACGCTCTAAAGATTCTTGTTTCTTGTGGTTATTTTATTGAGAAATAACGCACTGAACTATAAACATTTAGTTAAAAGAAACAATTTAAATAAATATAAAAACAAACCGGTTGGTGTTGTTAATTGAAGAGCTCCTCAATATGAATATTAATTGCTTTGCAAACGTTGGGACGGATGGGTTTTTATTTATTTCTTGGAAAAAATATAAAATTTTAAAGTTTACTTTAAGCCGGTGTTAGAAAGTACCTTTTTGTTGAAAAGCTTGTGGGGGGTTTAAAAGATTAGATAATAATGGATTTAAACAGGTTTTTGATAGATGGTATTTTTTAAGACAAATAATGAATGAAACAAGTGATCTTTTGTTTAAGAAATATAATAAATATTAATAAAATATTAGTTTAACTACTTCTTTTGGTAGTTTTGGTTTAATTTTTAACGTTTTATGTTTGATTATCAGGCTAATTAACTGCTAAAGTTTGACAGTTTTAATAATTAATTAAAAATAGGTTTTAAATTGTTTTAAATCTTTGTAACAAAACGTATTGTTTATTATAAAAAGTGATCGTTTTTCAAAAACATTTTACTCTTTCTTTTTACAACAATGCATCCGGTGTGTTTTTTTATGTTTTTTTTTTCTAATCATCATTTTCTTTTGTGTTCTATTCTTTAGTATATTTTTCAATTCATATTATGTTTACAATCTCTAACACATGTTAGAATCATTCCAAAGTATTTGAACTCTTCTCGCCTGTAGTTTTCGATAAAGTCTAGAAACACATCATCGTTTTGTGTTTTTTTTGTTTATAACGAATTTATTGTTGGTCGGCCAATGTGTGCCAGATTTTTTCCTTTTAGTATGAACACATATTTTTACAATTAAATATCTGTCCAAAATATTCAAATAACCATATGCAAGATTAAATGTCAGACGCATTGGTTAAATCGTGTATATAAAGTTTTCTTAAGAAAACAAGTAAAAAAAAAAACTTAATCATTCCTCTTATTTTAGTTTATTTATTTTGAGTCACGTACACATAATTTTTGTTTCAATCCACTACCATTTTTATTTCAATTAAATAGTATTTACTTGTTTTTGTTTATAGTCCATTCCTCCAAAAACTCATGCCGGTTTTCTTTGTTATATCAGTTGCTAGGAGTTTATATTATAATATGTTAACAACTGTGACGTTTCTGTTCTAAATGTTGACCTTTAAAGTCAAAATTTCTGATAAAGAAAAGCTTGATATTGAGCTCTTTTTGAATACCCGGTATCATAAATATAATTTTATGTTTGTTTTAATAATGTCACTTATGCAACTGATAAGCTTTCACTTTTTTTGGTTGATTAATATTAAAGATGATCTAGTTTTTTCTTTTAATTATTTATTATGATTTTATTGCTTCATAAGTACTCTTCAGTAGAACTGTTAAATTTGATGGTTAGTTTGAAATGTTTATTAACTTAAAGTTTTGTCACTGTTTTCTTAATCTTGTCACTCTTGTCAATATTTTCTTAAAGTCTAGGCTGAAGTCTAGTCCATAGTCTAGTTCATAGTGTAATCCATAGTCTAGTTCATAGTGTAATCCATAGTCTAGTCTATAGTCTAGTCTACAGTCTAGTCTGTAGTCTAGTCTACAGTCTAGTCTATAGTCTAGTTTATAGTCTAGTTTATAGTCTAGTCTATAGTCTAGTCTATAGTCTAGTTTATAGTCTAGTCTATAGTCTAGTCTATAACTAGTCCCTAATAGTCTATTGTCTAGTCGATAGACTAGTCTTAGTTAGTCTAGTCTATCATAGTCTAGTCCTATAGTCTAGTCTTTATCGAGTCTATAGTCCTAGTCTTTAGTTCTAGTCTATAGTCTAGTCTATAGTCTAGGTCTATAGTCTAGTCTAATAGTCTAGTCTAATAGTCTAAGTCTATAGTCTAGTCTATAGTCTAGCTAGTCTAGTCTATGAGTCTAGTCTTAGTCTCGTATATAGTCTATCTAAGTCTAGTCCTTATAGTCTAGTCTATAGTCCTAGTCTAGTCGAGTCCTTAGTTTAAGTCTAGTCTATAGTCTAAGGCTATAGTCCTAGTCCTATAGTCCTAGTCTAAGTCTAGTCTATAGTCTAGTCTATAGTCTAGTCTATAGTCTAGTCTATAGTCTAGTCTATAGTCTAGTCTATAGTCTAGTCTATAGTCTAGTCTATAGTCTAGTCTATAGTCTAGTCTACAGTCTAGTCTATAGTCTAGTTTATAGTCTAGTTTATAGTCTAGTCTATAGCCTAGTCTATAGTCTAGTTTATAGTCTAGTCTATAGTCTAGTCTATAGACTAGTCTATAGTCTATTGTCTAGTCTATAGACTAGTCTATAGTCTAGTCTATAGTCTAGTCTATAGTCTAGTCTTTAGTCTATTCTATAGTCTAGTCTTTAGTCTAGTCTATAGTCTAGTCTATAGTCTAGTCTATAGTCTAGTCTATAGTCTAGTCTATAGTCTAGTCTATAGTCTAGTCTATAGTCTAGTCTATAGTCTAGTCTATAGTCTAGTCTATAGTCTAGTCTATAGTCTAGTCTATAGTCTAGTCTATAGTCTAGTCTATAGTCTAGTCTAGTCTATAGTCTAGTCTATAGTCTAGTCTATAGTCTAGTCTATAGTCTAGTCTTAGTCTAGTCTATAGTCTAGTCTATAGTCTAGTCCTAGTCTAGTCTAGTCTAGTCTAGTCTATAGTCTAGTCTATAGTCTAGTCTATAGTCTAGTTCTATAGTCTAGTCTATAGTCTAGTTATAGTTAGTCTATAGTCTAGTCTTAGTCTAGTCTATAGTCTAGTCTATAGTTAGTCTATTAGTCTAGTCTATAGTCTAGTCTATAGTCTAGTCTATAGTCTAGTCTATAGTCTAGTCTATAGTCTAGCTATAGTCTAGTCTATAGTCTAGTCTATAGTCTAGTCTATAGTCTAGTCTATAGTCTAGTCTATAGTCTAGTCTATAGTCTAGTCTATAGTCTAGTCTATAGTCTAGTCTATAGTCTAGTCTATAGTCTAGTCTATAGTCTAGTCTATAGTCTAGTCTATAGTCTAGTCTATAGTCTAGTCTATAGTCTAGTCTATAGTCTAGTCTATAGTCTAGTCTATAGTCTAGTCTATAGTCTAGTCTATAGTCTAGTCTATAGTCTAGTCTATAGGTCTAGTCTATAGTCTAGTCTATAGTCTAGTCTATAGTCTAGTCTATAGTCTAGTCTATAGTCTAGTCTATAGACTAGTCTATAGACTAGTCTATAGACTAGTCTATAGTCTAGTCTATAGTCTAGTCTATAGTCTAGTCTATAGACTAGTCTATAAGTCTTGTCTAAAGTCAAGTTTAGGCTAAAGTCTAGTCTGAAGTCAAGTCAAAAGTCTAGTCTAAAGTTTGGTCTAAAGTCTAGTCTATAATCTAGTCTAGCCTTGTCAAGTCTAATCTAGTTTAGTCTAATCTATTCTAGTATAGTCTAATCTATAGTCTATATTCTAGTCTATGGTCTAGTGTAGCCTATTGTCCAGTCTAGTCTATAATCTAGTCTATAAACTAGTCTATAGCCTTGTCTATAGTCTAGTCTATAGTTTAATCTATAGTCTTGTCTATAGTCTAGTCTATATCTAGTCTACAGTCTAGTCTATAGTCTAGTCTATAGTCTAGTCTATAGTCTAGTCTATAGTCTAGTCTATAGTCTAGTCTATAGTCTAGTCTATAGTCTAGTCTATAGCCTAGTCTATAGTCTAGTCTATAGTCTAGTCTATAGTCTAGTCTATAGTCTAGTCTATAGTCTAGTCTATAGTCTAGTCTATAGTCTAGTCTATAGTCTAGTCTATAGTCTAGTCTATAGTCTAGTCTATAGTCTAGTCTATAGTCTAGTCTATAGTCTAGTCTATAGTCCAGTCTATAGTCTAGTCTATAGTCTAGTCTATAGTCTAGTCTATAGTCTTATCTATAGTCTAGTCTAGTGTATAGTCTAAAGTCTAGTCATAGGTAACATATAATCGAAATCTTAGTCTAGAGTTGGTTCTAAAGTCTAGTCAAAAGTCTAGTCTGAAGTCTGGTCTTAAGTCCTGACTAAAGTCTAGTCTAAAGTCTAGTCTAAAGTCTAGTCTAAAGTCTAGTCTTAAGTCCTGTCTAAAGTCTAGTCTAAAGTCTAGTCTAAAGTCTAGTCTAAAGTCTAGTCTAAAGTTTAGGCTAAAGTCTAGTCTGAAGTCTAGTCAAAAGTCTAGTCTAAAGTCTGGTCTGAAGTCTAGTCTAAAGTCTAGTTTAAAGGCTAGTCTAAAGTCTAGTCTAAAGTATAGTCTAAAATATAGCCTAAAGTCTAGTCTAAAATCTAGTCTAAAATGTAGTCTAAAGTTTAGTCCAAAGTTTAGTCTAAAGCCTAGTCGTCTAGTCTAAAGTATAGTTTAAACTTGAGTCTAAATTTTGATCTTAAGTTGTAATTAAAGTCTAGTCCAATATCTAGTAAAATATATAGACTTAGTTAGTTAGGTAGTTAGTTTGAAAGGAGGATGTATATACATCAAATCCGAAGAAATACACCTAGGCCTCTATCGGGCGTTGCGCTCCTTAACCAGTGCCTCAGGTGGGAATCGAACCCACCACCTCCTAAAATCTAGCCTAAAATGTAGTCTAAAGTTTAGTCTTAAGTCTAGTCTAAAGCCTAGTCGTCTAGTCTAAAGTATAGTTTAAACTTGAGTCTAAATTTTGATCTTAAGTTGTAATTAAAGTCTAGTCCAATATCTAGTAAAATATATATTCTTAGATATAGTCTACATAGTGTTTATGTCTAAGTCTAGTTTAAAATCTGGTCGAAAGTGTGGTGTTAAATCTTGTCGAATATCAAGTCTAAATATTATTTTATAATTTTCCTCCATTTCTTCTTTCTCCTCAGGTTACCCCTTTGGGTATGTATAAAAAATGGAAGGGTGGCGATATGGAGGGTCCCGGAGGTGGTTTCAAAGTTAACCTCCTCAGAGAAGCTCTAAAACCTCTGAAGGATGAAAAGGATACCATTATCTTATTTACCGATAGGTGAGTTTTAAAAACTTTTTAAATTAGGAAATTCTTTTACAATATCTTTTAACTGCCTCTAGCTACGATGTCCTTTTCACCACTGGCCTACCCGAAATTCTACAAAAATTCAAAGAGTCTAATGCCAAACTTTTATTCTCCGCCGAAAAATACTGCTGGCCTGATGAGAGTTTAGCTAATAAATATCCTGCTGTAGAACCTAATGCTTCACCCTACCTCAATTCTGGAGCCTTTATCGGTTATGCTCCACAAGTATGGGCTTTATTAGAAGCCGAAATTGCCGATACAGACGATGATCAATTGTACTATACTAAAGTTTTCCTAAATGAGGAATTGAGAAAGAAATTGGACATGAAATTGGATACCACCTCGATATTGTTCCAAAATCTTAATGGTGCCAAAGATGATGTTAAATTGGATGTAGATTTGGATACCAATGAGGGTGTTTTGAAGAATATTAACTTTTTGACCACTCCCAGTATTTTGCATGGCAATGGTCCTAGTAAATTGGAATTGAATGCATTTGCTAACTATTTGGCTAAGACTTTCAGTGGTACTTGTTTGTTGTGCCGTGAGGATCGTGTGGAATTGCAAGTAAGTTGCCCATCCGGAAAGCTCATTTATTTTAAAATAATTTGTTTCTTTTGTCAATTTCTAGGAAAACCAACTTCCCACTATTGCCTTATCCATTATGATTACCCAAGCTGTGCCTTTCTTTGATATGTTCTTAAACAAAACCGCTGAGTTAAACTATCCTAAAAATAAAATGCATCTTTTTGTCTATAGCGGTGTGGAATTCCATGATGCTTTGGCCAAATCTTATGTTAATCGCTATAAAAGTGAATATATTACCTCGAAAATTGTTTTATCCACCGATGAGTTTGATGAGAGAAGAGCTCGCCAATTGGCTTTGTAAGTTATTAGACTTTATTAGATTTAAATTTTAAATCATATTTAATTATCATATTTATTTTTCTTATAGACAACAAGCTCAACAGAATGAGGTGGACTATGCCTTCTTTATCGATGCTGATGTTCATATTGATGATCCTGATGTATTGCGTGAATTGTTGAGTTTGGATAAGTAAGTTTTTGAATTTTTGTTTTTTTGTTTGGGTCAAGGTTTTTATTTCTTTATCTTTCTTTTCTAATTCTTCTAGACAATTTGCTGCTCCTGTTGTTAGTAAATACAATGAATTGTGGAGTAACTTCTGGGGTGCTTTAAGTGAAGGTGGTTATTATGCTCGTTCTCCCGATTATGTTGATATTGTTAAGGGTGATATACTGTAAGTACAAATTCAATTATTTCTAAATGCTTTAGATAGACTATAGACTAGAATATAGACTAGACTGTAGACTAGACTGTATGCTAGACTATAGACTAGACTATAGACTAGAATATAGACTAGAATACAGACTATAATATAGACTAGAATATAGACTTGACTGTAGACTAGACTATAGACTAGAGTATAGACTAGACTAGACTAGACTATAGACTAGACTATAGACTAGACTATAGACTAGACTATAGACTAGACTATAGACTAGACTATAGACTAGACTATAGACTAGGACTATAGACTAGACTATAGACTAGACTATAGACTAGACTATAGACTAGACTATAGACTAGACTATAGACTAGACTACTATAGACTAGACTATAGACTAGACTATCGACTAGACTATAGCTAGACTATAGACTAGACTATAGACTAGACTTAGACTAGACTATAGACTAGACTATAGACTAGACTATAGACTAGATATAGACTAGACTATAGACTAGACTATAGACTAGACTATAGATAGTACTATAGATAGACTATAGGACTAGGACTATAGACTAGACTATAGACTAGACTATAGACTAGACTATAGACTAGACTATAGGACTAGACTATAGACTAGACTCTAGACTAGACTATAGACTAGACTATAGACTAGACTATAGACTAGACTATAGACTAGACTATAGAACTAGACTATAGACTAGACTATAGACTAGACTATAGACTAGACTATAGACTAGACTATAGACTAGACTATAGACTAGACTATAGACTAGACTATAGACTAGACTCTAGACTAGACTATAGACTAGACTATAGACTAGACTATAGACTAGACTATAGACTAGACTATAGACTAGACTATAGACTAGACTATAGACTAGACTATAGGACTCGACTATAGACTAGACTATAGACTAGGACTATAGACTAGGACTATAGACTAGACTATAGACTAGACTATAGACTAGACTATAGACTAGACTATAGACTAGACTATAGACTAGACTATAGACTAGACTATAGACTAGACTATAGACTAGACTATAGACTAGACTATAGACTAGACTATAGACTAGACTATAGACTAGACTATAGACTAGACTATAGACTAGACTATAGACTAGACTATAGACTAGACTATAGACTAGACTATAGACTAGACTATAGACTAGACTATAGACTAGACTATAGACTAGACTATAGACTAGACTATAGACTAGACTATAGACTAGACTATAGACTAGACTATAGACTAGACTATAGACTAGACTATAGACTAGACTATAGACTAGACTATAGACTAGACTATAGACTAGACTATAGACTAGACTATAGACTAGACTATAGACTAGACTATAGACTAGACTATAGACTAGACTATAGACTAGACTATAGGCTAGACTATAAACTAGACTATATACTAGACTATAGACTTGATATTGACTAGACTCTAGGCTAGACTATAGACTAGATTATAGAATAGACTTTAGACTAGACTATAGACTACACTTTTGGCTAGACTATAGACTAGTGTATAGTTTGCACTATAAATCAGACCGTAGATTATTCTGTAGACAGAACTGTAGAGAGATTTTAGTTTGCACTATAAAAGAGTTTATTTTAAAATCAAACTAAAATTATATTTTGTTTGAAAATTCTTTTACAAAAAATTTCTTAAATTTTTTTTTATTATTACGGTTGAAAATTTACAAAATGTTAAATAATATTAATATTAAAAAAAGAAAATCAACTTGGACTTTGTACTCTGCCATTTATATTTAAAACATTTCTCCTCTTCTATATGGCATACAATTTTCTGACAAATTGAGCACGACGAAAAAAACCGCAAACGTTTTAATCGAAAGCAATTGAAAAATCTGTTTTAAAACTGCGACGATCAATGGAATACATATTATCAGCAGTACATTCATATAAACCCAGCATCCATTTGGGTGGCAGGATCTATTTCAATTTTTGACTTAACACGATCATCGCCAATGCGCCATTCGTGGACCTAGGAAAGGGATTTGAAGTTGGTGGAAGTTAAAGAGAGGATTTTTTGAAAGAGAGTAGGCAAAACTTACATGCATGTAGAGATGTTGAAAGATTTCAGTGCCATCTTTATACCAGGTGATGTGAGGTCTAGGATTACCTTTGGCCACACACAGGAAAGCAATTTTATGACCCAAAACATATTCATAATCAAAATGAGAAGCCTGTAAGATTTTGGCACCCTTTTGTTAAAAAGAGAGAGAGAGAGATTAACAATTTTTTTAAAAGATGGTGTTTCTTAACTTACATTATTGTTATTATAATACTGATCAGATTCTGGATCCCGATATTTCCCTGTTATGGGCAAACCAATTTGCACTCTTGACTTGGTGCGACCTCTGCCACGACCACGTCTGCCCTCACTAACAGGACTACTTAAGATCAAAATACACACACATAAAGCCACAATCTTTATAGACATTTCAAAACCAACAATTTTGATTTGAATTTAAATGGGAAATTTCCAATTTCGAATGCCAACACGTTTTCAGTTTCTATAACAGACCTAAACGCGCTTTACACTCTTTGGTTTTTCTATTTTAAGACAAATTTAAATCTAAAATTTCCGCAAAAATTTTCAAACTAAATTTTGAGGTTTTCAACCGCTGCCTTTACATTTAACGACTAAATTTCAATTTATATTTTGTGTTGAATTCTACTAGTCTTCTATCCATAATGATTGTGTTGATGAGTTTTAACCATAGCTTTCCCAAGCTTTTGTTTGCTTTTTTTTTTCTTCCAGCAATTGTTTAATTTGTTGTGATTTGTGGCGATTTAGTTTGTATGTTTGGTTTTTCACCCCTTCCGCATCAGCGGAATAATACACATACATACTCAACAGCACCACCTTATACCAAGTGTCTGAGCATTTTATTCAAAAAAAAAAAAAAGAACTGAAAAATTAATAGAATTGCATGGGTCTTGTTTTAATGTAAACTCAAGAACAGTGGGCCAGCAGGTGGTAAATTTGTTGCTAAATGATAATAATTGTGTTCAAGTGAAAGTTTTTAAGCTTTTTTTATTTGTATACCTCTGGGTCAAGTATAAACGTTTGGAATTTGAAAAGCTTTTTTCCTCTAAATTTAAAAAATATTTAAATTAGGATTTAAACTATTATATAATCTTGTCTTAAGTCTTATTATTGAATAGGAATTCAACAGCAGATTTAATAGACATTTTCCGGTTATACAAAACGAATTTTATTAGATTTTTTTTGAATATTTACAAATTTCCAAAAAAGTTTATAAAGTTTTCAATTTATGAAAATTTTTAAAATTTTTTAAAAAATTTTGAAAATTTCAATATTCGAAATTATGTTCGAATTTTTTCGAACATCCCAAAATTGCTTAATATTTATAATTTTATTACTTTTAATTAAAAGTTTTAATAATTTTGCTAGAAATCGTCAAATTTTCAATTTTCGAAAATTCGAACTTAATTTCGAAATTTTTTCGAACATTACAAAATTGCGAAATTTTTATATTTCAAGTAGTTCTATAAACATTTTCAATATTTTGCTAAAAAATTTAAGAATTTTCAATGTTCGAAAATTTGAAATTATGTTCGAAAATTTTCGAACATTAAAAAATTGTGCAAAAAAGTTATTCTTATCTATTTTAAGTAAATTATAATAAAATTTTATACTTTTTCAATTTTTTTGTATTAAAATACAATTTCGAAAATTTGAAATTAATTTCGAAATTTTTTCGAACATTATAAAATTGCGAAATTTTTATATTTAAAGTAATTTTAATTCATATTTTCAATATTTTGCCAAAAAATTTAAGAATTTTCAATGTTCGAAAATTTTTAATTAAGTTCGAAAATTTTCGAACATCTAATAATGTATAAAAAAAATTATTTTTTAATATTTTTAGCATTTTTTATTGAAATATTCCACTTTTTTATATAAAAATCTAAAAGTTCGAAAATTCAACAATAAACTTCGAAATTTTTCGAATATAAACAAATTTCCTAAATTCAAAAATTTTCGAAAATTCAAAAATAAACTACGAAATTTTTCGAATATAAAAAAAAATTTCCTAAAAACTATTAAGTATAGATATTTACATTAATTTGTATTAAATTCGTCCCAAAATGTAACAATTCTGAATTTTTGAAAATTCGAAATTAGAATATTCGAACATTAATAAATTGTGTAAACAAAGAAAATTCGAAATTGACATCGAATTTTTTCGAACATTACAAAATTGCGAAATTTTTATATTTTATGTATTTTTAATTGAAATTTTCAATATTTTGCCTTTAAAATTGTAAAGTTTTCAATGTTCGAAAATTCGAAATTATGTTTAAAGTATTAAAAAATATGCAATTTTTTTCGATTTTATTACTTTTAATTAAATTTTTTAACGATTTAAAATTTTTTTGTATAATAATCTACAAATTTTTGAAATTCGAATAATCGCAATTAATTTCGAAATTTTTCGAACATTAAGAAATTGTTGAAAATTTTATATTTCAAAAATTTTCAATGGAATTTTAAACATTTTGACCAGAAATTTAAGATTTTTCGAACATTTCGTAATTTCGCGAAATTTTTTTGTCTAGAAACGGTGAAATTCATGATATTCGAAAATTTGAAAATTTTCGAAAATATTTTCGATTGAAATATAAAATTTTTTGATGTTCCGTTAGTTAGTTAGTTAGTTAGTTAGTTAGTTAGTTAGTTAGTTAGTTAGTTAGTTAGTTAGTTAGTAGTTAGTTAGTTGTAGTTAGTTAGTTAGTTAGTTAGTTAGTTAGTTAGGTAGTTAGTTAGTAGTTAGTTAGTAGTTAGTAGTTAGTTAGTTAGTTAGTAGTTAGTTAGTTAGTTAGTAGTTAGTTAGTTAGTTAGTTAGTAGTTATTAGTTATTTAGTTAGTTAGTTAGTATAGTTAGTTAGTTAGTTAGTTAGTTAGTTAGTTAGTAGTTAGTTAGTTAGTTAGTTAGTTAGTTAGTTAGTTAGTTAGTAGTTAGTTAGTTAGTTAGTTAGTTAGTTAGTTAGTTAGTTAGTTAGTTAGTAGTTAGTTAGTTAGTTAGTTAGTTAGTTAGTTAGTAGTTAGTTAGTTAGTTAGTTAGTTAGTTAGTTAGTTAGTTAGTTAGTTAGTTAGTTAGTTAGTTAGTTAGTTAGTTAGTAGTTAGTTAGTTAGTTAGTTAGTAGTTAGTTAGTTAGTTAGTTAGTTAGTTAGTAGTTAGTTAGTAGTTAGTTAGTTAGTTAGTTAGTTAGTTAGTTAGTTAGTTAGTTAGTTAGTTAGTTAGTTAGTTAGTTAGTTAGTTAGTAGTTAGTTAGTTAGTTAGTTAGTTAGTTAGTTAGTTAGTTAGTTAGTTAGTTAGTTAGTTAGTTAGTTAGTTAGTAGTTAGTAGTTAGTTAGTTAGTTAGTTAGTTAGTTAGTTAGTTAGTTAGTTAGTTAGTTAGTTAGTTAGTTAGTTAGTTAGTTAGTTAGTTAGTTAGTTAGTTAGTTAGTTAGTTAGTTAGTTAGTTAGTAGTTAGTTAGTTAGTAGTTAGTTAGTTAGTTAGTTAGTTAGTTAGTTAGTTAGTTAGTTAGTAGTTAGTTAGTTAGTTAGTTAGTTAGTTAGTTAGTTAGTTAGTTAGTTAGTTAGTTAGTTAGTTAGTTAGTTAGTAGTTAGTTAGTTAGTTAGTTAGTTAGTTAGTTAGTTAGTTAGTTAGTTAGTTAGTTAGTTAGTTAGTTAGTTAGTTAGTTAGTTAGTTAGTTAGTTAGTTAGTAGTTAGTTAGTTAGTTAGTTAGTTAGTTAGTTAGTTAGTTAGTTAGTTAGTTAGTTAGTAGTTAGTTAGTTAGTTAGTTAGTTAGTTAGTTAGTTAGTTAGTTAGTTAGTTAGTTAGTTAGTTAGTTAGTTAGTTAGTTAGTGAGTTACCAGATGTACAAACACTCTCTTCTATGTTACTCGTTTATACTCATTCAACATGATCAACGATCATTTTGAAAGAGTTTTTTTTTTTGTTTGATTTTATTAGTCTTTAGGCCCATTGTTGTTTTGTGTGGAAAAAACATTTCAATTTCGCTTTCAACTCTTTTTTCATTTATTTATCCATCATTTCGCATTTGCAATGATCGGATTTTTTAAACGTTTCTCTTGGTTAAAGATCACCACATCACTGTTGTTTACATTGCGATGATCACGATCATCATCACACAAACAAAACAGCCTATATTTTATTGTGTGTTCTTGTTTTTTAAATTAAATAATTTGCCATTATTTTTTTATATAAAAAAAAGGTTTATTTTTGTTGATCTGTCTGATCGTCATAACAAAAAAAAAAAAAAAAAAAATAATAAAAACGATCAAATCCAGAAACTAACCTGAAATTGTAATAATAAAAGAGTAGTTGTTCTAGAAGTATCCACCTTTAAGGAAAATTAGACTAAAAATAATTTATAACCATTAATTGAGCAATTTATAAAAGTTATTGAATTATAGAAACGATTTTAAAAGAGAATTTTCTTTTAATATTTTTTTTTATAAATTGCTCAATTACTTTAAAATTATTTAGCGTTTTTTTTTCTTAACCAATTATGAGTTTGTTTATTTTTATTTAAAATAAAATTTGGAAAAAGAAAAACGTATATAAAAAGTAGGAATAAATTTTAAGAATTTTAAAAGTTAACCATAACATAATCAGTGCGAAAACCTCGACGATCGATGGCATAAATATTGTCCGCTTGACACTCATAATAACCTAGAAACAGATCGATTAGTTTGAAAGATCATGAGTTTTAAGCAAAATTTAACTCTTACCAGCATCCATTTGTGTTGTGGGATCAATTTCCATTTTCGACTTGATAATATTATTGTCTATATGGGATTCATGGACCTAAAGGATAGGAATTTAGAATATTAATCACAACTATATGTTTTATTTTATTTCATAGAAATCTATATTAAAGTTAGTAAATAAACTCCGTTTAAACCGAAGATTAAAACTTTAAAATAGTCCGTCATTAATAAAAATGACAAAGCTACAGTTTTATAATTAAACTTAGTTTAAACCACACTCGAAAAGCAAGTTTAAGACTTAAGTTAATGCTAAACGAATACAAACATAATACTTAAATAAAATATGTCATATTTTTGCAAAAAAGGCACAGTTTTAAAATTAAACTTAGTTTAAACCACAAACCAAAAGCAAGTTTAAGGGCGATAAAGATAATCTGCATTCTTTGTTTAAACGTAGTTTAATATATGTTTTGTGTTTTTCAGTAAACAATAACGTTACTTATTATCTTAGTTTAACTGAGTGTTATTGGCCAATTAAACTTAAGTTATAAGTGAGAAGACACAATGAACAAAATCAATAAAACAATGATTTCGGAAGAACAAAAAACTTAATATTTTAAGTAAATTGCAATTTTCTGATTTGTTTTGTTTTATTTATTATTGTTTTAAATGTTTATTTAACATTTTACCAAAATTTTTCATTTTACAATAGTATTATTTGCAAAAAACAGCTGTTCATTGTTTATGTTTTTGAGTGAAAAGTTGGCAATACTAATAAAGTTAATTGAACTTAAATCCATAACTGAAAAACACAATCATCGGTTAAAGACCGCCTAAATTTGTTTCGAGTTTAAGCTAACAGCAAGTTAAGCCTAGTTTAACTGAGTAGTAAGAAACCCGCCCTTAGTGATTTCTGTTAAACTAAGGTGAAATTTTATGTTAAACTTAGTTTAAACTCCTAAATTAAATCAAGTTTATAGAAATTTTTTTATTAAATTTTAAATAAAATTAAAAAGGTAAATTAAAACTATAATTAATGTTAGCTAAACTCAAGTTTTAAACTTAAACTTAGTTTAAACCCCTGAAGGAAATGAAGTTTAAAACTGAAGTGTAATTGAAAACAACCACAAATCAAAAATATAATTTAAATAAATTAACCATTTTAAATAAACTTTACTTAAAACGTTAAACCTAGTTTAAACTGTTAACAAAAATTAAGTTTAAGGTCTGAAAATTACTTAAATGTATACAAATAATGAGCATAATTGTAATATAAAGGTTATTTTAGTAAAACGAGAATTTTAACATTAAAGATTTAGAGTTAAACTTAGTTTAAACTTTCGAAAAAAGCCAAGTTTAAGATTTAAAATTACATTTATATAAAATTTAAACCAAAAATAAAATGAAACTGATGATTGTTTTTCGAAAATATCAAGTTTGGAGTTAAACTTAGTTTAAACTTTTAAAAGAAGTTAAGTTTAAGATTTAAAATTCCACTTATATAAATTATAAACTAAAAGTTAAATAAAATTGATGATAATTTTTTTGAAAAATATTGAGATTTAGAGTTAAACTTAGTTTAAACTTTCGAAAGAAGTAAAGTTTAAGATATGAAAATACATTTAGATAAATTTTAATTAAAAACTAAAAGGAAACTGATGAGTATTTTTCCAAAATATTATGTTTTTGAGTTAAACTTAAAGTTTAAAACAAAAAAAATAGTTTTACAGGAATCTAAATACAAATTATAAATGGAATAGTGAATTTATTTTTAAGAAAAATAAGTTTTCAAGTTAAACTTAGTTTAAACTTGAAAATAAATTGATTTTAAAGTAAAAACATGTAAGGACGGGTTTCTTACTACTCAGTTAAACTAGGCTTAACTTGCTGTTAGATTAAACTCGGAACAAATTTAGGGGGACTTTAACCGATGATTGTGTTTTTCAGTTATGGATTTAAGTTCAGTTAACTTTATTAGTATTGCCAACTTTTCACTCAAAAACATAAACAATGAACAGCTGTTTTTTGCAAATAATACTTTTGTAAAATGAAAAATTATTGGAAAAATGTTAAATAAACATTTAAAACAATAATAAATAAAACAAAACAAATCAGAAAATTGCAATTTACTTAAAATATTAAGTTTTTGTTCTTCCGAAATCATTGTTTTATTGTTTTGTCAATTGTGTCTTCTCACTTATAACTTAAGTTTAATTGGCCAATAACACTCAGTTAAACTAAGATAATAAGTAACGTTACTGTTTACTGAAAACACACAAAACATATATTAAACTAGGTTTAAACAAAGAATCGGAAAAACCCTCCCTAGGAAACCGAGTTTAAAGCAAAAAAAAAAAAAAAATAGTTTTACAGGAATCTAAATCAAAATTTAAATAGTGAATTTATTTTTATTTTCAAGTTAAACTTAGCTTAAACTTTGAAAATAAACTGAGTTTAAAGTAAGAAAATAGTGGAAAACTAATTTAAATAGAGGAAATTAAAATGAAACTGATTATTTTTCTATTAGAAAGGGAAGTTTAAAGGAAGTTAACTAGTTTAACTATGGATTAAAATGAAGTTTAGTTGACAGAAATGCAGAGAAGTCAAGGTAAATGAAATAAATTTGATACAAGGAATTAAAGTTTAACATTTTAAACTTTAGTTATAAGTAAAACATTACTGAAGAAACGATGCTGATACAATTCGGCGCCATCTTTAAACCAGGTTATAGTAGGACGTGGATTACCTGTAATTGACAAATATTAAAAGATCATTACTTTACCTTATAAACTTAAGTTTACTTGCCTTCTGCCATACAAAAGAATGTGATCTTGCGGCCCAACGTATAATCCAATTCAAAATGAGAAGATTTTATAATTTTTGCACCCTGAAAGAGAAAAATACTTGTCACTTTTGACACTTTGTGTGACAGTGACAACAGGCTGTCACATAATTGTAATACAAATAGCTAACTTACATTTTCATGATCATAATAATTGGCGGCATCTGGTGTACGATGTTGTATTACTACCGGTTTTTTACCCGTATAATTACGTCGTAATACACCACGACCTCCCACGTTTCCTTAAATTGAAAACAGTTTTTTTTTTTACAAATTTAAATTCTCTTCTCTTTTATGATGCTCTTTTTTTTTTTTGAAGTACTTACTTTGAGCCTCGATTTCTTGACCATAAATTATGAAAATTGCAGAGAGAAAGAGTATTTTTAATAAGGAATTTTTGAAACACATTTTTTAAAAAAAATTGATTTAAAATGGATTTTTTTTTGTTAAATTTTCAATTTAAATTTGTTGTTTGGGTTTGTTGAGACTTTCTTCTACTACCGCTGTGTTTAGGGTTCAAATGTGTTTTACAAACTAAATTCAATTGTCATCAGACAGTGTCCCCTTAATGGGTTGGCTGGCTGCTGTAAGTTTTCTATACCCGCCCTCCCCCCCTCCAGCTATATAGTGTGTTTTTGTGCAAATCTGAAATCCACTTATTTTTTACTTTGTAGACAATTTTTTAATCTTATTATGAATTAGTTTAAATAAATGTGTTTTTGTTGTTTGAGATTCTTTTGTGAAGAATTCAAGTGACGTAGTTTTTTTTTATATATTTTTCTGTTAAACTTTTATTAAAATGTTACTCTCTTGAGAATTTTGTTGTTTATTTATTGTTATTTATTAATCTTTGTTTAATTTCAGTGGCATTTGGAATGTTCCCTATGTGTCCAGTATATATTTGATCAGAAATACTGCTTTCAAACATATCAACTATGAACATAAATATTTTGACCCCGATATGGCCATGTGTGATTCATTGCGGAATAAGGTAAGTGAGAAAATTTTAAACTAAAAAAACCGGAACTAAATATTAAAATACATTTTTTTTTAAACAAAAAATACGCATTTTCACATAAACCCATGTTAAACTCCCTGTATAATCTAAAATTTCCCAAAAAAATTACTGCAGTTAGTAAAAGCTCTAAATGATTTAACCGAATTCCTTAATTTTTCCAACTAAACTAGGAATTTTTATAGTTAAACTTAGTTTAAACCTGGTAATAAAGTAAAGTTTAGGCTTCCAAAACACTAGAAATTAAACTTAATTAGGAAAATCTAAGCTAATCAAAGATGTTTTTCTATAAAACTTACCATAAAAAGTTAAACTTAGTTTAAACTAGGCAACAAAGTTGAGTTTAGTCTTTCAAAACAACCAAAAATAAAACTTTATTAAGACAGTCTTAACAAATCAATGATTTTTTTCTATAAAACTTGCCGTAAAAAAGTTAAACTTAGTTTAAACTAGGCAACAAAGTTGAGTTTAGACTTCCAAAGCACTAGAAATTAAACTTTATTAAGAAAGTCTTAGGGCGGGTTTCTTACTACTCAGTTAAACTAGGCTTAACTTGCTGTTAGATTAAACTCGGAACAAATTTAGACGGACTTTAACCGATGATTGTGTTTTTCAGTTATGGATTTAAGTTCAGTTAACTTTGTTAGTGTTGCCAACTTTTCACTCAAAAACATAAACAATGAACAGCTGTTTTTTGCAAATAATACTTTTGTAAAATGAAAAATTATTGGAAAAATGTTAATAAACATTTAAAACAATAAGAAATAAAACAAAACAAATCAGAAAATTGCAATTTACTTAAAATATTACGTTTTTTGTTCTTCCGAAATCATTGTTTTTGTTAATTGTGTCTTCTCACTTATAACTTAAGTTTAATTGGCCAATAACACTCAGTTAAACTAAGATAATAAGTAACGTTACTGTTTACTGAAATCCGAAATAAAATTTTAACTTTGTTGTTTAGACAAAGTGATTTTAAAAGTTAAACTTGGTTTAAACCCGAGTAATAGTGAAGTTTATAACTTAAATATAGTGACATTGAATTATCATAAAATTGGACTCAAGAAAATATTCCAAAAGTGATTAAAGTTAAGAGGTCTCCAATATAAAATTCAGAAGAAAACTCAAGATTTAAAGCTGTTAGAAGATCGAAAAGTCGGAAATTTAGAATTAAAAAGATAACTCAAGAAACTAGGACGTCAGAAGCAGTTTAATTTGATGGTAGAGCACGTTTCAAGCAGGTTGAGAGAAAATCAAGAACAGAAATTAGATGAGACCAGAAATAACTTCAAGATCGGGGTTCAAGAATTTGAATATAAGTTTCGGCACACTCCAGAGGAATTGAAAGTCAAGAATATAAATTAGATGTGAAATGACTTCAAGATTGAGGTTCTAGAATTTGGTTAAAAGTTTCGACACTCCAGAGAAATTTAAATTTAGACTCAAGACTCAAGTATTGAAGAAGAAATCAAGTTAAAATCGACAAGAAAACTCAAGATTCAAAGATGTCAGAAGATCGGAAGGTCTAGAATTTAGAATTAAGAAGATTATTCAAGAAACCATGATGTCAGAAGCAGTTTTAGTATGAAGCTACAGCAAATTTCAAGCAGCTTGAATGAAAATCAAGACCAAAAATAAGTTGAAACCAGAAATCGGGTCTAGTATTTGGATATAAGGTTTAGAAACTCCAGAGGAATTTAATTTAAGACTCAAGTAATTGAAGAAGAAATCTTAAGTTAGAAAGACTACAAGTTAAAATTTAAAAGAAAATTCAAGATTCAAAGATGTCAGACGGTCGGAATTTAGAATATCTCAAGAACCCATGAAGGTATTATAATTTAGATTCCAGAAAATTATTGGATAAGAAAACATAAAATACGTGGACTTTCATCTAAAATGCAGGAGTAAATTCAAGATTCAAAGTTTTTAAAATGAAGAAGAAAATTCAAGATTTAAAGATGTCAGACGTTTGAAAAGTCGGGAATTTAGAATGAAGCAGATATCTCAAGATCCCGTTAAGAAGTTATAAATTAGATTCAAGAAATTAGTTAGAAAAAGAGAACATAAATAACAAGGACTTTAATCTAAAAAGGAGGAGTTAATTCAAGATACAAAGTTAACAGAAGATATGGGAAAGGAAATTCGAAAGATCGGTCTTCAATTAGTCAAGAAAACTCAAGATTCCAAGATAGCAGAAGTTGTTTAGAAACCATCAAGATATAACTCAATGAACCCAGAAGATTTCACAAAGTTCCGTTAACCTTAAGATCAACTATCAAGACCCCTATTAAAAACTCAAGATTTCCTCTTTTCCAGCGCGTTCACATGTTCATCATTAATGATCGCATCTATGGTCATTTAGTGCAGGCCGAGGGCTTCGATACCACCGTTGCACGTCCCGATTTCTATACTCTGTTCAGCAATAAATTCGACTGGATTAAGAAGTATATACACCCCAATTTCACGCAACAATTGGAGGCTAACTACACCTACATACAACCCTGTCCCGATGTCTATTGGTTCCAAATTGCTACCGATGCTTTCTGTGATGATCTAGTAGCCATAATGGAAAACTTTGGTAAATGGTCTGATGGCAGCAGTAAAGATGATCGTCTCGAGGGTGGCTATGAGGCATGTGCCAACACGTGATATTCATATGAAACAAGTGGGTTTGGATCAGTTGTGGTTGCAGTTTTTGAATTTGTTCGTAAGACCTTTACAGGAGAAGGTCTTTTTGGGTTATTTCCATAATGTAAGTTTTGTTGAGTTTTATTTAAAGAGAAAATTTAATTATTTCATATCCATTGCAGCCTGTTCGCTCCCTAATGAACTTTGTGGTGCGCTATCGTCCCGATGAACAACCCTTCCTTAGGCCACACCATGACTCCTCCACCTATACCATTAATATTGCCCTAAATCGTGCTGGTATCGATTATGAGGGTGGCGGATGTCGTTTCTTGCGTTACAATTGCTCGGTAACGGCCACCAAAAAGGGTTGGATGCTTATGCATCCAGGACGTTTGACTCATTATCATGAGGGTCTACGTGTGACCAATGGCACTCGTTATATTATGATTTCTTTTATTGATCCTTAAGCTGCAGGCAAAACATAAGAAAGAGGCCTTAAAAACTATCAGTCATTTGTATGATCGTTTCCTAGTTATCAACATATCCAAAGAACCATTAAATATTTTTTTATTCAAAAAAAAAATAAAAAAAATTCCTCCCGAATCTCTTTAGTTTCTATTAAGAATCGTCTATAGTTTATAAGTAATTTTTATAAAATCAATTCTTTAAAGAGATTCCCATTTGACTCATTTTCTTTTTACGTATCTTATAATTACGTTTTTTGTAATATTTTTCCTTAAAAACTGTTTGTTTTATTTTAGTTTATAGCTCATTAAACATTTTATACCATTTTTGTATAAAAAAAAACAACAACAACAACAAAATATTTTATATAAAAATAAAACATATTTCAAATAAAACAGAAAAATTAAAAAAATTAGTTTTATTGCTTTAAACTTTAAAGCCAAGTTTAACATTAAAAATAATTATAAACAAAATTAAAAACAAACTTTTAATATAATTTGCAAATTTTTATGTCTTAAACTGGGATTTTTATATTTAAACTTAGTTTAAACTCTTTAGAAAAGTCTAGTTTAAGAAACGACTACTATATAAAATGATTCTTGAACAAATTTTAAAATAAAGTTTTAAGTTTTTTTCAGGAAAAAAGTAAAGTTTAAAGTAAAACTTAGTTTAAACTCTCAGAAAAAATCAAGTTTAGGAAACAAAAAATTTATCAAACTATTCTAAATAAATGTTCGATTTGAAATTGTTGATGTTTTCTTGTGAAAAAGTCAAGTTTTAAGTTAAACCTAGTTTAAACTTTCTAGGGGCGGGTTTTTCAGATAAAGATAATCTACATTCTTTGTTTAAACCTAGTTTAATATATGTTTTTTGTTTTTCAGTAAACAGTAACGTTATTTATTGTCTTAGTTTAACTGAGTGTTATTGGCCAATTAAACTTATAAGTGAGAAGACACAATTAACAAAAACAATAAAACAATGATTTCGGAAGAACAAAAACATAATGTTTTAAGTTAATTGCAATTTTCTGATTTGTTTTGTTTTATTTATTATTGTTTTAAATGTTTATTTAACATTTTTCCAATAATTTTTCATTTTACAAAAGTATTATTTGCAAAAAACAGCTGTTCATTGTTTATGTTTTTGAGTGAAAAGTTGGCAATACTAACAAAGTTAACTGAACTTAAATCCATAACTGAAAAACACAATCATCGGCTAAAGTCCGCCTAAATTTGTTCCGAGTTTAATCTAACAGCAAGTTAAGCCTAGTTTAACTGAGTTGGAAGAAACCCGCCCTAGGAGATTCAAGTTTAAGAGACAATAAGTATCGCAAACGTTTCTTAATCAAAATTAGATACGAAATTGTAGAATGTTTCTGTAAAAAAGTTAAATTTAAAGTTAAACTTAGTTTAAACTTTTCCAAAAATTCAAGTTTAAGAGACAAGATATAGCTCAAACGTTTCTAAAACAAAATTAGAAAAAGAATTTTGGAATATTTTTTTTTTTTAGTAAACTTAAAAGTTAAACTTAGTTTAAACTTACCAGAGAAATCAAGTTTAAGATGCCAAATATATCTCAAACGTTTCTAAATTAAAATTAAAAAAGGAATTGTATAATTTTTTTGTGAAAAAAATTGAAATTTAAAGTTAAACTTAGTTTAAACTTTGGCAAAAATTCGAGTTTAAGAAATAAAAAAATATCGTAAACCATTCCCTATCAAAATTAAAAATTTATTTTAAACAAGGATTAAAAAAAGTTTTTGTGTTATTTGAAGAAAAGTCAAGTTTATTTATTATTCAAAAATATTTATACCACCACCCCTGCTTTCGATTTTAGCAACATGTTTACTGCTTCTGTATTTATTCACATCAACATGTTGCCAGTTAAACATGTTTATAAACATCTTTGTGTATGTTTCTCTTGTCACATGATTTTTTTCACTCTCGTATCATTCAAATAAAACAAACCGTTAAATAAAAACAACAAATGTTTCTGAAAAGCAAAAACAGCTGTTTTGTGTTATTTTTTTCTTCTTTGTATAAAAATGTCACTATTTAAGGACTTGCGCTCTTATCATTTTTTTGGGTTTTCTGCTCAATTTTGAGAGTGTGTCTGGAAATGATAAGAAAAACAGGAAATAAGAAATAAAACAGAAATTGTTATAAAAATAGTATGGGAAGTGTAGAATGTAAGAATGAGTCTTGAAATAAATTCTAACAGCAGGAGGTCGTGTTGAGCACTTTTGTTTTATTGTGGGGAGAAAGAACAACAACAACAAGGAATTGTATTTAAAGTGAGAGTGATAAAAAGAAGAATTTTATCAAGTGTTTGAACGGTGATGTCAATGTGGTAGACAGAAATGAAGCGTCTGACTAACGAACGAACGAACGAACGAACGAACGACTAACTAACTAACTACTAACTAACTAACTAACTAACTAACTAACTAACTAACTAACTAACTAACTAACTAACTAACTAACTAACTCTAACTAACTAACTAACTAACTAACTAATACTAACTAACTAACTACTAACTAACTAACTAACAACTAACTAACTAACTAACTAACTAACTAACTAACTAACTAACTAACTAACTACGAACTAACTAACTAACTAACTAACTAACTAACTAACTAACGAACTAACTAACTAACTACTAACTAACTAACTAACTACTAACTAACTAACTAACAACTAACTAACTACTAACTAACTAACTAACTAACTAACTAACTACTAACTAACTAACTAACTAACTAACTAACTAACTAACTAACTAACTAACTAACTAACTAACTAACTAACTAACTAACTAACTAACTAACTAACTAACTAACTAACTAACTAACTAACTAACTAACTAACTAACTAACTACTAACTAACTAACTAACTAACTAACTAACTAACTACTAACTAACTAACTAACTACTAACTAACTAACTAACTAACTAACTAACTAACTAACTAACTAACTAACTAACTAACTAACTAACTAACTAACTAACTAACTAACTAACTAACTAACTAACTAACTAACTAACTAACTAACTAACTAACTAACTAACTAACTAACTAACTAACTAACTAACTAACTAACTAACTAACTAACTAACTAACTAACTAACTAACTAACTAACTAACTAACTAACTAACTAACTAACTAACTAACTAACTAACTAACTAACTAACTAACTAACTAACTAACTAACTAACTAACTAACTAACTAACTAACTAACTAACTAACTAACTAACTAACTAACTAACTAACTAACTAACTAACTAACTAACTACTAACTAACTAACTAACTAACTAACTAACTAACTAACTACTAACTAACTAACTAACTAACTAACTAACTAACTAACTAACTAACTAACTAACTAACTAACTAACTAACTAACTAACTAACTAACTAACTACTAACTAACTAACTAACTAACTAACTAACTAACTACTAACTAACTAACTAACTAACTAACTACTAACTAACTAACTACTACTACTAACTAACTAACTAACTAACTAACTAACTAACTAACTAACTAACTAACTAACTACTAACTAACTAACTAACTAACTAACTACTAACTAACTAACTAACTAACTAACTAACTAACTAACTAACTAACTAACTAACTAACTAACTAACTAACTAACTAACTAACTAACTAACTAACTAACTAACTAACTAACTAACTAACTAACTAAACTAACTAACTAACTAACTAAACTACTTAACTAACTAACTAACTAACTAACTAACTAACTAACTAACTAACTAACTAACTAACTAACTAACTAACTAACTAACTAACTAACTAACTAACTGACACAGAAGATCCCTCTTCTTGACCTGAGGCTGGATTTCCCTCCAAGTTATTCATGCACGCTGACTAAACTCGCTGATCACGCTCTCTATTGGTTGTTTAGTTTGGAAAGGCGCCCATCGAGAGATCTCATCCTTTTCTTTCATCTCTACTTTTCCAAAGGCAAAGTTTCAATCCGTTCAATCCAATTTTGTGCAGAATTGCTCTTCAACAACATCATTTGTAACTTTTTCCAGCAAAAAAAACGCTAAATTAACATTATTGCGTCTTATACCGTTAGCAACATTTGTCAGCAACATTTGGAGAAAGATGTAAACAAAATTTAACTGTTATCTGTCAACTATTGTTGTTGTTGTGGTGAAACACTAAGAGAAATGAAACAGCGGCATTTGATAAAAAAACACAAAACCATACGTTTTTCTTT
The DNA here is from genome assembly GCF_015586225.1 of Lucilia sericata. NCBI lineage: Eukaryota > Metazoa > Arthropoda > Insecta > Diptera > Calliphoridae > Lucilia > Lucilia sericata. Next base: position 173,852 of record NW_023994290.1, read on the forward strand.
ACATGGACGAGTGTTTATGTGTGTGCATGTGGAGGGTTTTGTTGCTCAACCAGAAAAAAAGTATAATCCATCAAATATTTCAATGTGTTCCACTCTAAAGTTTTTTAGTCGTTACTTATCAACCGTTGTGGGCATATGTATGGGGTTCGTTCTTTCGGTTTATAAAAATTTTCTCTACGGTTAAAAAAAAAAACAGCAAGACAGAAAGAGGAAATTTATAGAAAAATTAAAAGTTTTGTATAAAAAACGGTGTTTCCTAATATGAGCAAACATTTAAGAAAGGTTTTCTGAAAAAGGAATAACTTGTGGAAGAAAAAATTTTTTAAATTAATGAAAAAATTAAATTAAAAAAAAAATCAAAATTTATTTAATTAAAGTTAAAATATTGCAAATATTTTTTTATAAAAAAGTGAGTGCAAAATAAAAACCAGGAAGAGAGTGAAATTTTATTGTTGTTATTACTTTCCTGGAAACTACAAGTGTAAAAATCCTCCGGCAAAACCCAACAATTTCTTTTAAAAAACTTTAATATAACTTAAAAATTCCTAAAACGCTTTAAATTGTAAAATTTTCTAATAAAGTTCCTTATTTTTTGTTTTTCATCTTATAATCCTTAATGTTTTCCTTATTATTTCTTTACTCTCTTTTAAATTGCTCTCTTATTAAAAAAAACCCACATACACCTGCTCATAGCTGCCAGATTAGACGTCATGTAATGTCATTTTGACGTTTTTTAAAAAAAAGTATCAAAATTACTAGATCTGTTCTAGTTTAGTTCTTGTTCTGTTCTAGTTCTGTTCTAGTTCTGTTCTAGTTCTGTTCTAGTTCTGTTCTAGTTCTGTTCTAGTTCTGTTCTAGTTCTGTTCTAGTTCTGTTCTAGTTCTGTTCTAGTTCTGTTCTAGTTCTGTTCTAGTTCTGTTCTAGTTCTGTTCTAGTTCTGTTCTAGTTCTGTTCTAGTTCTGTTCTAGTTCTGTTCTAGTTCTGTTCTAGTTCTGTTCTAGTTCTGTTCTAGTTCTGTTCTAGTTCTGTTCTAGTTCTGTTCTAGTTCTGTTCTAGTTCTGTTCTAGTTCTGTTCTAGTTCTGTTCTAGTTCTGTTCTAGTTCTGTTCTAGTTCTGTTCTAGTTCTGTTCTAGTTCTGTTCTAGTTCTGTTCTAGTTAGTTAGTTAGTTAGTTAGTTAGTTAGTAAGTTAGTAGTTAGTTAGTTAGTTAGTTAGTTAGTTAGTTAGTTAGTTGTAGTTGTTAGTTAGTTAGCTAGCTAGTTAGCTAGTTAGTTAGTTAGTTAGTTAGTTAGTTAGTTAGTTAGTTAGTTAGTTAGTTAGTTAGTTAGTTAGAGTTAGTTAGTTAGTTTTAGTTAGTTAGTTAGTTAGTTAGTTAGTTAGTTAGTTAGTTAGTTAGTTAGTAGTTAGTTAGTTAGTTAGTTAGTTAGTTAGTTAGTTAGTAGTTAGTTTTAGTTAGTTAGTTAGTTAGTTAGTTAGTTAGTTAGTTAGTTAGTTAGTTAGTTAGTTAGTTAGTTAGTTAGTTAGTTAGTTAGTTAGTTAGTTAGTTAGTTAGTTAGTTAGTTAGTTAGTTAGTTAGTTAGTTAGTTAGTTAGTTAGTTAGTTAGTTAGTTAGTTAGTTAGTTAGTTAGTTAGTTAGTTAGTTAGTAGTTAGTTAGTTAGTTAGTTAGTAGTTAGTTAGTTAGTAGTTAGTTAGTTAGTGTTTAGTTAGTTAGTTAGTTAGTTAGTTAGTTAGTTAGTTAGTTAGTTAGTTAGTTAGTTAGTTAGTTAGTTATTTAGTTAGTAGTTAGTTAGTTAGTTAGTTTTAGTTAGTTAGTTAGTTAGTTTTGTAGTTATTAGTTAGTTAGTTAGTTGTAGTTAGTTAGTTAGTTAGTTAGTTAGTTAGTTAGTTAGTTAGTTAGTTAGTTAGTTTCGGATAATTGATCTGGCAGCCCTGCTCCTGCCTTTGTAAACATCTTGTAATAGTTCTCTCTCTCCTCTTACTGGTTTAGAAACATGTGTTTGTTCGAGTATGTGAATGTTTACATGTTTTGTTTTGCTGTTTTTCGGTTCCTTTTCTTGTTGTCAAAATACTCGTAAAATAAACAACAACAATAACAACAACATTTGTTTTTATTAAACGCCCTTGTTAAGCACTTTGTCACTTTGGCAACACAAAAAAACTCCCCTTACAAACTAACGGGGTTTTCGTTTCAACTCTCTCTTTCTCTTTGTAATTATTGTTGTGGTTTGTTACAATTAAAAAGAGTGTGTTAATTGATTTGTTGTTTTGTTTACATGAAAATTGTTGTTATTTTTCTTTAGACAAGTGTTTATAAACAAAACGGGTTTTGCTCCTGGTTTTCTAATAACAATATTTAACAATTTCATTACAATTTTCAGTGTTTTAATAAAGTTTGTTTAAAAAATAGACAAAATTAAAGAACTTACTGCAATATAATAATAAAAATCAACAAATAAATCCATAACATAAAAAATTTAATAACAAAATAAAAGTTTTTTTATTAAAAAAATGCCTAAACTAAAGAAAATTTGTTAAAAGTTTAAACGTTTATATTGTGCTTTAAATCGATGTGTAAGGAGAAATTAATTTAAGGTGAGTTAACAATTTTTTGCTATAAACAAATTTTTGTTGTAATTGTCATTGTATACCTTTGGCCGAAGAAAAGAATTCAATAAAAAAAAGCAGACAGTTCGCTGGACGCAAAAAAAATCTGAATTGCAGTTTTTTTTTGTAAATGGAAATTTGTAGGCTTAATGAACAATTTTGTTATAAAATATTAATAAAAAATTATTAAATCGAAAAAAACTAAACCAGAGGTACTCAACTTTGCCAAGCTGTAACTTAAGCCAAAATTTATCTAGTTTTATTCCCATAATTAATTGAAAGCTTAATATCTTGAAAGCTAAATTAATATACAAATTTGAAAGCTTTACTCCTTTTCAGTAATTATGCCAATTTCTAAACCAATCGGACCAGTAGTTTTAAAATTTTAGGCCGCTGATAAAAATATTCTAGAATTTCTTGCTTTGACGCCTAATTTTGCTGTACGGTAACTTATCCTAAAGTTTAGTTAATCTTCTCTTCTAAGTAAATTTTGAAAGCTCAACTCCTTGTCTATGGTTAAGCCGAATTTTAATCCCATAGGTCTGATAGTTTTGTAGATTTCGACCTCTAAATAAAATTTTGTAGAATATTGCACTTTGCTTCACTGTAACTTAAACTACAGTGGAACTTTTCTTCCCAACCAAGTAAATTTTGAAAGCTTAACTCTTTATCTGTCATTATAGTTATTTTTAAACCAATCAGTCCAATAGTTTTGCAAATTTCATCTATTGAATAAAAGTTATAAATTATCTCACTTTTGCTTTGCTGCTTAACTTTGTTCCACTGTAACTTAAACTAGAGTGGAACTTTTCTCCTCAACCAAGTAAATTTTGAAAGCTTAACTCTTTATCTGTCATTATAGCAATTTTCAAAGCAAACGGGCTTTAAATACCGAAATTCTAGGGTTTCGAAAATTTTACATTTTTGCTTAAATACTCATTTATTCACTTCTTAAGTTGAAGGGCCACGATTAAAGTTTTGACACTCTACTATGTCCCATTATTACCTTCCTCTATAATGGTCTGACCCATCAATGGTTGCTCTTTAAAAATTTCCCTAAAATTTTCCTTTCATCAAATTTAATACTTTCCCTTTTATTTTGTAATTTTCAAATATTTTTCTTTTCATTTTTAACATCCTTTGTACTCACACCTTTTCTTAATAGTTATTTAGAATAGCTTGTCCCCTAAGCTCTATTGTTCTTGAGCTATTGTTTTAACCAAAGAACATAAAACAACATATTTTTTTGGTCGCATGAAAAAAGTCTAAAGTTTTTTCTATTATTTTCCTAAAAGAGCTTTTAAATCTCTTACCTAGTAAAAAAAACAACAAGAACCAAATCTCATCAGTACTTTGTAACGCATTCATTGGTCTGTAAAATCCCCACTTTTCACAATATTTAGACACTCCTACACCACTACTTTGCAATATCAAACACAAGAGTAGACCACCAGTCCACTATACAAGAAAGTAAAGCCAACCGAAAAAAAACAAACATTTACAACAGATTTAAATGAGTCATGAGTTAGAGATAGCGTCAGTTGTTGTTGCTGTTGCTGGAACCCTTTTGTTTTATGTGGACAACAGAATGAATATACATAGTAAGTTGGTTTTGCCAGAGCCGCTGCTGCGTATATTCCAAGTGTCTTTGTCGTCTATCAGTGGACCATGAATAAATATTGAATTGAATATGTTGAACAAAAAAAAAAAACACAAAATGAATAAAAATTGTGAACATTTTTGCTGTTAAAAAGCGAAAGTGCTGTACTTGCGGGATTTGCTTTGAAATGAATCAAAAAGTGGGTGGCAATGAAAAATAATAGAGTTACACAAAGTGACAAAAAATCGGACAAAACCAAGGAAAAATTCAGACCAGACTATAGATTACAATAAAGTCCAGGATATAACACAAGATTTAATATCCGACCAGACAAGAGTGCCCACTATAGACTACACTATGTTCCAAGCCACAGATTAAAGAACCGACAAGGCGAGAGTGCAGACTATAGACTAGACTAGACTATAGACTAGACTAGACTATAGACTAGACTAGACTATAGACTAGACTAGACTATAGACTAGACTAGACTATAGACTATAGACTATAGACTATAGACTATAGACTATAGACTAGACTAGACTATAGACTAGACTAGACTATAGACTAGACTAGACTATAGACTAGACTATAAGACTAGACTAGACTATAGACTAGACTATAGACTAGACTATAGACTAGACTATAGACTAGACTATAGACTAGACTATAGACTAGACTATAGACTAGACTATAGACTAGACTATAGACTAGACTATAGACTAGACTATAGACTAGACTATAGACTAGACTATAGACTAAACTATAGACTAGACTATAGACTAGACTATAGACTAGACTATAGACTAGACTATAGACTTGACTATAGACTATACTATAGACTAGACTATAGACTAGACTATAGACTAGACTATAGACTAGACTATAGACTAGACTATAGACTAGACTATAGACTAGACTAGACTATAGACTAGACTAGACTATAGACTAGACTATAGACTAGACTATAGACTAGACTATAGACTAGACTATAGACTAGACTATAGACTAGACTATAGACTAGACTATAAACTAGACTATACACTAGACTATAGACAAGACTATAAACTAGACTAAAGACTAGACTATAGACTAGATGGTAGACTAGACTATAGACTAGACTATAGACTAGACTATAGACTAGACTATAGACTAGACTATAGACTAGACTATAGACTAGACTATAGACTAGACTATAAGACTAGACTATAGACTAGACTATAGACTAGACTATAGACTAGACTATAGACTAGACTATAGACTAGCTTAGACTAGACTATAGACTAGACTATAGACTAGACTATAGACTAGACTATAGACTAGACTATAGACTAGAACTATAGACTAGACTATAGACTAGACTATAGACTTGACTATAGACTAGACTATAGACTAGACTATAGACTAGACTATAGACTAGAACGATAGACTAGACTATAGACTAGACTATAGACTAGGCGATAGACTAGACTATAGACTAGACTATAGACTAGACTATAGACTAGACCTATAGACTAGGCTATAGACTAGACTATAGACTAGACTATAACTAGACTATAGACTAGACTATAGACTAGACTATAGACTAGACTATAGACAGACTATAGACTAGACTATAGACTAGACTATAGACTAGACTATAGACTAGACTATAGACTAGACTATAGACTAGACTATAGACTAGACTATAGACTAGACTATAGACTAGACTATAGACTAGACTATAGACTAGACTATAGACTAGACTATAGACTAGACTATAGACTAGACTATAGACTAGACTATAGACTAGACTATAGACTAGACTATAGACTAGACTATAGACTAGACTATAGACTAGACTATAGACTAGACTATAGACTAGACTATAGACTAGACTATAGACTAGACTATAGACTAGACTATAGACTAGACTATAGACTAGACTATAGACTAGACTATAGACTAGACTATAGACTAGACTATAGACTAGACTATAGACTAGACTATAGACTAGACTATAGACTAGACTATAGACTAGACTATAGACTAGACTATAGACTAGACTATAGACTAGACTATAGACTAGACTATAGACTAGACTATAGACTAGACTATAGACTAGACTATAGACTAGACTATAGACTAGACTATAGACTAGACTATAGACTAGACTATAGACTAGACTATAGACTAGACTATAGACTAGACTATAGACTAGACTATAGACTAGACTATAGACTAGACTATAGACTAGACTATAGACTAGACTATAGACTAGACTATAGACTAGACTATAGACTAGACTATAGACTAGACTATAGACTAGACTATAGACTAGACTATAGACTAGACTATAGACTAGACTATAGACTAGACTATAGACTAGACTATAGACTAGACTATAGACTAGACTATAGACTAGACTATAGACTAGACTATAGACTAGACTATAGACTAGACTATAGACTAGACTATAGACTAGACTATAGACTAGACTATAGACTAGACTATAGACTAGGCTATAGACTAGACTATAGACTAAACAATAGATTATACAACATACTAGACTAAAGATTAGACTAGACTATAAACTACACTATAGAATTGACTATAGACTAAACTTTAAGGTTGACTATAGATTAAAACTATAGTCCAGGGCCCAAATTATGGCATACGATATCGATCGAAATCTCCATTTAGATTGTATTGAGATTTCGATCGATATCGTATGCCGTAATTTGGGCCCAGACTGTAGATTAGACTATAGACTAGACTGTAGCTTAAACATTAGTCCAGACTATGGACTAGGCTAAAGTTCAGACTTTAGTCTGGACTATAGTCCAGTTAATAGACTACATATGTATGTATAGTCCGAACTATAGACTAAACTATAGATTATTTGATTTTTTGTAGAAAGTTATCAGCTATTTATCTTTAACTGTGGAAAATTTATGGAAAAACTGCGGGTGGGTGCACTAAAACCCTTTCTTTTTTTTTGTCATCGGCTGTCTAAACACCAGTAGCAGCAGCAGTATATTTTCACACACAAAAACCAACTAAATAAAACAAAAGAACTAAACTTAATAATAAAAACCATATGTTGTTTCAAAAGACAAACATAAATTCATACATATGAATGGCGCAAAAAAAAAATATATTGTAAAACCAAAGTGGACTAAATAAAAAAGGGAATCTAAAGGGTGTCAAAACACTCGCACAGACGACAGTCTGACAAAAAAAAAAAAAAACGAAATGACAATGACAATGACACACACAACATTTAAAAATCAGCATATGAGGAGGACTTCTTTCCCTTAATAACAACATCTGGACTTTATATGTTGTTTTAAATTGTAGTAAAAATATATAAATGAGTCGGTTTTTTATATATATTTTTGTGATAAATTCAAGACTAATTAGTTTTGAGTGTATGTGTGAATGAGTGTTGTTTTATTATTTATTAAATGTTGTTTAACAATTTCATTAAGATTTTCTGTTTCTGTGGGATTTATTGTTTTGTTATGTGTAGAACATAAATATTAATAATAATTTTTAAATCTTACACTTTATTAGCTAAATACATACATATGTATGTATATAGTGATTGTGTGAGGGAGGAGGGCTTGGCAGAGACTCGACAGTATGTTTTGCTTTTGTTGTTTGATTATAATCAAATTTTATTGTTCTAAAGAAATTGGGAATTGTTGTTGAAAAGAAACCACAAAATATTTTATGAAAATTTTATAAATGAGAAATTGTAGTTTAATTTTAATAAAGAAAAATACACTATAAGAAAATTGTATAAAAAATAAACTAGAATATAAGCAAGATTGGAGTCTAGGCTATAGAATATAGACTAGACTATAGACTAGACTATAGACTAGACTATAGACTAGACTATAGACTAGACTATAGACTAGACTATAGACTAGACTATAGACTAGACTATAGACTGGACTATAGACTGGACTATAGACTGGACTATAGACTAGACTATAGACTAGACTATAGACTAGACTATAAACTAGACTATAAACTAGACTATAAACTAGACTATAAACTAGACTATAGACTAGACTATAGACTAGACTATAAACTAGACTATAAACTAGACTATAAACTAGACTATAGACTAGACTATAGACTAGACTATAGACTAGACTATAGACTAGACTTTAGACTAGACTATAGACTAGACTATAGACTAGACTATAGACTAGACTATAGACTAGACTATAGACTAGACTGTAGACTAGACTATAGACTAGACTATAGACTAGACTATAGACTAGACTATAGACTAGACTATAGACTAGACTATAGACTAGACTATAGACTAGACTGTAGACTAGACTGTAGACTAGACTATAGACTAGACTATAGACTAGACTATAGACTAGACTATAGACTAGACTATAGACTATACTATAGACTAGACTATAGACTAGACTATAGACTAGACTATAGACTAGACTATAGACTAGACTATAGACTAGACTATAGACTAGACTGTAGACTAGACTATAGACTAGACTAGACTATAGACTAGATTATAGACTAGACTATAGACTAGATTATAGACTAGACTATAGACTAGACTATAGACTAGACTATAGACTAGACTATAGACTAGCCTATAGACTAGACTATAGACTAGCCTATAGACTAGACTATAGACTAGACTATAGACTAGCCTATAGACTAGACTATAGACTAGACTATAGACTAGACTATAGACTAGACTATAGACTAGACTATAGACTAGACTATAGACTAGACTATAGACTAGACTATAGACTAGACTATAGACTAGACTATAGACTAGACTATAGACTAGACTATAGACTAGACTATAGACTAGACTATAGACTAGACTATAGACTAGACTATAGACTAGACTATAGACTAGACTATAGACTAGACTATAGACTAGACTATAGACTAGACTATAGACTAGACTATAGACTAGACTATAGACTAGACTATAGACTAGACTATAGACTGGACTATAGACTAGACTATAGACTAGACTAAAGATTACACTATAGACTAGACTATAGACTGGACTATAGACTAGACTATAGACTAGACTAAAGATTACACTATAGACTAGACTATAGACTGGACTATAGACTAGACTATAGACTAGACTAGACTAGACTGTAGACTAGACTATAGACTAGACTATAGACTAGACTATAGACTAGACTATAGACTAGACGATAGACTAGACTATAGACTAGACTGTAGACTAGACTATAGACTAGACTATAGACTAGACTATAGACTAGACTATAGACTAGACTATAGACTAGACTATAGACTAGACTATAGACTAGTCTATAGACTAGACTATAGACTAGACTATAGACTAGACTATAGACTAGACTATAGACTAGACTATAGACTAGACTATAGACTAGACTATAGACTAGACTGTAGACTAGACTAGACTATAGACTAGACTATAGACTAGACTATAGACTAGACTAGACTAGACTATAGACTAGACTATAGACTAGACTAGACTATAGACTAGACTAGACTAGACTAGACTATAGACTAGACTATAGACTAGACTATAGACTAGACTATAGACTAGACTATAGACTAGACTATAGACTAGACTATAGACTAGACTATAGACTAGACTATAGACTATACTATAGACTAGACTATAGACTAGACTATAGACTAGACTATAGAGACTAGACTATAGACTAGACTATAGACTAGACTATAGACTAGACTATAGACTAGACTATAGACTAGACTATAGACTAGACTATAGACTAGACTATAGACTAGACTATAGACTAGACTATAGACTAGACTATAGACTAGACTATAGACTAGACTATAGACTAGACTATAGACTAGACTATAGACTAGACTATAGACTAGACTATAGTAAAATATGAAATTTTTCACAAAAATCCCCAAAAATGTTTCTCTCTGTGTTTAAGCATACGTTGTATTTTTTATCATTCGCAGAATGAAAAAAAAAATTATGTAGACTTGATTGAATCACAATACTTATGTATGTATGAATATATGAATGTATGAATATTGTGCGGTTTAGTGTAAGGTTCATATAACAATTCAATATTAAAACTTGAATTAAATCAAATACTCATACATGAGTAAATGTTAATGTAGGCTTTCAATTTTATTTTTATTTTCTACTGATTATATACACAATTTTTTTTATCTCTGCAATGTTTCCGCTTTTGAAGAATGAACAAAAAAATAGAGAATTTGTTTAATTTTTAACTATTGTTTAATTTTTTTAAAAAAATAGAAAGAATTTGTTAAAAAAATATTATGTTTTCAAGAGAAATTTGATGAGAATGGAATACTTTTATAAAGGATTTTTAAATTGATTTTTTTGAAAAGTGAAATTTTCAAATCTTCATAAAATTGTTAAGAGAGCTTTTAGAACAAAACTTTTTATACGATTTATTAACCTCAACATCTACTTTCATTTAAATGTAAAACAGATCAATTTCGAATTCTGTAATAAATTTTATAAACAAATCAATTTTGGATAATTTTCAATATTCGGAAATGTATTTTTTTTTATTTTTCTTTGCGTGAGTCCATTGTTTAAACTTTTTACTGTTACTTAATAATTTTAAGATAAAAAGTCATTCAAAATAAAAAAACTATTTTTAGATTTTAAACTTAGGCCTCCTACTTTAACCACAAAAATTTCTTTTGTTCATGATTTATTTCTTATCACAATAGAAAAAATGAGGTTCTTAGCTAAAATTTACTTCCTTTCCCTTAGAAAATAATAATCTCTTTATTTTCTCTCTTTATTACCCAACATGTTACTTATCCCTAAACAATTTATTATTTTAGAAAAAATCTTACCTGTTTTACATTTCAAAAATCAAAACATGTACAATTTTCATTTATTACTACCGAACTCATTCCCAATCTCTCTCTTTCTTCTAGCTTAAGCTTCGGTTTGTTATCTGGGGGATTTTGTTATGTGATTTGTTTTTTCATTTCAAAAATTTTAACATTTTACTGACATTTATTTTCTCAGTTACCCAGTACAGTGTAATAGTAATCTGTAACTGTCATAATATTGTTTCATTATGACACAAAAAGGTTTGACCAACATGAAGTACGAACACACGGTTCGTTCGTGGCGTGTTTAAGAAATTTTTAAAGCTTTATAAAGATTTTTAGGCTTTATCAGGATTTTAAAGGTTTTAGGGGTTTCAGTTAGGCAAAAGAAATAGTCTAGTAAAAAAAGACATAGAAAATCAAAAACTTCTAATTAAATATTAAAACTTCGGCGCCTTCTGTTGGACAAATTCAAAAATTTACAGGAACTCTTCTCACGATCCCTGGAACATATATTTAAAATATTGTCATAATTTCATAACTTTCGATGTATTTCCTTAGTGTCAATTACACCTAAACCGCTAAAACGATTATATAAAAATTTTATGGGTATATGATCTTTAGAGTCCATATGGCTAATCATGGGTCTGCAACGCGAACTTGGCACCACTAGTTATTACATAAAAATATCGAAATATTTCTAATATTAAAGAAAATCATTTTAGTAATTTAACAAAAACATTGAAAATCTTAAAATATTATTAAAAGAAAACATCGAAAGTTTTCTATTGCCAAAGAAAAACATCGAAAATGTTCTATTTATAATGAAACCCCTAAAATATATCGAAATAAAGGAATAACAACGAAATTTTTCTGTTATTAACCAAAAACATCGAAACTCTTTTTTCCTTGAAGAAAAAGCATCGAAAATCTTCTATTGTTAAAAAAACATCGAAAATCATGTGTTATTAAAGAAAAAGATCGAAATTCATCTGTTATTAAAGAAAAACATCGAAAATCTTCTGTTATTAAAGAAGAACATCGAAACTCTTCTGCTATTAAAAAAAAACATCGAAACTCTTCTCTTATTAAAGAAAAACATCGAATTTCTCCTGTAAGTAAAGAAAAACGTCGAAAATCTTTTGTTATTAAAGAAAAACATCGAAATTCTTCTGTTATTAAAGAAAAACATCGAAATTATCCTGTTATTAAAGAAAAACATCGAAAATCTTCTGTTATTAAAGAAAAACATTGAAACTCTTCTCTTATTAAAGAAAAACATCGAAATTTCTCTGTTATTAAAGAAAAACATCGTAACCCTTTTGTTGTTAAAGAAAAACATCGAAAATCTTCTGTTATTAAAGAAAAACGTCGTAACCCTTTTGTTGTTAAAGAAAAACATCGAAAATCTTCTGTTATTAAAGAAAAACATCGAAACTCTTCTGTTATTATAAAAACGTCGAAACTATTCTGTTATTAAAGAAAAACATGGAAAATTATCTTGTGTTAACCAAAAACATCGAAAAACTTAAAAAAAACATCTAACTCTTCTGTTTATTAAAGAAAAACATCGAAATTCGTCTGCTGTTAAAGAAAAATATCAAAACTCTTCTGTTATTAAAGAAAAACATCGAAAATCTTCTGTTAATAAAGAAGAACGTGGAAAGTCTTCTGTTATTAAAGAAAAACATCGAGAATCTTCTGTTTTTAAAGAAAAACATCAAAACTCTTCTGTTATTAAAGAAAAACATCGAAAATCTTCTGTTATTTAAGAAAAACGTGGAAACTCTTCTGTAATTAAAGAAAAACGTCGTAACTCTTTTGTTGCTAAAGAAAAACATTGAAAATCTTCTGTTGTTAAAGAAAAAGTCTTCTGTTATTAAAGAAAAACATCTAAACTCTTCTGTTATTAAATAAAAACGACGAAACTCTTCTGTTATTAAAGAAAAGCATGGAAAATTGGCTTGTGTTAAACGAAAACATTGAAAAACTTTTTAAAAAACATCTAACTCTTCTATTTATTAAAGAAAAACATCGAAATTCTTCTGTTATTAAAGAAAAACATCGAAACTCTTCTCTTATTAAAGAAAAACATCGAAATTCTTCTGTAAGTAAAGAAAATCTGTTATTAAATAGAAATATCGAAATTCTCCTGTAAGTAAAGAAAAATGTCGAAAATCTTTTGTTATTTAAGAAAAACATCAACATTTTTCTGTTATTAAAAGAAAACATCGAAACTCTTCTGTTATTAAAGAAAAAGATCGAAACTCTTCTCTTATTAAAGAAAAACATTGAAATTCTTCTGTAAGTAAAGAAAAACGTCGAAAATCTGTTATTAAATAAAACATTGAAAATCTGCTGTAAGTAAGGAAAAACCTCGACAATCTTCTGTTATTAAAGAAAAACATCAAAATTTGTCTGTTATTAAAGGAAAACATCGAAACTCTTCTGCTATTAAAGAAAAACATTGAAACTCTTCTGCAAGTAAAGAAAAACGTCAAAAATCTTCTGTGATTAAAGAAAAACATCGAAATTCTCCTGTAAGTAAAGAAAAACGTCGAAAATATTCAGTTGGTAAAGAAAAAATCTCGAAAGTCTTTAACTGTTCCTTAAGAGAATCATCGAAGATTTTCTTTTATTAAAGAAAGACGTCGAAAACCATTTGTGCTAAATAAAAACATCGAAAACTTTCTGCTGTTAAAGAAAATCATCGAAAATTATTATTAAAAAAAAAAAAACAGAGAAAATCTTTTATGGTTATAGAAAATTCTTTTAAAACTAAAAAATATTATAAAAATTTGCATTTCAGGAAAACAGGAAAAATTCTTTAAAAACACACACGCACCTCAAAACATTACTTAACGACAGAGTTACACTTACCCAGTAATATATTACATAGTTTACACCTAAAGTCGTGGTAAGTGGTAAATATATAAGAAAATAAAAATATGTTTATGTATGCATAAGCAACAACAACAATTTCCTCATATATAGTAAACACACGCACATATTTATTTATTTATTCAAAAACATAGAATATTTTTCTATGTTTATTATAGTCGTATGTACATGGAGTAACGATACATCATCTACATAATTTATACAAACAAATATTTAGTAGAAACATATTTGTTTGTATGTTTTGAAGGTTTGTTTGTTGTTAGAGGTGGAAAAACCTCATCTCTATAAGTTTATTTACATACAATGAATGGAATGAATGAAATAATGAATGCTTGGTTGTTGATATTATTATTTCTCCTTACTTCTCCTCACCGTTGTCATCTATTCATGTAATAAACAAATTTGTATGCATGTTGGGAAAGGCAATGTAGTATGTATGTATGTGTGAGTGTGTGCGTGTGGGGTGTCAACTGAGAGTGTGTAAAATGTGTATGTAAATTTGCTTATGAAATTGGAGCAGCAGTGTATCTCTTGTTAACGTCCTTTTTTTGTTGTTGTTTGTATTAATGAAAGGCTGTTTTATAAAAGAGGAGTCAGTCAAGCTTTTGAGGACTTACAAGTCATACATATTAAAGCCCCCCTTGATTACATGAATAGGTGAGGTTTTTGCTTTTTGTAATCATAAATACTATATATACATTTACTCTATTACCAACCAGCATACATAAATTTAAAATATATTTTTTATGCTAACAAGGTAGGCTTTGCTATTGTTGACGGCAGGTGTGGGTGACTGAAGGAATTTTAATAATTTTTTTTGAAATGTCATAGTAGGAGGAGATGTGAAACAATATTTATAAGGGCAAAATAATGAATGTTTTATTTTGTGCTGAACCAGGAAATTGTTTTATTGAAGTAGTAAAATGGAAATGATATCTTAAAGGAAATTTTTTTAAAGATTTTCTTCGAAAATAGAAAATTTACTATGTTTTACTGTAAACGCGATTTTCGAAGTTATTCTTTATTAAAAGACAATTTTCGATGTTTTTCTTTAATAACAGAAGAATTTCGATGTTTTTCTTTAACAGCAGAAGATTTTCGATGTTTTTCTTTAATAACAGAATAATTTCGATGTTTTTCTTTAACAGCAGAAGATTTTCGATGTTTTTCTTAAAAAAAAAACAGAAGAGTTTTGATGTTTTTCTTTAATAACAGAAGAATTTCGATGTTTTTCTTTAACAGCAGAAGATTTTCGATGTTTTTCTTTAATAACAGAAGAGTTTCGATGTTTTTCTTTAATAACAGAAGATTTTCGATGTTTCTCTTTAATAACAATTGAAGACTTTCGAAGTTTTTTCTTTACTAACAAAATATTTCGATGTTTTGTCTTAATAATAGAAGATTTTCTACATTTTTCTTAATAACAGAAGAGTTTCGATGTTTTTCTTTAATAACAGAAGAGTTTCGATGTTTTTCTTTAATAGCACAAGTTTTTCTTTAATAAGAGGAGAATTTAAAAATTTTTCTTTAACAACAGAAGAGTTTCGATATTTTTCGACGTTTTCTTTAATAACAGAACATTTTCGATGTTTTTCGTTAATAGCAGTGGAATTTCGATGTTTTTCTTTAATAACAGAAGAAATTCGGTGTTTTTATTTGGCAACAGAAGATTTTCGATGTTTTTTCCTTAATAACAGAAGATTTTCTACGTATTTCTTTAATAACAGAAGAATTTCGATGTTTTTCTTTAATAACAGAAGACTTTCGATGGTTTTCTTTAATAACAGAAGACTTTCGATGTTTTTCTTTAATAACAGAAGGCTTTCGATGTTTTTCTTTAATAACAGAAGACTTTTGATGTTTTTCTTTAACAACAGAGGATTTTTGATGTTTTTCTTTAATAAAAGAAGATTTTCGATGTTTTTCTTTAATAACAAAAGACTTTCGATGTTTTTCTTTAATAAAAGAAGACTTTCGATGTTTTTCTTTAATAACAGAAGGCTTTCGATGTTTTTCTTTAATAACAGATTTTCGATGTTTTTCTTCAACAACAGAAGAGTTTCGATGTTTTTCTTAATAACAGAAGAATTTCGATGTTTTTCTTTAATAACAGAAGACTTTCGATGTTTTTCTCTAATAACAGAAGACTTTCGTTGTTTTTCTTTAACAACAGAAGAGTTTCGATATTTTTTTTAATAACAGAAGAGTTTTGATGTTTTTCTTTAATAACAGAAGACTTTCGATGTTTTTCTTTAATAACAGAAAACTTTCGATGTTTTTCTTTAATAACAGAAGACTTTCGATGTTTTTCTTTAATAATAGAAGACTTTTGATGTTTTTCTTTATCAACAGAGGATTTTCGATGTTTTTCTTTAATAAAAGAAGATTTTCAATGTTTTTCTTTAATAACAAAAGACTTTCGATGTTTTTCTTTAATAACAAAAGACTTTCGATGTTTTTCTTTAATAATAGAAGACTTTTGATGTTTTTCTTTATCAACAGAGGATTTTCGATGTTTTTCTTAAATAACAGAAGATTTTCGATAATTTTCTTTAATAACAATTGAAGACTTTCAATGTTTTTCTTTAATAACAGAATTTTTTCAATGTTTTGTGTTAAGAATGAAAGATTTTTTGTTTTTCTTTAATAACAGAAGAATTTCGATGTTTTTGTTTTATAACTGAAGATTTTCGATGTTTTTTTTAATAAGAGAAGATTTTCGATGTTTTTTTAATAACCGAGGAATTTCTGTGTTTTTCTTTAATAACAGAAGAATTTCGATGTTTTTCTTCAATAGCTGAAACATTTCGAGACTTTCGATGTTTGTCATTATTAATAGTAATTTGTCGATGTTTTTCTTAGAAGACTTTCAATGCTTTCATTTAACAAACGAGGATTTTTAATATATCTTTTTAATAATAACAGAATTTCGATGTTTTTTTTAACAGCAGAAGAGTTTCGATGTTTTTCATTAACAGCAGAAGAGTTTCGATGTTTTTCTTTACGTGCAGAAGAATTTCTATGTTTTTCTTTAATAATAGAAGTGTTTCGATGTTTTTCTTTACTTACAGAAGAATTTCGATGTTTTTCTTTACTAACTGAACGCTTTCGTTTTTTAGAAGTTTTCTATGTTTTTCTTTAACTTAGAACATTTGCAATGTTTTTCTTTGATTATAGAAGACTTTCGATGTTATTCTTTAAAAATATATTAAATTTTCAAATTTTTTTTTATAAAAACTAAAAAGTTTTTTTTTTTTTTTTAATTATCGTTTATATTTTCTCTTCTTACCTCCGTACTGTATGTAGATCCATATTACTTTAAGTCTATTATTTAAAATATTTCTTCGCCAACTACTTTTCTACCCCCTTGTTTTTCTAAACATAATAATTTTAACCCAATTGTAAGGCGGTACATGAAGTAGAGCAAAAAAAAAAAGGCACAAGAAAATAAATTATAAAAAGAAATGTAATTTTAACAAGTGCGTGATTATAACAAACACGCATTGATAACAAAAAAAGTATAAAGGATTTCCTGTGTAATAAAAGTAGAAAAAAAGTGTAACAAATGAAAAGGAAAAACTAAAGGTGTGCTTGAGTTATAGGAAAAAAAAAAACACAAGTGATGGATGTGTGTTAGAAGGAAAAGCCTGTTGATTTGAAAAAATTGTGTTTAAAATTTTGATGAATTTCTTTTTAACTAAGTATGTAAAAGACGTCTACCAAATGCAGACAAATATTTAAGTTATTTTTTGAGAAAAAAAAACAACAACAATAAAGTAATTAATAAAGAAATATAGAACGTGAGTTATGGGTGCCACAGTTAGATATTTATTTTTGAAATTTTGTCAAAAAAGAGAAAAAAACTGTTTAAATAATGACGAGGTGTTTGAAACACTTGTGTTTGAATATTGTTTTAAAAAAACATATTTGAAGTAAATATTAAATGAATAAATAAACGGTAGCAAATAAATTTTATAAAACTAAAGTTTAAGATAAAATAAATAAATTTAATTTGTTTTCATTTTTATTATTGAAATGACGTCGGTTATTATTGAAAATATTTGATATAAACGTAATAAATGATACATCTATAGATATGGGAGAATAGCAACGTTTTAAAATTTAAAAAGAAACGAAATGGAATGGAAACATTTAATAGGGAAAAAGAGAAAACATACTGCATATTGCTTTGAAATGTATAAAACATCTCAAGAAATGCCATACAAATGTTTAAACTTAAAAATCTTTGAAATTAAACAAAATGGAATTGAAACATTTGTAGGTAAAGTGATAAAATTTACTCTTAATTTCACTAATATAAAAGAAATTTGTAATAATATGTTTAAATTTTGTTTAGATCTATAAAATTTGAAAAGAAACGTAATGGAATTGAAACAATTTAAAAAAGAAACGAAGTGGAATTTAAACATTTAAGAGAAAACTTACTACATAGTTCTTTGAAACATATAAATCACCTAAAGAAATGCCATACAAATCTATAAACATAAAAATCTTGAAATAAAACAAAATGGAATTGAAACATTTATAGTTAAAATGAAAAAGTTTACTCCGAATTTGTCTAATATGAAAGAAATTTGTGAAGATATGTTTAAATTTGAAAAGAAACGTAATAGAATTGAAACAAATAGAAAAATCTTATTTCACATTTCTTCCAAATGAAAAAATAATTTAAAGAAATGCAACTTAAATCACGATCATACAAATTTGAAATTAAACCTAATAAAATTTAAAATGAAACGAAATGGAATTGAAACATTTAATAGGGAAAAGTGAAAACTTACTGCATATTGCTTTGAAACATATAAATCACCTAAAGAAATGCCATACAAATCTATAAACTTAAAAATCTTGTAATGAAACAAAATGGATTTGAAACATTGTAGGTAAAGTGAAAAAATTTGCTCCAAATTTATCTAACATGAAAGAAATATGTAAAAATTTGTTTAAATTTCGCTTAGATCTATAAAATATGAAAAGAAACGTAATGGAATTGAAACAATTGAAGCTGAATAGAAAAAAGTTATTTCACATTTCATTAAAATGAAAAAATAATTTAAAGTAATGCAACTTAAATCATGAATTTCATAAAAAATTTAAATGAAATCCAATCAAATTTAAAAAGAAACGAAATGGAATTGAAACATTTAATAGAGAAAATTTATTACATATTTCTTTGAAATGTATAAAACATCTCAAGAAATGCCATACAAATGTTTAAACTTAAAAATCTTGTAATGAAACAAAATGGAATTGAAACTTTTGTAGGTAAAGTGATAAAATGTACTCTTAACTTCTCTAATATGAAAGAAATTTGTAAAGATATTTTTAAATTTTGCTTAGACCTATAAAATTTGAAAAGAAACGTAATGGAATTGAAACAATTGAAGCTGAAGAGAAAAAAGTTATTTCACATTTCTTTTGAAATAAAAGAATAATCTAAAGAAATGCAACTTAAATCATGAATTTTATAAAAAATGTGAAATAATGAATAAAACATAATGATATTTAAAATGAAACGAAATGGAATTGAAACATTTAATAGGGAAAAGTGAAAACTTACTGCATATTGCTTTGAAACATATAAATCACCTAAAGAAATGCCATACAAATCTATAAACTTAAAAATCTTGAAATAAAACAAATGGAATTGAAACATTTATAGTTAAAGGGAAAAAGTTTACTCCGAATTTGTTTAATATGAAAGAAATTTGTGAAGATATGTTTAAATTTCGCTTAGATATATAAAATTTGAAAAGAAACATAATGGAATTGAAACAATTGAAGCTGAAGTGAAAAAAAGTTATTTTACATTTCATTAAAATGAAAGAATAATCTGATGAAAAACAACTTAAATCACGAATTACATAAAAATTTGAAGTGAAACACAATAGAATTGAAACATTTAAAAGAAAAATTATAAAAATTACTTTAAATTCCTCTAATATTTTTCTTAAATTGAAGAAAAGTTTAAAGAATCATTTACATTTGGTTCTAATCTCAAAAAATGGAAAGAAACGTAATGGAATCGAAACGTTTCATATTAAAATGAGAGATTTTTTCCCAATTTTCTTTAAAATGAAATAATCTTCTAAAGAAATGCCAATAAAAAGTAAAAATTTATAATGAAATATAATGGAATTGAAACACTTGAAACTGAAGACAGAAAAAAAATACATCACATTTCTTTCAAATCAAAATAAAATCAAAAGAAATGGAATTAAAATCATAAACTTTCAAAAATTTGCAATGAAACATAATGGAATTGAAACATTTGTGGGTAAAGTGAATAAATTTATTGAATATTTTTCTAAAATTAAAGAAAAATCTGAAGAATTCTTTAAATTTGGTTCTATTCTAAAGGAAAATGAAAAGAAACGTAATGGAATCGAAACAGTAAGAATCAAAATGAGAAAAATTGCTCCACATTTCTTATAAATAAAAAGAATACTCTAGAAAAATGACACCAATATGTATAAACATTAAAAATTTAAAAAGAAAGACAATAGAATTGAAACATTCAAAGGTAAAATAATAAATATTATTGCAATATTCTATAATACATAAGTAATTTGTAATAAATTGTTAAAATTTTACTCAAATCTAAATTTTAAATAAAATAAATTAAAAAAATGAAACGTAAAGGAATCGAAACAGTTGTGGCTAAAATGAGAGAAATTGCTCTATAACTCTTTGATATGAAAAAATAATCTATAGAAATGCAACAAAAAGTGTATAAAATTTAAAAATCTGAAATGAAACATAATGGAATTGAAACATTTGAAAATAAAGTGTTCAAATTTACACAAAACTACAGCTACATGAAAGAAATTTGCAAAAATTTTAAATTTTTTTCCAAAATCTACAAAACTTTGGAATAATCAATAAGTTTTCAGTTTATTGGGAACATTATGGAATTGAAACATTTCATTATTTATTAACAAAATATTTTGATATAAAATAAAATTTATTAAAATGTTTTATTTCATTAAATTAGGCATAAAATCCGGGTTTACTAATTTTTTGGAACGTTATGGAATTGAAACATTTAGTTAGACCTTTTAGTATATGAAAATAAATGATTGAAATGCTCTATTTGTAATTAGTAGCAGCAAAACCCTTAAAATCAAGTTTGGAACGTAATGGAATTGAAACAATTCAAGATAAATGATAATGTTTCTACATAAAATAAATTTCTAAAGAATTATTTAATTTTTCCCAAATCTACTAAAAAATATCCATTTATTTCCCTAGAAACATTATGGCATTGAAACACTTGAAAAAAATGTAAACTTTTTCTGCCAACAGTTGACATCTTCACGTATTTACACTTAACACATAAGCGCTCCGTCTCTAAGAGAGTGAGGTCTTCTACACTTATACTTAAAAAAAGAACAATAGAAAAATGAAAAGTAAAAAAATGTACAAAAGGAAATACATACAGTTCCTCTCTAACAGTCGGCTGGATGGATGTCATTACAAGTTTCCTTCCTCTTCACTTTACTTGTTTTTTTGTTACCCAAGTGTATAATGAAACATAAATTAGAAGAAAATTACTCCTGGGTGACATTTTTGTTTCAGTCTAGAAAAGAAAAGAATAACAACAATACAAATAATAGCTACAACAATAGAAGATTTTCCGTATTATAATAAAAGAATGGAACAAAAATTATAAATGAGAAAAATTTTCTTGACAATTATATTTGTGTAAAAAAAAAAAAACATTTATAAACTATTTACAATTTAATTTTATGAGGCCATAAAATGGAGACTAATTTTTAAAAAGGAAATTATAAGAAATATTACAGAAACTAATACTGTTCTAGTTCTGTTCTAGTTCTGTTCTAGTTCTGTTCTAGTTCTGTTCTAGTTCTGTTCTAGTTCTGTTCTAGTTCTGTTCTAGTTCTGTTCTAGTTCTGTCTAGTTCTGTTCTAGTTCTGTTCTAGTTCTGTTCTGTTCTAGTTCTGTTCTAGTTCTGTTCTAATTCTGTTCTAGTTCTGTTTAGTTCTGTTCTAGTTCTGTTCTAGTTCTGTTCTAGTTCTGTTCTAGTTCTGTTCTAGTTCTGTTCTAGTTCTGTCTAGTTCTGTTCTAGTTCTGTTCTAGTTCTGTTCTAGTTCTGTTCTAGTTCTGTTCTAGTTCTGTTCTAGTTCTGTTCTAGTTCTGTTCTAGTTCTGTTCTAGTTCTGTTCTAGTTCTAGTTCTGTTCTAGTTCTGTTCTAGTTCTGTTCTAGTTCTGTTCTAGTTCTGTTCTAGTTCTGTTCTTGTTCTGTTCTAGTTCTGTTCTAGTTCTGTTTTAGTTCTGTTCTAGTTCTGTTCTTCTTTAAAGTCTAAAACTGCTGCTATGCTAATAATAAGTTTTTATATTGAATTAATTTTAAATTAGAGTTAAAAGAAGTGTCGTGTTTTTGTTTATCTGATGTTTCCGTACGTCAATGCCCTTTTTTTATTATTTCTTTTAATAAAAATTCATTACCTTTTTATCTTATAACACAAATAATTTTGTAAAATTTTGATTGGAGAAAACTGTACGCCTATTTTAATGCACAAAACAAATAACTGCAACTTCAGATATATTATAGACCAAAAACATTTAAATGTCTCTATTTAAAATTGTATTGATAATAAATTTTTCAATTAATTATTGATAAGATAGTAATAGCCGTGAAGTATATTGACTTAAGCAATTTGTAGTTTAATATAGACAATGTATTTAGTTTATTAAGAATTTAGTTCTAATCACTAAAAGTTTTAGTGATTTATTTAATAAAAAACTAAATATATAGACTATTTAAAAAAATAAGTTTATCTTTAAATCTTTGTTGAATAAATTATAAAGAAATATATATTTTTTAATAATTTTTTTTTTAATTAAATATCCAATAAATTTTACACTAAACCCAAATACTAAAAATTTAATGTCAACTATTAACTAAGCCCTTTTATGTTTCCTTTTCATTGTTGTAACCCTGTAACCCATTTCGATGAAAATTTCTTGGAATCATTCCTTTGTTTTTTTTTGTATTCATAACATACAAAAGAGCGCCACGTTTGAACAATTGCCAAAAGTCGAATAATTTATATTGTTGTCATAAAGTTCAGGGTTCTTGAAATGAAAGTGAGACTTAAGATTGTTCAAAAAAAAATGTAAAATAAAAAAAAAAAAACAATGATTACATAAATTTGTAATTGAAAATAATATTAAACATATAGAAAAATCATAATATAGTTTAGACTATAGATTGTCTATAGTCCAGATTGTAGATTGTCTATAGTCCAGACTATAGATTCTTTATAGTCCAGACTATAGATTGCTTATGGACCAGACTGTAGATTGTCTATGGACCAGAATATAGACTGTCCATAGTTCAGACTATATATTGTCTATAGTCCAGACTATAGATTGTCTATAGTCCAGACCAGAGATTGTCTATGTTCTACTTCTATTCTAGTCCTGTACTGTTCTAGTTTCATTCTTGTTCTGATCTAGTTCTGTTCTAATTCTGTTCTAATTCTGTTCTAGTTCTGTTCTAGTTCTAGTTCTAGTTCTAGTTCTGTTCTAGTTCTGTTCTAGTTCTGTTCTAGTTCTGTTCTAGTTCTGTTCTAGTTCTGTTCTAGTTCTGTTCTAGTTCTGTTCTAGTTCTGTTCTAGTTCTGTTCTAGTTCTGTTCTAGTTCTGTTCTAGTTCTGTTCTAGTTCTGTTCTAGTTCTGTTCTAGTTCTGTTCTAGTTCTGTTCTAGTTCTGTTCTAGTTCTGTTCTAGTTCTGTTCTAGTTCTGTTCTAGTTCTGTTCTAGTTCTGTTCTAGTTCTGTTCTAGTTCTGTTCTAGTTCTGTTCTAGTTCCGTTCTAGTTATGTTCTAGTTCTGTTCTAGTTCTGTTCTAGTTCTGTTCTAGTTCTGTTCTAGTTCTGTTCTAGTTCTGTTCTAGTTCTGTTCTAGTTCTGTTCTTGTTCTGTTCTTGTTCTGTTCTAGTTCTGTTCTAGTTCTGTTCTAGTTCTGTTCTAGTTCTGTTCTAGTTCTGTTCTAGTTCTGTTCTAGTTCTGTTCTAGTTCTGTTCTAGTTCTGTTCTAGTTCTGTTTCTAGTTCTGTTTCTTGTTCTGTTCTAGTTCTGTTCTAGTTCTGTTCTAGTTCTGTTCTAGTTCTGTTCTAGTTCTGTTCTAGTTCTGTTCTAGTTCTGTTCTAGTTCTGTTCTAGTTCTGTTCTAGTTCTGTTCTGTTCTAGTTCTGTTCTAGTTCTGTTCTAGTCTGTTCTAGTTCTGTTCTAGTTGTTCTAGTTCTGTTCTAGTTCTGTTCTAGTTCTGTTCTAGTTCTGTTCTAGTTCTGTTCTAGTTCTGTTCTAGTTCTGTTCTAGTTCTGTTCTAGTTCTGTTCTAGTTCTGTTCTAGTTCTGTTCTAGTTCTGTTCTAGTTCTGTTCTAGTTCTGTTCTAGTTTCTGTTCTAGTTCTGTTCTAGTTCTGTTCTAGTTCTGTTCTAGTTCTGTTCTAGTTCTGTTCTAGTTCTGTTCTAGTTCTGTTCTAGTTCTGTTCTAGTTCTGTTCTAGTTCTGTTCTAGTTCTGTTCTAGTTCTGTTCTAGTTCTGTTCTAGTTCTGTTCTAGTTCTGTTCTAGTTCTGTTCTAGTTCTGTTCTAGTTCTGTTCTAGTTCTGTTCTAGTTCTGTTCTAGTTCTGTTCTAGTTCTGTTCTAGTTCTGTTCTAGTTCTGTTCTAGTTCTGTTCTAGTTCTGTTCTAGTTCTGTTCTAGTTCTAGTTCTAGTTTAGTTCTGTTCTAGTTCTGTTCTAGTTCTGTTTAGTTCTGTTCTAGTAGTTCTGTTCTAGTTCTGTTCTAGTTCTGTTCTAGTTCTGTTCTAGTTCTGTTCTAGTTCTGTTCTAGTTCTGTTCTAGTTCTGTTCTAGTTCTGTTCTAGTTCTGTTCTAGTTCTGTTCTAGTTCTGTTCTAGTTCTGTTCTAGTTCTGTTCTAGTTCTGTTCTAGTTCTGTGTTCTAGTTCTGTTCTAGTTCTGTTCTAGTTCTGTTCTAGTTCTGTTCTAGTTCTGTTCTAGTTCTGTTCTAGTTCTGTTCTAGTTCTGTTCTAGTTCTGTTCTAGTTCAGTTCTAGTTGTCTAGTTCTGTTCTAGTTCTGTTCTAGTTCTGTTCTAGTTCTGTTCTAGTTCTGTTCTAGTTCTGTTCTAGTTCTGTTCTAGTTCTGTTTTAGTTCTGTTCTAGTTCTGTTCTAGTTCTGTTCTAGTTCTGTTCTAGTTCTGTTCTAGTTCTGTTCTAGTTCTGTTCTAGTTCTGTTCTAGTTCTGTTCTAGTTCTGTTCTAGTTCTGTTCTGTTCTAGTTCTGTTCTAGTTCTGTACTAGTTCTGTTCTAGTTCTGTTCTAGTTCTATTCTAGTTCTGTTCTCGTTCAGTTTTACTTCTAATCTAGGTTAGTATAGTAACTGAGTGTGTGCCCTAGTTACGCCTTTCCTGTCCTAAATAATTGATAATATTCCAAACAATATATCGAAAATTAAAAAAAAAGATAAAAAAAAAAACAAAAAAGTAATTGTAACTCAGCCAAAAACGCAGTAGACAGTTTGGCGTTTACCAAAAAATATTGTTTATAGTCTAGTTTTTTTCCGATTTTTTTTTGCAGAATTATTTACACATAAATAACTAGAGAACTTTGCACAAAAAGAAAGTTAAATGTTTTCATTAAAAAAAAAATAAAATATTTCTAAAATACTGAACAAAATAGTTATTGCTGTTGTTAACATAAAACTATATACAATTTTGATTGCGTGGTAGAAAATATTTTTTGGCAAACAAAATTGTTTTGTTTGTTGTTTTTTTTTAATTTAGATTAGAAATAGTTTTCCTTTTGAAATGCAATAACAGTTTTGCTGATGCTGGTGTTTGGGTCTTGTAATGTAAACGAGTACTGTTTTTAAAAGGCGCCATACTGTTTTAAGGGCAGACAGGATATGACAGATGGTGATGATGACTAAGTTAATAAATTTTTAAAGAAAACTTACAAAACAAACTAGTGAACGAGATTTAAAATAGATGTTTTGCCTTATCACATTTTATTAAGCAATATTTACAAAAAAGTACCAAAAAGGTACCAAAAAAGTACTAATTTTTAATTGGTCTCATTTTGAAGTTACAAAGTCAAACAAACTGTGTCCCATTTCCTTAATGTATGGAAACTTTCTAAAGAAATCAAGAAATTTCCTGCAAAAACCCCTCTTTCTGCTATTAACCCGTTAAATAAACTTGTTGTTGTCCCTTTAATTAAAAACCAATATTGTGTCAAGAATTTTAAATGTGAAATTTATCTAGAACTTAATTTTACAAAATTCTCAATAAATTATTCCGTAAAAGTAAATAAACAATTGACTAAATACTTCAAAATCAACGTTACAATCCCTATTCCTCTCCTTCCCCCTTCCCAAAACCTAACAACATGTTGCTAAAAAGGCTTGTTAACGGACTCGCGTATAACTGACTACTAATTAATATTGATGGATGACTATTTCGATGGCAAAAAAAAGGACGAAGGATGTTATGCAAACAGTAGACAGTACACAAACGTAAAACTAAGTAAATAAAAACATTAGAAAGTTTGGTGGGAAGAAAGAAGAAATGAAAAAGTTTCATTAAAAATCCACCAAAAAAAAAAAACCAACAATTTTTGTTTTAACAAGCAGCCAGGGAGTAATGAAATATTAAAAAAAATTCTGGGAAATGATAAATAGTCTTTTTGTAAAAAAAGAAAAACATTGTCAATATTCGGGGCAATTTCAAATTCTAGTAAAACTCTTAAAAGCAATTGATAACAGTGAAGTGAAAGGCAAAGAACATTTGAAAAACATACATTTTAATTAATTTTTTCTTACAAACAAAAGCTTATTCAGAACACATTCCTTTTCCTAGAAGAATACAACGGTTTGTTACTATTACGCAAAAACGATGTAATTTTCGTCATATTAACAACAATTTAATTTAACACCTAGAATATAGAATTTAGCTAAGCTTATTTTTTATAATTGTACTAATTTAAATTAATTTTCTCTTTTATTTACAGGTAAGTCTAAAAAGACTTTAATCACTTTTTACATGATTTCTTAAAAGGTAAATATTATTTGGAGCTTTAATTTCAATAAAGAATTTTATTAATTTTGAATAAAGAATCGAATATTTAGTTTGGATTAAACTAGACTATAGTCCTGTCTATAGACTACATATAGATATATTTATAGTCCGGACTATAGAGTAGGCTATAGTCCAGACAATGGACTAGTTCTAGTTTAGTTTTAGTTCAATTCTAGTTAAGTTCTAGTTCAGATCTAGTTCAGTTCTAGTTCAGATCTAGTTCGATTCTAGTTCTGTTCTAGTTAAGTTCTGTTCTAGTTAAGTTCTGTTCTAGTTCTGTTCTAGTTCTGTTCTAGTTCTGTTCTAGTTCTGTTCTAGTTCTGTTCTAGTTCTGTTCTAGTTCTGTTCTAGTTCTGTTCTAGTCCTGTTCTAGTTCTGTTCTAGTTCTGTTTTAGTTCCGTTCTAGTTCTGTTCTAGTTCTGTTCTAGTTCTGTTCTAGTTCTGTTCTAGTTCTGTTCTAGTTCTAGTTCTGTTCTTGTTCTGTTCTAGTTCTGTTCTAGTTCTGTTCTAGTTCTGTTCTAGTTCTGTTCTAGTTCTGTTCTAGTTCTGTTCTAGTTCTGTTCTAGTTCTAGTTCTGTTCTAGTTCTGTTCTAGTTCTGTTCTAGTTCTGTTCTAGTTCTGTTCTAGTTCTGTTCTAGTTCTGTTCTAGTTCTGTTCTAGTTCTGTTCTAGTTCTGTTCTAGTTCTGTTCTAGTTCTAGTTCTGTTCTAGTTCTGTTCTAGTTCTGTTCTGTTCTAGTTCTGTTCTAGTTCTGTTCTAGTTCTGTTCTAGTTCTGTTCTAGTTCTGTTTTAGTTCCGTTCTAGTTCTGTTCTAGTTCTAGTTCTGTTCTAGTTCTAGTTCTGTTCTAGTTCTGTTCTAGTTCTGTTCTAGTTCTGTTCTAGTTCTGTTCTAGTTCTGTTCTAGTTCTGTTCTAGTTCTGTTCTAGTTCTGTTCTAGTTCTGTTCTAGTTCTGTTCTAGTTCTGTTCTAGTTCTGTTCTAGTTCTGTTCTTGTTCTGTTCTAGTTCTTTCTAGTTCTGTTCTAGTTCTGTTCTAGTTCTGTTCTAGTTCTGTTCTAGTTCTGTTCTAGTTCTAGTTCTGTTCTAGTTCTGTTCCTGTTCTGTTCTAGTTCTGTTCTAGTTCTGTTCTAGTTCTGTTCTAGTTCTGTTCTAGTTCTGTTCTAGTTCTGTTCTAGTTCTGTTCTAGTTCTGTTCTAGTTCTGTTCTAGTTCTGTTCTAGTTCTGTTCTAGTTCTGTTCTAGTTCTGTTCTAGTTCTGTTCTAGTTCTGTTCTAGTTCTGTTCTAGTTCTGTTCTAGTTCTGTTCTGTTCTAGTTCTGTTCTAGTTCTGTTCTAGTTCTGTTCTAGTTCTGTTTTAGTTCCGTTCTAGTTCTGTTCTAGTTCTAGTTCTGTTCTAGTTCTAGTTCTGTTCTAGTTCTGTTCTAGTTCTGTTCTAGTTCTGTTCTAGTTCTGTTCTAGTTCTGTTCTAGTTCTGTTCTAGTTCTGTTCTAGTTCTGTTGTAGTTCTGTTGTAGTTCTGTTGTAGTTCTGTTCTAGTTCAGTTCTGGTTCAGCTCTAGTTCTGTTCTAGTTCCTATTCGGTTTAGTCAAGTCTACAGTCTCGTAAATGGTCTAGTCTATAGTCTACTCCATAGTCTAGACTATAGTCTAGTCTATATTATAGTCTCAAGTCTAGTCTCTGGTCTAGTCTTAAGTCTAGCCTATATTTTGTATGCTGTTTAGTCTATAGTCTCAACTTTGTCGAGTCTACAAAATGCAACTGTTTTATTCAGATAACTGTGAAGTGTATTCTTCTCACATTTACTTGTTTCCTTCAAATTGTTTTCATTTTTAAAATCTTTTTTTAAAAATTCCATTAAAAATATCCAATTCTTTTTATATATTTTTTTTGTTCTGCAATGTCAATACAAATTTTATTTGCCGAAATTTGTTGTCTCTTTTATTTGTTATTTGTACAATTCTTCCTTCCAAATAACAGACATGTTCAAATGTGTTCTGTCTTGTCTGTTGGTTTTGTTTAGCTCTCTTTTTGCTTCTTATCTCTCTAGAAATATTATATTATTGTAATGAATTTTTCAAAACAAAGTTTTACTAGACAACTACTACAACAAGAACAACAGTAACTAATAGAGAAGAGGAAGAAGAAAATTGCAAGATAAAAATGGAAAAAAAGCAGCAGTAAAAATGTTTTGCAAATAACGATAGTTTAACATGACACACTGCAACAACTATAGCTACAACTTGCACTAGAACTAGAAAAATACATAATAAAATGTGAGAGAGTGAGAAAGCAGTAGAACAATTACCAGTAAAATGTCATAAACAGTTAGACAAACAAACACTCATAAACACTCCTTCAAACATGCAAAAACTTGCATTACAAAACACAAATCTGTCTACAAGACCACAGGAACAAAAACAAATCATACAAATAGCAGTAGGAGGTATGCGGCATGGGGCAGTATTAGAGTATGAGTAATATTGTTTGGTCAACATTTAAAGGATATCGTTTTAAACAACTGTCAAATTCAAATAGACAGTTGGGAATAAGAGAAAAAAGAAAATGGAATAGAAATCCATAGAACAACCTACTTGTAACTACTAGTGAGTGGACTGCGACTTAATGTAAATTTATGTAAGTGCGTGTGCATGTTTGTACCAGAACGTGCCTGCAAATGTTTGCTGTTCTTTGTATGTTTTGTTTTTTTCCATTTTTTTGTGCCTGTAGTGACACAATAATGTCACTTACTGTGTTTTAAAATGTCAAATGCGAGAAAAACATTTATTGCTTTCAATTGCACACACAAATTGAGGTTGTTGTAACAACAATAGTAACAACAACAACAATTCGTTGACAAAAAAAAAAATCAAATGTAAAAGGTTTAACCTGGTATTTGTCATTACATTAGCTCAACCACATACAGTATTAAACACATTTAACAAACTACAAGTCTAAACCCAGTAGTATTTGAAGACTATTCTAATCTACACTATAAACTTAAGACTAAGCTTATAACTCATACTATACGCTACACTTAACTATAGTCTAGACTAGATGCTAGGTTATAATCCCGAGCAGAGACTATGTCGTAGTCTTAAAGAGGTCGAATGTCAAACTTAAATCTGTTGGGTATTTGAGTAATATTGTTGATGATAATGTTCAACATGATAATAATCTAGTTGTTATACTTAATTATGGTTTACAGTTTTGGTTTAACTTTGAGGTTTTTGTTTTTAATTTAAATTTTAAAGTTTTACTACTGAGTTTTCAGTAATTAAAAGAACTTTTAGCAAATGGAATACATACATAAATAACAATAGACTCGATTACATATTAGACATCATTCTGGACAAAACTATAGACCAGACTATAGACTAGACTGTAGAATAGACTATAGATTAGACTGTAGACTAGACTATAGACTAGATTATAGACTAGACTATAGACTAGACTATAAACTAGACTATAGACTAGACTATAGACTGGACTATAGACTAGACTATAGACTAGACTATAGACTAGACTATAGACTAGACTATAGACGAGACTATAGACTAGACTTTAGACCAGACTATAGACTAGACTATAGACTGGACTATAGACTAGACCATAGACTAGACTATAGATTAGACTATAGACTAGACTATCGACTAGACTATAGACTAGACTATCGACTAGACTATAGACTAGACATAGACTAGACTATAGACTAGACTATAGACTAGACTATAGACTAGACTATAGACTAGACTATAGACTAGACTATAGACTAGACTATAGACTAGACTATAGACTAGACTATAGACTAGACTATAGACTAGACTATAAACTAGACTATAGACTAGACTATAGACTAGACTATAGACTAGACTATAGACTAGACTATAGACTAGACTATAGACTAGACTATAGACTAGACTATAGACTAGACTATAGACTAGACTATAGACTAGACTATAGACTAGACTATAGACTAGACTATAGACTAGACTATAGACTAGACTATAGACTAGACTATAGACTAGACTATAGACTAGACTATAGACTAGACTATAGACTAGACTATAGACTAGACTATAGACTAGACTATAGACTAGACTATAGACTAGACTATAGACTAGACTATAGACTAGACTATAGACTAGACTATAGACTAGACTATAGACTAGACTATAGACTAGACTATAGACTAGACTATAGACTAGACTATAGACTAGACTATAGACTAGACTATAGACTAGACTATAGACTAGACTATAGACTAGACTATAGACTAGACTATAGACTAGACTATAGACTAGACTATAGACTAGACTATAGACTAGACTATAGACTAGACTAGACAGACTAGACTAGACTATAGACTAGACTATAGACTAGACTATAGACTAGACTATAGACTAGACTATAGACTAGACTATAGACTAGACTATAGACTAGACTATAGACTAGACTATAGACTAGACTATAGACTAGACTATAGACTAGACTATAGACTAGACTAGACTAGACTAGACTATAGACTAGACTATAGACTAGACTATAGACTAGACTATAGACTAGACTATAAACTAGACTATAGACTAGACTATAGACTAGACTATAGACTAGACTATAGACTAGACTATAGACTAGACTATAGACTAGACTATAGACTAGACTATAGACTAGACTATAGACTAGACTATAGACTAGACTATAGACTAGACTATAGACTAGACTATAGACTAGACTATAGACTAGACTATAGACTAGACTATAGACTAGACTATAGACTAGACTATAGACTAGACTATATACTAGACTATAGACTAGACTATAGACTAGACTATAGACTAGACTATAGACTAGACTATAGACTAGACTATATACTAGACTATAGACTAGACTATAGACTAGACTATAGACTAGACTATAGACTAGACTATAGACTAGACTATAGACTAGTCTAGAGTCCTAGTCTAGAATCTAGTCTATAGTCTGGTCTATAGTCGAAACAAATATATACATATACATAAGTGTAATTAATTAGTTATTCTCATTTTATTTTTTTTAATTTTATCTACCTTTCCCACATTCATAGATTTTATTAACGACCCAAAAAAAGTTTAATAATTCTTTATAACTTGTCCAGCAATTACACAATTGTTTTTATTAGATAATAATGTTTTTTTTATAAGAATTATTTTTGTCAATTAATAATTTATTTATTTGATGACTAAATAAATCAATATTTTTAACACTATTTCTCTGATAAACTACTTACAAATTGTAAGTAAATAAATAAATAATTGTAAAATTTTACTAGAACATTTCGATTGCATATTTATTTGTTTAACAATTAGAAAAAATAAACGCTATTATTGAACACGTTTCATTTGTTATAAACTCTTGTTCGTTTTAATAAAAGGGGCGTTTAATTTTCATTAATATTAAAAAAATGCTTATTACGATACTATAGAGTTGTTTTTGTTGAAAAAATTACAAATTAGTAATACAATTTATTGATAAGAATTTGTTATTTAAAGTGAGTATTGAAAAGTACACGTCTGGATTTTGATGTTTGCATTTCAAGTTAAAAAAGAAATAGGAAATTAAAATTTAATTTTTTTAAGAAATTTCTAAAATGTTTTAGATTTTTCAAATTTAATTTTTTTAATTAATAAACTATAGACTGTA
Source organism: Lucilia sericata (assembly GCF_015586225.1). Classification (NCBI taxonomy): domain Eukaryota; kingdom Metazoa; phylum Arthropoda; class Insecta; order Diptera; family Calliphoridae; genus Lucilia; species Lucilia sericata. Next base: position 206,585 of record NW_023994290.1, read on the forward strand.
GACCAGACTGAACTATGGACTCTAATCTAAAGTATAAACTAGACCAGAGACTAAGCTATAGACTAGATTATAGACAAGATTATAGAGTAGACTATAGACTAGACTATAGACTAGACTATAGACTAGACTATAGACTAGACTATAGACTAGACTATAGACTAGACTCTAGACTAGACTCTAGACTAGACTATAGACTAGACTATAGACTAGACTATAGACTAGACTATGGACTAGACTATAGACTAACTATAGACTAGACTATAGACTAGACTATAGACTAGACTATAGACTAGACTATAGACTAGACTATAGACTAGACTATAGACTAGACTATAGTAGATTATAGACTAGACTATAGACTAGACTATAGACTAGACTATAGACTAGACTATAGACTAGACTATAGACTAGACTATAGACTAGACTATAGACTACACTATAGACTACACTATAGACTAGACTATAGACTAGACTATAGACTAGACAATAGACTAGACAATAGACTTGACTATAGACTAGACTATAGACTAGACTATAGACTAGACTATAGACTAGACTATAGACTAGACTATAGACTAGACTATAGACTAAACTATAGACTAGACTATAGACTAGACTATAGACTAGACTATAGACTAGACTATGGACTAGACTATAGACTAGACTATATACTAGACTATAGACTAGACTATAAACGAGACTATAAACTAGACTATAAACTAGACTATAAACTGGACTATTGATTAGACTAGACATTAAACTACCTTTGATTAGACTTGGACTATAAACTAGACTGTGGACTAAACTATAGACTAGAATATAGACTAAACTAAACTAAACTATAGACTGTAGACTGGACTATAGATTAGACTCTGAACTAAGCCATATACTTGTCTATCTAAAGCTCTTAATTTATATTAAGTTTTTCTTAAAATATCCCTTTTGTTTTATCCTTTTTTGCATTTTTCTTAATTAATTATACTTTATCTTTCTTAATAAAACTGTTAGCACTTTTGTCATTAACTTTCTTCATATTTGTTAGTTTTAAAAAATGTTCTTAAATTAAAAACATAATTTATGTTTATTTTCTTATCATCTTTAATAACTATTTAACAAATCCTTTAAGAAACTCCCCTGTCTAGTAGTTTTATTTATTTGTTTTAGTTTTCTTGTTGTTTTGTATTCCCTTTTAAATTGCTACTATCATTTGTTACTTCCTTAACATGATAAATTATCCTTAGTATATCCTATTAGGATTAACACTTAAAAGCATGTTAACCTTTCACACCAAACCCATCAATGGCAGACAGCACAGCAAAGTAAAACACACACAGAGCTCTAGCTAAGACTGCTAAATTTGCCAGCTAAAGCTTAAAAGCTAATAAATGCTGATAGCAGCAGTTCTGCGCTGTGCTTACCCTGCCAATGAAGTTAAAGCAACAGTTCGATAGATACATTTTTTTTAATAATTTTATAGTTTGCTTTTCTTCATCGTTGTAAAGAAGGATAGACAGATGGAAGGTTGTAGTGCAAATGTATTATAACCAGCCAACACCCATTTTATTTTTTGCCTTCAATCTTTTTCCATTCCTGCTGCTTTACCCCAGCAAGCTAAGAACAAAAAAAAAGGCCGAGGAGTAGAACAACTTTAATTTAAACACCATGTCGTCTTCGATTTGTTTTGTCTGTCTTGCAAGTATAATTTTTTTGAAACATATTTCAAAGGGAGTAACTATAGATTAAGTTGAAAAATCAACAATTTATTAGAAAACTTCTAAACTAAACTCCTGTTGCTTGAAACTATAAAACTTCTTAAACATATTTCCTTTTCAAATGTGCAACAGTTTGCACACTCGATGACAATGTTTGATTTTTGTATAAAGGGGTCTCTTCTCTTAAACATTTGTGTTCTACAATATTGACCTTCCCCATAAGCACTAAATATTTGTATTAAAAACCATAATCCCTAACAAACAAATTTCAGGGATTCATTACGTGTTTAAGGATTATTAAACAAAATGGTTAGATTAGACGGAGACAAGAATGACAAGAAGTTATTTCTTTTAGATTTAGAAAAGACACAAGCAGTAAATAAAACGTAATTTAGCATAACTAATTGAATTATACGGGAAAAAAATTATAAAAACATTTTGATAGGAGTTTGAAATAAAGAAAAATTTCTATAGTCCATGTAGAAGACGATAGTCTGGACTATAGGGTGGACTATACATAGAATGGATTATATACAGGACTATAGTGTAGTGTGTAGTCTGGTCTACAGTCTAGTCTATAGTCTAGTCTATAGTCTAGTCTAGTCTAGTCTATAGTCTAGTCTATAGTCTAGTCTATAGTCTAGTCTATAGTCTAGTCTATAGTCTAGTCTATAGTCTAGTCTATAGTCTAGTCTATAGTCTAGTCTATAGTCTAGTCTATGGTCTAGTCTAGTCTATAGTCTAGTCTAGTCTAGTCTATAGTCTAGTCTATAGTCTAGTCTATAGTCTAGTCTATAGTCTAGTCTATAGTCTAGTCTATAGTCTAGTCTATAGTCTAGTCTATAGTCTAGTCTATAGTCTAGTCTATAGTCTAGTCTATAGTCTAGTCTATAGTCTAGTCTATAGTCTAGTCTATAGTCTAGTCTATAGTCTAGTCTATAGTCTAGTCTATAGTCTAGTCTATAGTCTAGTCTATAGTCTAGTCTATAGTCTAGTCTATAGTCTAGTCTATAGTCTAGTCTATAGACTATAGACTAGACTATAGACTATAGTCTAGTCTATAGTCTAGTCTATAGTTTAGTCTATAGTCCAGTCTATAGTCTAGTCTATAGTCTAGTCTATAAGTCTAGTCTATAGTCTAGTCTATAGTGTAGTCTATAGTCTAGTCTATAGTCTAGTCTATAGTCTAGTCTATAGTCTAGTCTATAGTCTAGTCTATAGGTCTAGTCTATAGTCTAGTCTATAGTCTAGTCTATAGTCTAGTCTATGGTCTAGTCTATGTCTAGTCCATAGTCTAGTCTATAGTCTAGTCTATAGTCTAGTCTATGGTCTAGTTATAGTCTAGTCTATATTCTAGTCTAGTCTATAGTCTAGTCTAGTCTAGGTCTATGGTCTAGTCTATAGCTAGTCTATAGTCTAGTCTATAGGCTAGTCTATAGGCTAGTCTATAGGTCTAAGTCTATAGTCTAGGTCTAGTCTATAGTCTAGTCTATAGTCTAGTCTATAGTCTAGTCTATAGTCTAGTGTCTATATCTAGTTCTATAGTCTAGCTATAGTCTAGTCTATAGTCTAGTCTATAGTCTAGTCTATAGTCTAGTCTAAGTCTAGTCTATAGTCTAGTCTATAGTCTAGTCTATAGTCTAGTCTATAGTCTAGTCTATAGTCTAGTCTATAGTCTAGTCTATAGTCTAGTCTATAGTCTAGTCTATAGTCTAGTCTATAGTCTAGTCTATAGTCTAGTCTATAGTCTAGTCTATAGTCTAGTCTATAGTCTAGTCTATAGTCTAGTCTATAGTCTAGTCTATAGTCTAGTCTATAGTCTAGTCTATAGTCTAGTCTATAGTCTAGTCTATAGTCTAGTCTATAGTCTAGTCTATAGTCTAGTCTATAGTCTATCTATAGTCTAGTCTATAGTCTAGTCTATAGTCTAGTCTATAGTCTAGTCTATAGTCTAGTCTATAGTCTAGTCTATAGTCTAGTCTATAGTCTAGTCTATGGTCTAGTCTATGGTCTAGTCCATAGTCTAGTCTATAGTCTAGTCTATAGTCTAGTCTATAGTCTAATCTATAGTCTAGTCTAGTCTATAGTCTAGTCTATGGTCTAGTCTATAGCCTAGTCTATAGTCTAGTCTATAGGCTAGTCTATAGTCTAGTCTATAGTCTAGTCTATAGTCTAGTCTATAGTCTAGTCTATAGTCTAGTCTATAGTCTAGTCTAGTCTAGTCTATAGTTAGTCTATAGTCTAGTCTATAGTCTAGTCTATAGTCTAGTCTATAGTCTAGTCTATAGTCTAGTCTATAGTCTAGTCTATAGTCTAGTCTATAGTCTAGTCTATAGTCTAGTCTATAGTCTAGTCTATAGTCTAGTCTATAGTCTAGTCTATAGTCTAGTCTATAGTCTAGTCTATAGTCTAGTCTATAGTCTAGTCTATAGTCTAGTCTATAGTCTAGTCTATAGTCTAGTCTATAGTCTAGTCTATAGTCTAGTCTATAGTCTAGTCTATAGACTATAGTCTAGTCTATAGTCTAGTCTATAGTCTAGTCTATAGTCTAGTCTATAGTCTAGTCTATAGTCTAGTCTATAGTCTAGTCTATAGTCTAGTCTATAGTCTAGTCTATAGTCTAGTCTATAGTCTAGTCTATAGTCTAGTCTATAGTCTAGTCTATAGTCTAGTCTTAGGTCTAGTCTATAGTCTAGTCTATAGTCTAGTCTAGTCATAGTAGTCTATAGTCTAGTCTATAGTCTAGTCTATAGTCTAGTCTATAGTCTAGTCTATAGTCTAGTCTATAGTCTAGTCTATAGTCTAGTCTATAGTCTAGTCTATAGTCTAGTCTATAGTCTAGTCTATAGTCTAGTCTATAGTCTAGTCTATAGTCTAGTCTATAGTCTAGTCTATAGTCTAGTCTATAGTCTAGTCTATAGTCTAGTCTATAGTCTAGTCTATAGTCTAGTCTGCAAATTTTCTATATAATTGTTATTATTTTTTATTTTTTTGCAATTTATTGCTTTTTCATTTTATATTTATTAAACCATTTTTACACATATTTTATTATCGTTTATTTTTCTGCGTTTTTCCATAATAAAATATGAAGTTTTAATATCTCTAGTTTCTGTTTTTAATTATTGCTGTTATTTTATTTGTCGACTGTCTGCCGCTTGTACATTTATTTTCCTAAAAGGAATTTATTTGCTGTTGCCTGGTAATGGAAAGTGAGTGGTCATGTTGTTTATCTATCTATAGGGTTTCTATAATGGTCATATTGTTTGTATGTACTTTAGAGTCAGGAACACACACATACAGGGGACTTTTGATAGTTTTTATTTTAATGGTAAATGTTTTAAAAGTGGGGGTAGATAAAATATCTACGTTTGGCTCGTTTGGAAAATGCTATTTTCTATATAATATTACTTAAGTTTATGGTGTTTTAATAAATTTTCTATATAAATTTTTATTATTTGTTGTTTTTGTTTTTGCTCCATAAATAAACAAACTATTGAACTAAACATGATTTTCGTTTTTTTTTTTTTGCCTTTACTATAGAATATTATTTTATTTTTCCAGATAAGCTTGTAATTTTATACTCTATAGTTATAATTACACAAAATTACAAAAAATACATTTATGCCATTATGTGAATAATATCCTTTTTTTGTAAATTATTTACGCTCCATTTAGATAAAAAGCAAAATGTGTAGTTAAAATGATGAAATACATGCGATAGTTGGGTTAGATAAAAAATATAATAGAAACCACCAACTTGTTTTAGTTGCTGCTAATAAAAACCGGACATGAACTTTAATTAAGGTTCTTTTTTTTATAGATGGATTTTTATATCGAAAAAAAATTCTAAAGGTAAACCCAGACCTTAACTTAAAAATAACTGTCAATGTTAAAGTCAAGTGAAAGTTATTTGCGATTGAAATTTTACTACAAGAGTTATTGAAGCATAAAGAGTTTTTCTGATTTAGCTTTAAATTCTTTACACCTCTCTCAATTATTCTAAATGATATTATTTAAATTTTCAACTGCCAATAAATTCTTCATTTAGTTTCCAATTTGCATTTTGAAATATTTACGGTAATTTTGTTTAAAGGAAAAACTCATTAACGTTTGAAATTTTTGCGAACAATTATTGTTAGAGAAAAATTTATACTATTTGCAAATTATAAAATTTCTAGTCTACAAAAAGCCATAAATGTAAATATAGAAAAGCAATTTAAAATCAAATTGTTAGGGGAATTGAAAAACATTTAGGAAAATATAGAAAGAGTATAACGACTAAAGAATCAACTACATGATGTGAAACGCAGTATAACTAAAGGAACAGAACTAGAACAGAACTAGATCAGAACTAGATCAGAACTAGAACAGATCTAGAACAGAACTAGAACAGAACTAGAACTAGAACTAGAACAGAACTAGAACAGAACTAGAACTAGAACAGAACTAGAACAGAACTAGAACAGAACTAGAACAGAACTAGAACAGAACTAGAACAGAACTAGAACTAGAACAGAACTAGAACAGAACTAGAACAGAACTAGAACAGAACTAGAACAGAACTAGAACAGAACTAGAACAGAACTAGAACAGAACTAGAATAGAACAAGAACAGAACTAGAACAGAACTAGAACAGAACTAGAACAGAACTAGAACAGAACTAGAACAGAACTAGAACAGAACTAGAACAGAACTAGAACAGAACTGAACAGAACTAGAACAGAACTAGAACAGAACTAGAACAGAACTAGAACAGAACTAGAACAGAACTAGAACAGAAACTAGAACAGAACTAGAACAAACTAGAACACAACTAGAACCGAACTAGAACAGAACTAGAACAGAACTAGAACAGAACTAGAACAGAACAAGAACAGAACTAGAACAGAACTAGAACAAACTAGAACACAACTAGAACCGAACTAGAAACAGAACTAGATCTAGAACACAACTAGAACACAACTAGAACGCAATTAGAACACAACTAGAACAAAACTAGAACAGAACTAGATCTAGAACACAACTAGAACACAACTAGAACGCAACTAGAACACAGCTAGAACACAACTAGAACACAACTAGAACAAAACTAGAACACAACTAGAAAGCAAATAGAACACAACTAGAACAGAACTAGAACACAACTAGGACAAGACTAGAACACAACTAGAAACACAACTAGAACAAAACTAGAACAGAAATAGAACAGAACTAGAACAGAACTAGAACAGAACTAGAACAGAACTAGAACAGAACTAGAACAGAACTAGAACAGAACTAGAACAGAACTAGAACAGAACTAGAACAGAACTAGAACAGAACTAGAACAGAACTAGAACAGAACTAGAACAGAACTAGAACAGAACTAGAACAGAACTAGAACAGAACTAGAACAGAACTAGAACAGAACTAGAACAGAACTAGAACAGTACTAGAACATAACTAGAACACAATTAGAACTGAACTAGAACACAACTAGAACAGAACTATAACACAACTAGAACAAAACTAGAACAGAACTAGATCTAGAACACAAATAGAACACAACTAGAACGCAACTAGAACACAACTAGAACAAAACTAGAACACAACTAGAACACAACTAGAACGCAAATAGAACACAACTAGAACGGAACTAGAACAGAACTAGAACACGACTAGAACACAACTAGAACACAACTAGGACACAACTAGGACACAACTAGAACACAACTAGAAAACAACTAGAACAAAACTAGAACAGAACTAAAACACAACTAGAACACAACAAGAACGCAACTAGAACACAACTAGAACGCAACTAGAACACAACTAGAACGCAACTAGAACACAACTAGAACACAACTAGAACAGAACTAGAACAAAGTTCTATTACTTAACTAGAATTGATCTATAACGGAACTACAACTAATATAAAATTGTCCTGTAGGGTGTTTAAATCATTGAATTATAATTTGTTGTGAAATATTTGCTTTTTATTTTAATGAGAGGATTTAAACAGTACTTAAGTATAAAACAATAACTATTTGTAATAAGCAAATAACAGATTTATGTTGAATACCAATACAAAAGTATGTTTTAACATAAATGCCATAAATGATTTGCCAATTAAAAGTGATTTCATTTAGGATAATCACAGTTTGTTATGCAGAAAAATATAAAAGAAAAATCGTTTGAAAAGTTTGTCATACAAATTGTTCTACCGATGCCATAACCTATTTTATATAGTCGTGGTTGTAGAATTATATTTTTTCAATTACACATAACCCCAAATAATAATTCACATAATGACTGCGTATGTGTTTAAGTTTTATATTTACAAATTATTTTCTTTATTGTTTTATGTTCATATTTGTACATAAATGTGTAATTTATTTATTATTTATTGTGGTGTGTATTTATTTTTAATATTTTGTTCAGTTTTTTTTTTCGAACTTAAACTCGTAAATCGACAACAATTTCCGCACATTCATTTGCAGACCCTCAAATGCACACACACATGGGATCTATAATAGTATTTGTATTGGTATTATTTTACAATACTCATACATATACTGCTAATATCCCTCCTGTTTTTGAAATAACTACAAAGCAGGGATCGGCATGAAGGGAGCAAGACAAACTGAACTAGAACGGAGCTAGAACGGAGCTAGAACTGAACTAGAACTGAACTAGAACTGAACTAGAACTGACCTAGAACTGACCTAGAACTGAACTAGAACTGAACTAGAACTGAACTAGAACTGAACTAGAACTGAACTAGAACTGAACTAGAACTGAACTAGAACTGAACTAGAACTGAACTAGAACTGAACTAGAACTGAACTAGAACTGAACTAGAACTGAACTAGAACTGAACTAGAACTGAACTAGAACTGAACTAGAACTGAACTAGAACTGAACTAGAACTGAACTAGAACTGAAACTAGAAACTGAACTAGAACTGAACTAGAACTGAACTAGAACTGAACTAGAACTGAACTAGAACTGAACTAGAACTGAACTAGAACTGAACTAGAAACTGAACTAGAACTGAACTAGAACTGAACTAGAACTGAACTAGAACTGAACTAGAACTGAACTAGAACTGAACTAGAACTGAACTAGAACTGAACTAGAACTGAACTAGAACTGAACTAGAACTGACTAGAACTAGAACTGAACTAGAATTGAACTAGAACTGAACTAGAACTGAACTAGAACTGAACTAGAACTGAACTAGACTGAACTAGAACTGAACTAGAACTAGAACTGAACTATAACTGAACTATAACTGAACTAGAACTGAACTAGAACTGAACTAGAACTGAACTAGAACTAGAACTGAACTAGAACTGAACTAGAACTAGAACTGAACTAGAATTGAACTAGAACTGAACTAGAACTGAACTAGAACTGAACTAGAACTGAACTAGAACTGAACTAGAACTGAACTAGAACTAGAACTGAACTAGAACTGAACTAGAACTGAACTAGAACTGAACTAGAACTGAACTAGAACTGAACTAGAACTGAACTAGAACTGAAACTAGAACTGAACTAGAACTGAACTAGAACTGAACTAGAACTGAACTAGAACTGAACTAGAACTGAACTAGAACTGAACTAGAACTAGAACTGAACTAGAACTGAACTAGAACTGAACTAGAACTGAACTAGAACTGAACTAGAACTGAACTAGAGCTGACTAGAACTGAACTAGAACTGAACTAGAACTGAACTAGATCTAAACGAACTGTTACAGCCGACCACTGCTTTTTTCGACTCTTAAACTAAATGTACTTATATGTTTATATGTCATCTAAAATTTTGATACTTTAAGCATCGTTATTTGCTTATTTCATACAAAATACATCATAAATAAATGAAAAATGTAAGAAAGAACAAAATATAAACTGTTAAAACTTTTCAGCAGTAATATTCTCATTGCGCCATAAATCATAATGAAACACTTTATTTCCTTAAAGGGGCTTATCCTTTTAAAACGCACACTTGTACACACACATATGCTTATGTTGAAACACTAACGCAATATTCGTTGAAGAAAGAGAGCAACAAATTCTGACATTTATAACAACAAATCACATGCATTCTTCTTCTTTTAGACTCTTCTATGTGTTTCAAGTTTTTAAGTATTTCCTGCTAATTTTTTTTTATGTAGGTACTTTTTTGAAATATAAAAATATTTCGTTATTTCGCAGGACTTTATATTTTACTTTAGTTTTAGTACGGGGGTTATTTTGATATAAACACATTATTTTACTGACATGATATATGAGAAATTTCCATTAAGTTTTAAAGTTGAGCGTAAAAATAAAAATTTTATGCTTTTTTGGAAGGTTTTGCAAGGTTTTAATGATACATAAAAGGAGAGTTTATAGTCATATAAATGCGTTTTTAAATAGTGGTTTGAACTAGAACAAGAACAGACCCTTAAAACAGACCTGGAAAGAATTAGAAATAGAACAGAATTAGAACAGAATTAGAACAGAATTAGAACAGGAACTAGAACAGAACTAGAAACAGAACTAGAACAGAAACTAAAACATAACCTAGAACAGAACTAGAACAAAACTAGAACAGAACTAGAACAGAACAGAACTAGAACATAACTAGAACCAGAAACTAGAACAGAACTAGAACAGAACTAGCACAGAACTAGAACCGACTAGAACAGGAACTAGAACAGAACTAGACGAACTAAACGAACTTAGAACAGAACTAGAACCGAACTAGAAACTAGAACAGAACTAGAACAGAACTAGAACAGACAGAACTAGAACAGAACTAGAACAGAACTAGAACAGAACTAGAACGAACTAGAACAGAACTAGAACAGAACTAGAACAGAACTAGAACAGAACTAGAACAGAACTAGAACAGAACTAGAACAGAACTAGAACAGAACTAGAAATAACTAGAAAGAACTAGAACGAACTAGGACAGAACTAGAACAGAACTAGAACAGAACTAGAACAGAACTAGAACAGAACTAGAACAGAACTAGAACAGAACTAGAACAGAACTAGAACAGAACTAGAACAGAACTAGAACAGAACTAGAACAGAACTACAACAGAACTACAACAGAACTAGAACAGAACTAGAACAGATTTAGAACAGAACTAGAACAGAACTAGAACAGAACTAGAACAGAACTAGAACAGAACTAGAACAGAACTAGAACAGAACTAGAACAGAACTAGAACAGAACTAGAACAGAACTAGAACAGAACTAGAACAGAACTAGAACAGAACTAGAACAGAACTAGAACAGAACTAGAACAGAACTAGAACAGAACTAGAACAGAACTAGAACAGAACTAGAACAGAACTAGAACAGAACTAGAACAGAACTAGAACAGAACTAGAACAGAACTAGAACAGAACTAGAACATAACTAGAAAGAACTAGAACGAACTAGACAGAACTAGAACAGAACTAGAACAGAACTAGAACAGAACTAGAACAGAACTAGAACAGAACTAGAACAGAACTAGAACAGAACTAGAACAGAACTAGAACAGAACTAGAACAGAACTAGAACAGAACTAGAACAGAACTAGAACAGAACTAGAACAGAACTAGAACAGAACTAGAACAGAACTAGAACAGAACTAGAACAGAACTAGAAACAGAACTAGAACAGAACTAGAACAGAACTAGAACAGAACTAGAACAGAACTAGAACAGAACTAGAACAGAACTAGAACAGAACTAGAGCAGAACTAGAACAGAACTAGAACAGAACTAGAGCAGAACTAGAACAGAACTAGAACAGAACTAGAACAGAACTAGAACAGAACGAGAACAGAACGAGAACAGAACTAGAACAGAACAAAAATGTTTTCCATTTCCTCTACAATTTATACACACCGCAAAAAATAATGCAGCATATTTAAAGGGATTATTTCTGTTGACACAATGGCGTCAAACACAAATTCACACACATGCACAAACATTTAAACTCTCCTTTATTCAAACGGGCACTCTGTCACAAACAGTCAGACACTTAAACTATCGTTTATTCTCTTCACTTATACATACATACATAGTACGTACTAAACAGAATAAGGATTTCCAACTCTGGCCAACAGCATACAACATGTACAATAAAATAAAGAGCAAGTGAAACCTACAATTATTTTTCACACACAATAGACAAGAGTAGACGAGAGGAGCAAGGACACACAAAATAAAACAGGACAAAAATATTAGAATGTACTTCGGTACATACATATGTAAATAAATACTTATTTAATACTCTGCGTGTGTAATTGTTGCTTTTGTTGTTGCTGTGAGATGTTATAAATATGATAAGGATGCTACTGTTGATGATGATGAAGAGATAAGTAGGAAGAAAGAGTATGATATGATGATGTTGTTGTTGTTGCTATTGCTGTGAGAGGGATATAATAAAATCCGTTATTAAATTTCTTTCAACAACAATAAAATGAACAAGTGTTTGGAATTAAACATAGAATTGAGAGCAACTTACACAAACACTCTTTTAATAAATATGAAATTATAAAGAAATGAAGTAAAAGGAAACAAATAAAATAAACAAAGACAACAAACAGGAACCTCACCATCATCATTTCAACAAACTTTATTTTTCAAACATATGTGTGTAAATATTTATGAGTGGGTGCAAGAGTGAGTGTTAAACAATTTAACATTTAGACACGTTCTCTAAGCAGCAGGATTTTTTTTAAAGATGTGACAATTTAAAAGGGACAATTTTTGTTTAAAATTTTTTGTTATATAATAAAAAAAATAGTAAACTTTTAAACATTTTTCTATGTGTTTATTAAATATGAAACTACAGAAATGAAAATTTACTTCAATGAGGCTAAAAGCCAGCAGTTATTTGTGTTCATATTAAGCCAAATGTCCTTGGCTTTATATAAAGAATTGAAAAATATTGCCTGCCCGACAGAAATGCTATTATATTGCTGTTTCTGTTTTTTTTTCTTCTTTTTTTTACTACTTGTGCTGGAATTGTAAATATTTTTCAATTAACTTCAAATGTCACCAAAATACACATTCATACATGTTTGGTCACCCACAGAGTGTAACACAGAAAAAAATATATACATACATATATCTGCTCATAAATTCTTATTTAAACTTAAAGAAATTTTTTTTTAAAAATTAAGGGATTTAAAATTGGAGAAAAGTATAAAAATCTAGTTCTGTTCTAGATCTGTTCTAGTTCTGTACTAGTTCTGTTCTAGTTCTGTTCTAGTTCTTTTCTAGTTCTGTTCTAGTTCTGTTCTAGTTCTGTTCTAGTTCTGTTCTAGTTCTGTTCTAGTTCTGTTCTAGTTCTGTTCTAGTTCTGTTCTAGTTCTAGTTCTGTTCTAGTTCTGTTCTAGTTCTGTTCTAGTTCTGTTCTAGTTCTGTTCTAGTTCTGTTCTAGTTCTGTTCTAGTTCTGTTCTAGTTCTGTTCTAGTTCTGTTCTAGTTCTGTTCTAGTTCTGTTCTAGTTCTGTTCTAGTTCTGTTCTAGTTCTGTTCTAGTTCTGTTCTAGTTCTGTTCTAGTTCTGTTCTAGTTCTGTTCTAGTTCTGTTCTAGTTCTGTTCTAGTTCTGTTCTAGTTCTGTTCTAGTTCTGTTCTAGTTCTGTTCTAGTTCTGTTCTAGTTCTGTTCTAGTTCTGTTCTAGTTCTGTTCTAGTTCTGTTCTAGTTCTGTTCTAGTTCTGTTCTAGTTCTGTTCTAGTTTGTTCTAGTTCTGTTCTAGTTCTGTTCTAGTTCTGTTCTAGTTCTGTTCTAGTTCTGTTCTAGTTCTGTTCTAGTTCTGTTCTAGTTCTGTTCTAGTTCTGTTCTAGTTCTGTTCTAGTTCTGTTCTAGTTCTGTTCTAGTTCTGTTCTAGTTCTGTTCTAGTTCTGTTCTAGTTCTGTTCTAGTTCTGTTCTAGTTCTGTTCTAGTTCTGTTCTAGTTCTGTTCTAGTTCTGTTCTAGTTCTGTTCTAGTTCTTTCTAGTTCTGTTCTAGTTCTGTTCTAGTTCTGTTCTAGTTCTGTTCTAGTTCTGTTCTAGTTCTGTTCTAGTTCTGTTCTAGTTCTGTTCTAGTTCTGTTCTAGTTCTGTTCTAGTTCTGTTCTAGTTCTGTTCTAGTTCTGTTCTAGTTTTTTCTAGTTTGTTCTAGTTCTGTTCTAGTTCTGTTCTAGTTCTGTCTAGTTCTGTTCTAGTTCTGTTCTAGTTCTGTTCTAGTTCTGTTATTCTGTTCTAGCTGTTCTAGTTCTGTTCTAGTTCTGTTCTAGTTCTGTTCTAGTTCTGTTCTAGTTCTAGTTCTGTTCTAGTTCTGTTCTAGTTCTGTTCTAGTTCTGTTCTAGTTCTGTTCTAGTTCTGTTCTATTTCTGTTCTAGTTCTGTTCTAGTTCTGTTCTAGTTAGTTCTGTTCTAGTTCTGTTCTAGTTCTGTTCTAGTCTGTTCTAGTTCTATTCTGTTCTAGTTCTGTTAGTTCTGTTCTAGTTCTGTTCTAGTTCTGTTCTAGTTCTGTTCTAGTTCTGTTCTAGTTCTGTTCTAGTTCTGTTCTAGTTCTGTTCTAGTTCTGTTCTAGTTCTGTTCTAGTTCTGTTCTAGTTCTGTTCTAGTCTGTTCTAGTTCTGTTCTAGTTCTGTTCTAGTTCTGTTCTAGTTCTGTTCTAGTTCTGTTCTAGTTCTGTTCTAGTTCTGTTCTAGTTCTATTCTAGTTCTGTTCTAGTTCTGTTCTAGTTCTGTTTAGTTCTGTTCTAGTTCTGTTCTAGTTCTGTTTTCTGTTGTAGTTCTGTTCTAGTTCTGTTCTAGTTCTGTTCTAGTTCTGTTATGTTCTAGTTCTGTTCTAGTTCTGTTCTAGTTCTGTTCTAGTTCTGTTCTAGTTCTGTTCTGTTCTGTTATAGTTAGTTCTAGTTCTGTTCTAGTTCTGTTCTAGTTCTGTTCTAGTTCTATTCTAGTTCTGTTCTAGTTCTGTTCTAGTTCTGTTCTAGTTCTGTTCTAGTTCTAGTTCTGTTCTAATTCTGTTCTAGTTCTGTTCTAGTTCTGTTCTAGTTCTGTTCTGTTCTGGTTCTGTTCTAGTTCTGTTCTAGTTCTGTTCTAGTTCTGTTCTAGTTCTGTTCTAGTTCTGTTCTAGTTCTGTTCTAGTTCTGTTCTAGTTCTGTTCTAGTTCTGTTCTAGTTCTGTTCTAGTTCTGTTCTAGTTCTTTTCTAGTTCTGTTCTAGTTCTGTTCTAGTTCGTTCTAGTTTTAGTTCTGTTCTAGTCCTTTTCGATAGTCCAGTCTAATATTTTCTAAAGTTCGTAAAAAAATATTTTTCGCTCGTCCTCTTAAACTACTTTTCTTTAGTTAATTAACTTAAATCTTGTGGAACATAAATCCCTCAAGTTTTCTTTTGGTAAGCAAAAAGAAAATCTTAATAAATCTCTTTTTCCCTTTCCGAAAGAAGAACAAATAACCCTTGAAAACCATAATAAACTCTTCGTCATAAAACGTATGATTAATATTAATTAAATAATATTATTCATACGCTCTGTTAAACATTTCTTTTCAGTTTCTTTTTTTATTTTCAAAAAAATATAAAACCCACAAAATGGTGTCTTTCGTTTTTTATATATCTTTTTTTTTTGCTGTTTTTTAATTACTATTACAATTTCTGGCCGCAATCATTTCATGAAAAAAAAAAAAAATAAAAATACACAATCTGATGGAAAATCTTTTTACATGTTGCCCCTCTTGATTTTTTTTGTTTGACTTGCCTGGGCTGGGTTTTTTACCGACATGTTGTGTACGATGAGCTGTTTCATTTTTTGCTTTATTTTAGCCAGGACATTTGAGCCTGTAAAACTGTTATTACAACTACTGTCAGCCATTTAACCCATTTACACTTTTTTTGCTTTTAAATATGGAAAAAAATAAATTCTACTTGAAATAACAATTTTTTGTTTGTACATTTTTATGCGGTACAAAATGAACAGTGATTAAGACGAAAATGAAAACTAGTAAGAGAACTAGAACAGAACTAGAACAGAACTAGAACAGAACTAAAACAGAACTAGAACCGAACTAGAACAGAACTAGAACAGAACTAGAACAGAACTAGAACAGACCTAGAACAGAACTAGAAACAGAACTAGAAACAAACTAGAACAGAACTAGAACAGAATAAACAGAACTAACAGAACTAGAACAGACTAGAACAGAACTAGAACAGAACTAGAACAGAACTAGAACAGAACTAGAACAGAACTAGAACAGAACTAGAACAGAACTAGAACAGAACTAGAATAGAACAGAACAGAACTAGAACAGAACTAGAACAGAACTAGAACAGAACTAGAACAGAACTAGAACAGAACTAGAACAGAACTAGAACAGAACTAGAACAGAACTAGAACAGAACTAGAACAGAACTAGAACAGAACTAGAACAGAACTAGAACAGAACTAGAACAGAACTAGAACAGAACTAGAAAGAACTAGAACAGAACTAGAACAGAACTAGAACAGAACTAGAACAGAACTAGAACAGAACTAGAACAGAACTAGAACAGAACTAGAACAGAACTAGAACAGAACTAGAACAGAACTAGAACAGAACTAGAACAGAACTAGAACAGAACTAGAACAGAACTAGAACAGAACTAGAACAGAACTAGAACAGAACTAGAACAGAACTAGAACAGAACTAGAACAGAACTAGAACAGAACTAGAACGAACTAGAACATAACTAGAACTAGAACAACTAGAACAGAACTAGAAAGAACTAGAACAGAACTAGAACAGAACTAGAACAGAACTAGAACAGAACTAGAACAGAACTAGAACAGAACTAGAACAGAACTAGAACAGAACTAGAACAGAACTAGAACAGAACTAGAACAGAACTAGAACAGAACTAGAACAGAACTAGAACAGAACTAGAACAGAACTAGAACAGAACTAGAACAGAACTAGAACAGAACTAGAACAGAACTAGAACAGAACTAGAACAGAACTAGAACAGAACTAACAGAACAGAACTAGAACTAGAACTAGAACAGAACTAGAACAGAACTAGAACAGAACTAGAACAGAACTAGAACAGAACTAGAACAGAACTAGAACAGAACAGAACAGAACAGAACTAGAACTAGAACAGAACTAGAACAGAACTAGAACAGAACTAGAACAGAACTAGAACAGAAACTAGACAGAACTAGAACAGAACTAGAACAGAACTAGAACAGAACTAGAACCGAACTAGGAACTAGACCACGAGACGAACTAGAACAGAACTAGAACTAGAACAGAACTAGAAAAACTAGAACAGACAGAACAGAACTAGAACAGAACTAGAACTAGACTAGAAACTAGAACAGACTAGAACTAGAACCGAACTAGAACAGAACTAGAACAGAACTAGAACAGAACTAGAACAGAACTAGAACAGAACTAGAACAGAACTAGAACAGAACTAGAACAGAATGAACTAACTCGAACAGACTAGAACAGAACTAGAACAGAACTAGAACAGACTAGAACAGAACTAGAACAGAACTAGAACAGAACTAGAAACAGAACTAGAACAGAACTAGAACAGAACTAGAACAGAACTAGAACTAGAACTAGAACACTAGAACAGAAACTAGAACAGAACTAGAACAGAACTAGAACAGAACTAGAACAGAACTAGAACAGAACTAGAACAGAACTAGAACAGAACTAGAACAGAACTAGAACAGAACTAGAACAGAACTAACAGAACTAGAACAGAACTAGAACAGAACTAGAACAGAACTAGAACAGAACTAGAACAGAACTAGAACAGAACTAGAACAGAACTAGAACAGAACTAGAACAGAACTAGAACAGAACTAGAACAGAACTAGAACAGAACTAGAACAGAACTAGAACAGAACTAGAACAGAACTAGAACAGAACTAGAACAGAACTAGACTAAACTAGAACAGAACTAGAACAGAACTAGAACAGAACTAGAACATAACTAGAACAGAACTAGAACAGAACTAGAACAGAACTAGAACAGAACTAGAACAGAACTAGAACAGAACTAGAACAGAACTAGAACAGAACTAGAACAGAACTAGAACAGAACTAGAACAGAACTAGAACAGAACTAGAACAGAACTAGAACAGAACTAGAACAGAACTAGAACAGAACTAGAACAGAACTAGAACAGAACTAGAACAGAACTAGAACAGAACTAGAACAGAACTAGAACAGAACTAGAACAGAACTAGAACAGAACTAGAACAGAACTAGAAACAGAACTAGAACAGAACTAGAACAGAACTAGAACAGAACTAGAACAGAACTAGAACAGCAACTAGAAACAGAAACTAGAACAGAACTAGAACAGAACTAGAACAGAACTAGAACAGAACTAGAACAGAACTAGAACAGAACTAGAAACAGAACTAGAACAGAACTAGAACAGAGCTGAACAGAACTAGAACAGAACTAGAACAGAACTCAGAACAGAACTAGACAGAACATCAGAACTAGAACAGAACTAGAACAGAACTAGAACAGAACTAGAACAGAACTAGAAGAACTAGAACAGAACTAGAACAGAACTAGAACAGAACTAGAACAGAACTAGAACAGAACTAGAACAGAACTAGAAACAGAACTAGAACAGGACTAGAACAGGACTAGAGCAGAACTAGAACAGAACTAAAAAGAACTAGAACAGAACTAGAGCAGAACTAGAAACAGAACTAGAACAGAACTAGAAACTAGAACTAGAACAGAACTAGAACAGAACTAGATCTAAATCCGAACTAAACGAACTGATCGAACAGTTTGAGATAGTGCTGCTCTATTTTTAGATTCATACACTGTTATTTAAAAATGCAAAACCGTTTTCCATTGCTTCCTTATTATTGTTGTTGTTGCTCCCACTAAACCCAACTCATGCCATACAATACATTCATGAATACATGCAACCGTTTTTCTCCACACAAATTGTAAATACATACATAAAACGGGAGCAAACGAATAAACGAACGAGCGAAAAGAATAGTAAACAAACAAATATTTGAATAACAACAACATTTGCAGGCAAACAGGCATACAATAATAATAAATAAACAAAAACAAACGAAAGCAACAACAACTTTAATTTTCACTACACAACATTTTTAACATGTAAATGTGTATGTGTATGTACGAATGTAAGCATGAGTACGTGAGTAAATGTACTACTCTGGGTACTTTACACTTCACTCCTTTTAATTTCCCTTACACTCTTTTTTTTACACTCTACAAACTACAAATAACAACACATTAATAACAATTTTATGTTGTTGTTGTGTTTTCCGTTAGTGAAATTATTTTATGCAGTGTTTTTCTCAATATTTTTTGTGGATTTTTTTTATTTATTTTGAAAAAAAAAAACAGAACTGAAACTAAAACAAGACCTTGATTTCATTTTTTAAACCAAATTAATAAAGAAGTTTTGTTGTATTTGTTGTGCCTTACAGAATTCAACAGAGAAAAAATTGAGGGTAAAAATATAAATTTTAATCAAAAACTATATTGAAGTAGCAAAAATGCAATAAGAGTAAACAAATTAAAACAACATCGCAGCATTTTGAACTGTAATTAGTTGAGAAAATTCGGTGTGAACGTTTAATCGAATAAAAATTTACTTGAATTCTGAATATCTTTTTCTGTTTTAAAACGAATAATTGAAAAAAAAATATTCGAATAACCGATTAAAATTAATCGATTAAAATTATTCGATTAATCGAATACAAATTTACCCAAAATTTTGTTTTTTTTTTAATTTAACACAAAATTTTTTTTTATTAAATAATGTTTAAAAATTGTTTTATAATCGATTAAAATTATTCGAATAACCAATTAAACTTTATACGATTAATCGATTAAACATTTTTGTTAAATTTGCTGAAAAAATTATGTCCTCTTAGTCAATTGAAATAAGCTTTAAAATCTAAGCGAATAAAAAATTATTCGAATAAACGATTCAAATTTATTCGGTTAATCGATTAAAAATATCCGAATTTTTTTTATAATTATTTTCTACTTAGTAAAATGAAATATGCTTCAAAAATTTACTACGAATAAAAAATTATTCGAATAACCGATTCAATTTTATTCGATTAATCGCTTAAAATTATACGTTAAATTAATGAAAATAATTGATTTAATTCTATTAAAATTAATAATGCCTGAAATTGAACAAGAAATATGCTATCAATTTGATGCGAATGAAAAATTATTCGAATATTTTTTTTATATTTAACCGATTAATCGCTTCTGGTTAGCCGTTTAATGGCTTAAAATAAGCGATTTTTTGGTTAGTAAAGTTTTTGATCGTTTTTCTGTGAAAAAGAAGTCAATAAA
The DNA here is from genome assembly GCF_015586225.1 of Lucilia sericata. Taxonomy (NCBI): domain Eukaryota; kingdom Metazoa; phylum Arthropoda; class Insecta; order Diptera; family Calliphoridae; genus Lucilia; species Lucilia sericata. The sequence continues at coordinate 226,634 of NW_023994290.1, forward strand.
TTAAAATTACCAAAAAGATATGAAAGTTAATCGATTATTCGATTAAAATTAATCGATTAATCGTATACAAATTTTCAAAAAAAATAGTTTTTCTATGAAAAATTAGTTAGCAGTATGGAAAAAAATTAAAGTTAACTGTGAAAAAAAATCAATAAATTAAAATTACCAAAAAGTTATGAAAGTTAATCGATTATTCGATTAAAGTTAACCGGTTAATCGATTAATCGAATAAAATTTTTAAATTTTTTTTTCTACAATAAATTAATTAGGTGTAAGGTAAAATAAAAAAATTAAAGGTAATCGATAAAAATTATTCGATTAATCAATTAAAATTATTCGTTTAATCGAATGAAATTTTTCAAAAAGTATTTGGTTTAAAAAAAAATTAGTAAGTTAAATGAAATAGTAAAAAAATTATGAGATTTAACCGAATACTCGATAGAAATTATTCGATTAATCCATTAAAATTATTCGATGAAGCGAATCAAATGTTTCAAAATATAGTTTTTGATCGTTTTTCTTTGAAAAATAAGTAAATGAATTAAAATGGACAAAAAAATATATAAGTAAACCGATTAATCGATTAAAATTATTCGATTAATCGAATAAACATCAAAATTTTTTTTTTTATGAAAAATTAATTTGTAGTACGAAAAAGTAAAAACATTATGAAAGTTAACCTTTTAATCGTTTAAAAGTATTCGATTAATCGATTAAAATTATTTTATTAATCGAATAAAAATTAAAAAAATTGTCGTTTAAGAAAAATTTAATTATTAAATTGAAAAGGTGAATAAATGATGATAGTTAACCGATTAAAATTATTCGATTATTCGAATAAAATTTTTCAAAAAAATGTTTTGTTTTTGTAAAAAAATTAATAAATTAAATGAAATAGACAAAAAATTATGATAGTTAACCGATTATTCGTTTGAAATTATTCGATTAATTTAATAAAATTATTCGATTAATCGAATATAATTTTTAAAAATATAGTTTTTGATCGTTTTTTCTGTGAAAAAGAATTAGATAAATTTAAATGGCCAACAAATCATGAAAGTTAACCGATTAATCGTTTAAAATTATTCGATTAACCGAATAAATTTTTAAAACAATTTCTTTTCTATAAAAAAATAATTAGTATTATGGTAAAATAAAAAATTTAGGTAATCGATTAAAATTATTCGATTAATAGATTAACATTAATCGATTAAAATTATTCGATTAATCGAATAAAAATTTTCAAAAAAGTTTTTTTTTTATGAAAAAAAATAATTTGTTGTAGGAAAAAGTAATAACATTATGAAAGTTAACCGATTAATCGTTTAAAAATATTCGATTAATCGATTAAAATTATTCGATTAATCGATTAAAATTATTTTATTAATCGAATAAAAATTAAAAAAAAACTGTTTTTTAAGAAAAATTAAATTACAAAAATGAAAAGGTAAATAAATGATGATAATTAACCGGTTAATCGATTAAAATTATTCGATTAATCGAATAAAATTTTTCAAAAATTATTTTTTTTTTTTTTTGTTAAAAATTAATAAGTTAAATGAATTATTGAAAAAATTATACAAAATTAACCGATTAATCGGTTAAAATTATACGATTAATCGATTAAAAATTTAAAAAAAAAATATTTTTAAGAAAAATTAAATAAATTGTTAATAAATCTAAATGTTAAATAATTTCTACGATGTTTTTAATTACATTAGTAGTTGTTGTTTTGTGTTATGTTTTACAAAAATTTTTTTCGAATTTTAATTAAATATCATCATAGTGTTTGATAAAAAAATTACAAAGAAATTCTATTGTTATCAGCAGCAGCAACTGACAATGTGTTATATAGTTTGTTATCAAATTAATGTTAAATTATCAATTATTGAACTATTTTTCATACATAACAATATTAACTTATAAAGATCTTGGGCAAGGTTACGAGATGGCCAGACGTTCTAGATGAAAGTAGTGCAACCACACCTTTAACAAGAATTGTGTCTGTGAAAGAATTGTGTTGAAAAAAATATAAATTTTATATTATTTTATAAATGTACATATGTATGAAGCTAAGCCGCCTTAGCGTATACTTAATTTTTTTGACATTTATTTGGAATTAATAACAATCATACGCCTTAGTGTTTAATTTTGTTTGAATTTGTTGAAATCTTTAATTTAATGGCAAATTTTTTCAAATTTTTCTTTACAGAAATGTTTGTTTTAATTAAACAATTACAACGAATACTTTATATAGATGTGCCCAACTTAAGACATCTATTGAAATACTCCAAAAGACACAAGGTAAGTTTTGAACTTGAAAATATGTAAAAATTTAATTTAGATTTTTTTTTAATTTTTTTAATATTTAAAACAATTTGTTTACAGCTGTTTAAAAACAAATAATTAGCAACTAATTGCAACTTTAGCACAAAGTTTGAGAGAAAAATTTTAAATTTTTTTTGCAAAAAAAAAAAAAAAAAAACAACAACTTGGCAAGAAAGTAAACTTAAACTTTAACACATTTCCCCGTTAAACTAAAAACCCAAGAGTGAGAGATTTGTAAAGCAAGAAAAACTAAAAAACAAATTACTACAAAATACTTAATTGAAGAAACGAGTAAACCTTTTTAAAACCTGAGGAAAAAAAAAAGGAAAAAAAAATAACTTGTTAAACTATAAACTAAACAAACAACTACAGCTTTAAATAGTCCACAAACTGGTCAGACACTAGCAGCAACATCATTATTCCACACATTCCTTTACTTAGTTAAACCAAAACTCAACCGGACCACCATCATCATCATCAACAACAACAGCTCAGTTTAGCTCTCTTTTTTTTCGACCAAACGGAAACAACCAAAACAACTAAACATCTCCAACATGGCGTTAGGAAAATCCATTAAAATGTACCTGACTATATTTATAGCCACCACTTGCATGTACATGGTACTGTATCAGTATCACATATCACGGCAACCAATGCCACAAGCCGAAATCATAAAGGTAAGTTGCACACATGTTTTCCCTACTCCTCTCAACACTAAAGCAAATTTTAAAGAAATTTTCTTAAAAAAAACAACTAGAAATTTAAAAACCACTAACCTCACTCTTTTTGCATAACACACACGGAATGTTTTAAATAAGTATTCAGCACACACGACTTGCACCTTTTATTTGCCAACAAATCTAAAATCCTTTTTCCTTTTCCTTCTCCTTTCTCCTTTAAAATACCCAAACATGTTGGGAAAAGCTATAGAAAGTTTGGCAATAGGAGGGGTTAAAAATGCCACAAACTACCTTAATTCTAAAACAACTAGTACACCAAACTAATTAAAATAATTACTTTTACCGGAATATGCAAAAACTATAAAAGGTTTTCTCAAAAAATATCAAATTCAGTTGTGTTTTATAAATTTTTTTAAGCAATTATAAAAGTTTTTTAAACATTTTGTTTATACAGCTTCTAAAAACTAAATTCAGCTAAACAAAATTACTTCAAAACTATAAATTTCTAAAATTTTCCAACAAAATATCTAATTCAGCTGCTAAAAACTTAATTCAGCTAAGCTAAATTACTTCAAAACTGTAAAATTCTAAAATTTTCCAGCAAAATATCTTATTCAGCGCCTAAGAACCTAATTCAGCTGACTTATCTAAGTAAATTACTTCAAAACTATAAATTTCTAATAAAATTTACAATTCAGCTCCTAAAAACTCAATTCAGCTGAGGCATTTAACAATTCAGCTAAGTAAATTATTACATAACTATAAAATTCCAAGATTTTCTAACAAAATATCCAATTCAGCTAGCATAATATGTAATTCAGTTAGCTTAAAGTGCTATTCAGCTAAGTTATTTTGATGTAATGTAAGAAAATTATAAGTTTTATAATAAAATTTTTAATTCAGCTGCTGTTAAACACAATTCAGCTTGTTATTAGTGTATTTAAATTAAACAAAATACTGTTTAAATTTAAAAAAATCTTAATTCAGCTAAGTGATTCCGCTATTCAGCTAAGTAAATTACTACAAAAACAATAAAATAATTCAATTTTCTAACAAAATGTCAATTCAATACAATGACTTTGTTGGCATAAATATCCCATTCAGCGAGCTGCAAATGCAATTCAGCTGAAGAATTTTAGAAAATAGTTAAAAAATAATAAATTTATAGCAAAATTTTACATTCAGCTGGACTCATTTACAATTCAGCTGAATAATTATTATAAATTCAGCTAACAAATTAAAGTCTAGTCTATAGTCGAGTCTATAGTCTAGTCTATAGTCTAGTCTATAGTCTAGTCTATAGTCTAGTCTATAGTCTAGTCTATAGTCTAGTCTATAGTCTAGTCTATAGTCTAGTCTATAGTCTAGTCTATAGTCTAGTCTATAGTCTAGTCTATAGTCTAGTCTATAGTCTAGTCTATAGTCTAGTCTATAGTCTAGTCTATAGTCTAGTCTACTAGTCTATAGTCTAGTCTATAGTCTAGTCTATAGTCTAGTCTATAGTCTAGTCTATAGTCTAGTCTATAGTCTAGTCTATAGTCTAGTCTATAGTCTAGTCTATAGTCTAGTCTATAGTCTAGTCTATAGTCTAGTCTATAGTCTAGTCTATAGTCTAGTCTATAGTCTAGTCTATAGTCTAGTCTATAGTCTAGTCTATAGTCTAGTCTATAGTCTAGTCTATAGTCTAGTCTATAGTCTAGTCTATAGTCTAGTCTATAGTCTAGTCTATAGTCTAGTCTATAGTCTAGTCTATAGTCTAGTCTATAGTCTAGTCTATAGTCTAGTCTATAGTCTAGTCTATAGTCTATAGTCTAGTCTATAGTCTAGTCTATAGTCTAGTCTATAGTCTAGTCTATAGTCTAGTCTATAGTCTAGTCTATAGTCTAGTCTATAGTCTAGTCTATAGTCTAGTCTATAGTCTAGTCTATAGTCTAGTCTATAGTCTAGTCTATAGTCTAGTCTATAGTCTAGTCTATAGTCTAGTCTATAGTCTAGTCTATAGTCTAGTCTATAGTCTAGTCTATAGTCTAGTCTATAGTCTAGTCTATAGTCTAGTCTAGTCTATAGTCTAGACTATAGTCTAGACTATAGTCTAGTCTTATAGTCTATAGTCTAGTCTATAGTCTAGTCTATAGTCTAGTCTATAGTCGAGTCTATAGTCTAGTCTATAGTCTAGTCTATAGTCTAGTCTATAGTCTAGTCTATAGTCTAGTCTATAGTCTAGTCTATAGTCTAGTCTATAGTCTAGTCTATAGTCTAGTCTATAGTCTAGTCTATAGTCTAGTCTATAGTCTAGTCTATAGTCTAGTCTATAGTCTAGTCTATAGTCTAGCCTATAGTCTAGTCTATAGTCTAGTCTATAGTCTAGTCTATAGTCTAGTCTACAGTCTAGTCCATAGTTTAGTCTAAAGTCTAGTCTCTAATATAATCAAAATTTTGTCCGTCGTTACTGAAATTTGTTAAGACTCACCTTTTTATCGTGCTCGAGATTAATCACAACTATTTTATTATAAAATCTCACAAATTAATATGTGATAATATTGATATGTATGTGTATGTGTGTATATTTACAATTTAAGGAGTATTTTACTTAAAACCACCTCTTAATAAAAAACTATATCAGGCTATAATTCAGCTAAAGCTGAATTAAACCTCATTTAAACTAGAAATGACTTTAATACTTAACTAACTACTTTAAGTAAAATCTATCAACTTTTATTTCCGATATGATCAACCATTGTCTCTAACTCTTGCTCAAACTCCTCTCGCTGATTATCGTCTAGACATGAATTTAACGCCTCGCTCTCGTCCAACTGAGATATGATAACCGGTAAACTGCGGCGTGGATGTGAAATGTATAGGAGTGTGGGAAAATTAGGAGGTAAACTATATAAAGAATCGCGCGTCTTGAAGTCTTTCTGTTTACTACTGTAATCCTCATCATCATCGGCCAAGGTGTTGATTTGCATGTGATGAGTATAACGTTTATTCCACATGCGTTTCAGGGGCTGCCAGATAAAGAAGAGAAGGGATATGAAGATTATAGAGGCACCAAAGATATGACAATAAAGTTGAAGGTTATTCATGATTCTGAGTAATAGGGCGGATTTTTTAGAAATGCGCATATGCATGTCGAACCAAAAGATAGGGAAAAGCATGCGGCGTGTGTTTTGATAAGATCTAGAGGGAGAGAGGGGTAAAATTTAAGACATTTAGCTTCAAACGATTTCAGTTTAAATGATCAGCTATTACCTTATATGAGAACTGGGCTGTATATAGAAATTTAATTGCAAACGGCCCTTAAGTTCCAACATAAATCCCGTTCGAGGATCCAAGACGGCCGTAGTTAAATGTTTATCTAACTCCGGTTTCATACCGTCTATTTTGGAGGCATAGAAAGGATCAGCATCCAAAAAATGAGGATTTGATATGAAAACGGGTAGACCAAACCAACAACCCGATATATTTACAGCACCATAGGGTAAACATTCGCCATTACAAAAACATTCATTAGCAGGATTTAAGGTACCATTATCGAAAGTATTTGGTGAGATTATATAACGATAACCCATAATACCCTCTACCATATATTCGTCGACATAATCCAAGTTGATGGTTCGACAAAAATCCGAGAAAAAATACTGTATTGATTCATTCTTTTTGAGATTAGTTTTCTGGAATTCACCCGCTGATCCCTTGACGGATGAACAGGCTTGGGGTAAAGGTTCAGAATAGTTTTTACCCTTCCACAAAACTATTTGACCAAATTCATCCATATTGCCCGCGCCAGTGCTAATAGTGTGAGTGCCCAATAAATCAGTGCTGCCATTGCGCTGTAGAGGATTCAAATATAATTATGTATGTCGCAGCTATTAGTGATAACTGTACTTACACCATATATAAAACCTATACGATCCCAGGGTACAAATATACCCATTGAACTGCGAAAGGAGGAGGGAAATATTGACAATAAATTCACTATATTATCCTCAAAACCCTTAAAGAAAAACTCCTCTGCCGTATGTTTCCAAACAATACCATTTTTATATAATCTCAAAGCCATATCCACTACGGCCCGTTTCACATAGTTCCAATCGCGGGTTTTCGAAGCGGCCGCCTAAACATTTGGTATTAAGAATATTTAATAATACAAAATTTTTAACTCATCTCTCTTTCTCTTAATTACTCACCACCAGCAAACCATTCACTGTCACCAATTTATCCTCCAAAGGCCTTTCACTTTTGGTCTCATCGAAATAGTACCAATGTTTTTTACCATAGTCCACGGTATTATTTTCAGGATGCCATTGAAAAATTTCTTTTTTAGGTATTTCTAGAAAACTATATGGACCCACTTCCTCAACTTTAGGTTTCACTTTGGTTTTATAAAAATCTTCAGAATTAGTCCAGTTAAAGAAGTGAATGTCTATGGTAACATTGACATCGGGACTTAACCACATATCCACAATTTTATTACCGGGACGTAGGATCATGTACTGGAAAAATATAAAAAAAAATTAAATTTTCTTAAGTCTAAAATCTGGCTTCTTTCGTGGTCTAGACTGTAGTCTAGTTATCAACTTTAGTTCGGCAAAAAGTCTGGTCTATGGTCTGGTCCCTAGTGTAGACTATAGTCTGGTCTCTAGTCTAGATTATAGTCTGGTATATAGTCTAGACTACAGTCTTTTCTCTAGTCTAGACTTTAGTCTTTTCTCTAATTTAGACTATAGTGTGGTTTCTAGTGTGGATTATAGTCTGGTCTGTAGTGTAGACTATAGTCTGATCTATAGTCTTGGTTATAGTCGGGACTATAGTCTATACTATAGTCTGGTTTATAGTCTAGGCTATAGTCGGGACTATAGTCTATACTATGGTCTAGACTATAGTCGGGACTATAGTCTATACTATAGTCTAGTCTATAGTGTAGACTATAATCTGGTCTATAGTCTAGTCTATAGCTTAGTCTATATTATAGTCTATAGTTTGAGCTATAGTCTAGTTTATTGTGTAGGCTATAGTCTGTTCAATATTCTAGGCTATAGTCTGGTCCATAGTCTGGTTCATAGTCAAGACTACAGTCTTGTCTATATTTTAGACTGTAGTCTGATCCATAGTCAAGACTATAGTCTGATCCATAGTCAAAACTACAGTCTTGTCTATAGTCTAAACTATAGTCTGGTCAATAGTTTAGACTATGGTCTGGTCTATAGTCTATACTACTATAGTCTGGTCTATAGTCTATACTACTATAGTCTGGTCTATAGTCTAGACTATAGTCTGGTCTATATTCTAGACTATAGTCTGGTCTATAGTCTAGACTATAGTCTGGTCTATAGTCTAGACTATAGTCTAGTCTATAGTCTAGACTATAGTCTAGTCTATAGTCTAGACTATAGTCTGGTCTATAGTCTAGACTATAGTCTGGTCTATAGTCTGGACTATAATCTGGTCTATAGTCTGGATTATAGTCTGGTCTATAGTCTAGACTATAGTATAGTCAATAGTCTAGACTATAGTATAGTCAATAGTCTAGACTATAGTATAGTCAATAGTCTAGACTATAGTATAGTCAATAGTCTAGACTATAGTATAGTCAATAGTCTAGACTATAGTATAGTCAATAGTCTAGACTATAGTATAGTCTATAATCTGGAATATAGTTTGGTCCATAGTCTAAACTATAGTCTGGTCTGGTTTATACTATAGTCTGGTTTATTGTCTAGACTATAGATTGGTCTTTAGTCTACTCTATAGTCTGGTCTATAGACTGTTCTATTGTCTGGTCGTTAGACTAGTCTATAGTCTTGTCTTTAGTGGACTATAGTCTGGATTATATTCTGGACAGTTGTCTGATCTTTAATTTAATCTCCAATCTAGACTATAGTCTCGTTTATAGTCTGGGCTCTGATCTGTTCTAAAGCCTCGACTCTAGCTGACTTATAATTTATAGTATATTCTGGTCCATTGCCTAGACTACAGTATGGTCCAGAGTCTAGTCTATAGTCAGGACCGTAGTCTGGTCTACAGTTTATATTAAAGTCAGATCTATAGTCTTGAATAAAGTTTGAAATGTAGTCTGTTCTTCAGTCAGCTTTATTAAATACTTACACTGTCTATAAAACGATTAACGAATATTTTCGAAAATACCGTACAGAATACACCCACTAAAGCTAAAAATATGACAAATAAAACCGTCAAATATTTGACATATTTCCTTGTCGACTTGATCATCAATCTGGGAGAACGTTTCGGCATCATTAACAGTTATAATTTATTAAGACTAAAATGAAAGATAAAACAATAAATCTAGAGATAATTTAAAATTTGTAATAAATCTCTTGGTAGTCAAGGGGATTTTTGTTTTAATTTTTTTTTATTTTTTCAAAAAAGGTGTTAAAGGTTAAATTTGTTTATATATGAATTTTATTTTATTGCATTTTTAATTAGATCTAAATAAACAACTTTAAACAAATAATAAAAAAAATAAAATTAAGTTAGTCGTACTATGAACAAAATTATTAGTATAATGACAGCAAAACAGTAATAATAACAGCTCGTTAAAAAGATCACAATTTACACATTATTAGTTATAAGTAGTATATAGTAGAATTTTTTAAAAAAATTTTTTAATTTTAATAACACTTTTTTGTTTAACCTTTTTTGTCGTCTTTAATGATCAGTAGTAACTGATTGTTATTAACATTTAAATTATTATTTAAACAAATATTATACATAGAGATAACGCCAAACTATATGTATGTAAGTATTTATAACATGTTTTTTTTTATGATCGAACTGCAGACAACTTACGAAATGCATACGATATTATGCACAAAATAAGTGATTGAATGAATGAATGCATTATGATAATTATTATGATAATAATGTGTTAAAAGGGTTTTGAAAGTAATTACCACAAAACACATTATTAAACGGTTCAATTAAGGTCAATTATTAATAATTGTTCTAGATTAAACAATGGACAGGTTTTTCTACAAAATTCTGGGTTTTCTTTCTTCCTTAATCGATTAATCTAATAATTTTAATCGATTATTCGAATAATATGCATTACTACGATAAACAAAAATTAAATCATGTAAGATGTGAGTTTTTCTTAAATTTTATTCGATTATTCGAATAATTTTATTCGATTATTCGAATAATTTTATTCGATTATTCGAATAATTTTTTAATCGATTAAAAGTTTTTTACATTTGATATAAAAATATATAAATTTTATTCGAATAACCGAATAATTTTAATCGATTATTCGGAAACGGAATAATCGTATAATTTTTATATTTTATTCAAATACTTAAAATTCTGGAGTCAAAAGAAAAACAAATTTTTTAAATAAAAATACATTTTTATAAAAAATTTTAACCGATTAATCGGATAATTTTAATCGATTATTCGAATAATTTTTATTCGATTTATCCAATCATTTATTTTGAAATTGTTCACTTAATTTTGAGAAAAATTTGTTAATTTTATTCGCTTAACCAAAAAAAAAAAATCAAACGATTATTCGAATAATCAATAAAATTTATTCGAATAATCGTTTAATTTTTTCTAATATTTTTCATAAATTATCAAAACAACTTGCAAAAAATAGATTTTTAATAATAACGAACATATTATAATATTTTTTAGCGATTAATCGGATCATTTTAATCGATTATTCGAATAAAATTTTGGATTATAAAAAAAATAATTATAATTTTGTTCAAATTTTAAAATAAGTTTCAATACTATTTTTTATTTTTACTTTATTTAAAGAAAAATATTTTAATTTTATTCGCTTAACCAAAAAAAATTAAACGATTATTCGAATAAATTTTATTGATTATTTGAATAATTCTAATATTTTTTTTAATTATCAATATAAGCAGCAAAAACCAGATTTTTAACAATAACGAAAATTTTATAATATTTTTTACCGATTAATCGGATAATTTTTATCGATTATTCGAATAATTTTTTAATCGATTAACATTACAATTAATTTTTAGATTGGTTAACCTGATTTACAGGAAAAAAATTTAATTGTATTCGGTTAACCAGAAAATTTTAATCGATTATTCGAATAAATTTTATAGATTATTCGAATAACTTTAATAATTTTTTTAAATTATCAAAATAAGTTGCAAAAGCAAGACCTTTAATATGTAATAACGAATATTTTATAATATTTTTAACCGATTAATCGGATAATTTTAATCGATTATTCGAATAATTTTTTAACGATTAATCGAATTATTTATTTTTTAAATTGTTTACTTGATTTACAGAAAATATGCTAATTTTTGTTGGATTATTCGAATAATTTTAACCGATTATTCGAATAAATTTTGTTGATTATTAGAATATTTTTTTTTAATTATCAAAATAAGTTTTAAAAACTAGATATTAAATAATAAAGAAAATTTTATAATATTTTTAACCGATTTATCAGATAATTTTAATCGATTATTCGAATAATTTTATAACGATTAATCGGACTATTTATTTTTTAAATTGTTTACTTGATTTAAAGAAAACATATTAATTTTTATTAGATTATTCGAATAATTTATATCGATTATTCGAATAAATTTTTTTGATTATTCGAATAATTTATTTAAATTGTCAAAATAAGTTGCAAAAACCAGACTTGATATGATAACGAAAAATTATAAATATTTTTTACCGATTAATCGGATAATTATAATCGATTATTCGAATAATTTTTTAACGATTAATCGGATTATTTATTTTTAAATTGATTTACAGAAAATATGTTAATTTTATTAGGAAAAGCAGACAATTTAAATTGATTATTCGAATAAATTTTATTAATTATTCGAATAATTCTAATTTCTTTTTTCAGTAAATCAGTTTTAATAACAATTATTGAATAAATAAATTATTCGAATAATTTTATTCGATTATTCGAATAATTTTTTAACGATTAATAGGATAATTTATATTTGTTGTTTCACTTGATTTCACTCGACTAACCAGACAATTTTATTCGATTATTCGAATAAAGTTCTAACAGTTATTCTTATATATTATTTTAGCGATCCAAAATTAGTCCTTAACAGATTTTTATTAGATAAACAATTTTTGGGAAAAATTTTAATAGATTAATCGGATAATTTTAATCGTTTAATCTGATATTTTAATCGAATAATTTTAACTCGATAAATCTTATCATTTTTATACTAATTAAATACATTTAAATTTAATGTTTTTGTAAAAAAAACAATTTTTGTCAGAAATTTTTGTCGATTAATCGGTTAATTTTAAGCGATTATTCGGATATTTTTATTGATTAATCGAATAATTTTTATTCAACTAATGTGGAAATTTCTTTCTATTTAATTATATTCATTTATAGAAAATTTCTCCATTTTATTCGTTTGCATTTTAATCGTTTATAGAAAATTTCTCCATTTTATTCGTTTGCATTTTAATCGATTATTCGTATAACTTATTCGTATAACTTTAATCGTTAAAGAATGTTAATGATTTTTTCTAATGAAATTCCAAATTTTTTATAATTAAACGATTTTAAAAGATATTTTGTATCAATAAAAAAGTTATACAAATAATCGGATAATTTTATTCGTTTAATCGGTTAATTTTAGAAAATTGTTCGAATTTTTTTTTTTTGATAATTTTATTAAAAAGAGTAATATCAAACAAAATCAGCATAAACATTTATTTTTTTAATAAAAAATTCACTTTATGTGAAAATTTTATTCGGTTAATAATTCGAATAATTTTAATCGTTTTATTCAAAAATATTGTTTATATATAATTTTAAAATTTTTCCAACATTTTGATTTACACTAAGCATAAAAATATTTTTTTTTTAATTTTAATCGATTATTCGAATAATTTTTTATCCGTTAATCGTATAACTTTAATCGATTATCTTAATTTTTTTTAATTTACAATAGACATTTAATTTAGAAAGAGTTATTTATCTAGTTATTTAACAAAAAGTAAATTTGAATATCGGGATAATTTTAATCGAATAATTTTAATAATTTTTAAATTTTATTCTATTATTTTTAACCAAAAATTATATTCTTCATGAATAATTTTTAAAAAAGCACCGACAAATTTAAACCGAAATTTATTCGTAGTTTTATAACCGTTATTTTCAAAAAGGATATAAATCAAACTTATTTTTTCGATAATTTTTTTATAAATATAGAGATTTTCTTTCTCCTTCACAATTTTACTCACTTTTAGAAAAAAAAAATAATAAAACACTTTTCATATACAATTTAAAAGATTTATTAAAATCAAGTTTACTATTAATAAATAAAACAATTATTTTTTATTTTTAAATTAGAATTGTTATTAAAAACTTGTGCGCGATCGCGTAAACTTAAGTTAATGCGACTGTTCTCGTCAACGTCTTAAATTAAACTTTTCAACAATTAGCCGACGCATATTAACAAATAGTCTTTTCTAAAACTGTACTTATAGCAATAAAACCATTTTATTTCCTTCTTTTGCAACAAATGCCGGTTGGTAGTAGGCAGGTCAATCAGTTCAAAACAATAGAATTGCATTAAAAAGGGTTTAACCCTTAAACTAAACACAAGTACGATTAAGGGTTAAAAGTTTGGGGTTTTTTAAAAAGGAATTTTAAAACTATTTAAATATAAAGGGAAAGATGGACAGACATTTATTAAGGAACAATTTCCGTAAGTATCTCAACAGCTATTTTCCAAATTATTTAATTAATCGTTTTAAAGTAATCGATTAAAATTATTCGGTTTAAATTTTCAAAATATGCGAAATATTGTTTAAACCAGTTAAACTAATTGTAAATAAAATAGGAAAACTGAAGAAATTGATTGAATAATCAATTAACCGAATAAATTTATCCGATTAATCGAATAAAATGATTCGATAGATCGATTGAAAATTTTTTTTTATTTTATTCCATTAAAGATTTTCTAAATTTCCTGAAAGAAAGAAAATAAATTATTGTTCGATTAAAATTATTCGATTAATCGATTAAAATTAACCGATTAATCGATTAAATATTTGGTAAAATTAATTTTTTTCTAATAGCTTTTTTATCAATTTTGATAATTTGAATAATAATTATTCAAAAATTATTCGAATAATCGATTAAAATTTTTCGAATAATCGGAAAATGTTATTCGATTATAAAAATTATTTTTTTAATAGCTTTTTTTTGTTCTATTTTCATAATTTAAATTTAATTATTAAAATTATGCGAATAATCGATTAAAATTATTCGAATAATCGGAAAATGTTATTCGATTAATCGATTCAAAATGCTAAAAACCTTGAGTTTTGTCTTACTTAAGAAACAATTTTTGATGTTGTTCGTAATCACAAAAATAATTAAATAATAAAAATAATAAAATACTCTAATGATAAAATTATAATTTTTAATTCGTTTATTCGATTAAAATTAATCGATTAATCGATTAAAAAAATTTTACAAAATCTTGTGTTTTCATAAAAATTTATCTTTTTGCTCATTTATTAAGGTTTGATTCAAGTTTTATGTAAAAATATATTCGAATAATCGATTAATTTTAAGCGATTATTCGATTGAAATTATTCGGTCATTCGATTAAATGTTTTACAAATTTAAAATTTTTTCATTAAAAATACACAAACGTTAAAATTATGACTTTTAATTCTGTTATTCGTAAAAAAAAATATCCGATTAATCGATTAATTTTTTTCAAAATCTTGTGTTCTCATACAAAATCTTGCTTTTTGCTTATTTATTAAGGTTTGATTTAAGTTTTATGTAAACATATATTCGTATAATCGATTAATATTAAGCGATTATTCGATTAAAATTATTCGGTCATTCGATTAAATGTTTAACAAAGTGAAATTATTCATTTAAAAGTATTCTTACGATAAAATTATTACCTTTAATCCGGTTATTCGTAGAAAATTATCGATTAATTTTTTCAAAATCTTTTATTCGAATAATCGATTACTTTAAAGCGATTATTCGATTAAAATTATTCGGTTATTCGAATAAATTTCTAAATTATTTTAAATTAATCCATTAACAATATTCAAATGTTAAAATTATGACTTTTAATACGGTTATTCGTAGAAAATTATTCGATTAATCTATTAATTTTGTTTATAAAATCGTGAGTTTTCATAAAAATTTTGATTTTAACTTACTTATTAAGGTTAGATTTAAGTTTTATGTAAAAATATATTCGAATAATCGATTAATTTAAAGGGATTATTCGATTAAAAATATTCGGTTATTCGATTAAATTTTTAAAAGAGTCAAATTATTCGTTTTAAAATACTCAGTTACTCGATTAATAATTTTTAATTTTCTTTGTTAATAATTAAAAAAAATTTAATTATTTTAATCGATTAAAATTATCCGAACAATTTTTTTTTGATATTTTTTTCAATGAAAAAATTAAAGAAATATTTTTTTGCTTATTTTTTAACGTTTGATTTAAATTTTATGTAAAAATATATTCGAATAATCGATTAATTCAAAGCGATTATTCGATTAAAATATACGATTAATCGATTAAACACTTTTTTCAAAATTTTGCATTTTAATGCAAAACTTAGCTTTTAATGTTTGATTTAAGTTTTGGGTAATAATTTATTCGAATAATCGATTAAATTGTAGCGATTAATCGATTAAAATTAATCGGTTACTCGATTAATTTTTTTAATTTTCTTTGTTAATAATTAAAAAATTTTAAATTATTTTAATCGATTAAAATTATGCGAATAAAAATTTTTGGATTTTTTTTTTCAATCAAAAAATTTAAAAAAAAGTTTGCTTATTTATTAATGTTTGATTTAAATTTTATGTAAAACTATATTCGAATAATCGATTAATTTAAAGTGATTATTCGATTAAAATATACGATTAATCGATTAAACACTTTTTTCAAAATCTTGCATTTTAATGCAAAACTTAGCTTTTAATGTTTGATTTAAGTTTTAGGTAATAATTTATTCGAATAATCGATTAAAATGCAGCGAATAATCGATTAAATTTAATCGGTTACTCGATTTATTTTTTTTTAATTTTCTTTGTTAATGATTAAAAAAAATTATAAATTATTTTAATCGATTAAAATGATTCGATTAATCAATTAAAATTATCCGAATAAAAATTTTTGAATTTTTTTTTCAATGAAAAAATTAAATACAAAAATAGTTTGCTTATTTATTAATGTTTGATTTAAATTTTATGTAAAAATATATTCGAATAATCGATTAATTTAAAGTGATTATTCGATTAAAATATACGATTAATCGATTAAACATTTTTTTCAAAATCTTGTATTTTAATACAAACTTAGCTTTTAATGTTTGCTTTAAGTTTTGGGTAATAATTTATTCGAATAATCGATTAAATTGTAGCGATTAATCGATTAAAATTAATCGGTTACTCGATTAATTTTTTTTATTTTTTTTTTTTTTGTAAATGATTTAAAAATTTTAAATTATTTTAATCGATTAAAATTAATCGATTAATCGATTAAAATTATCCGAATAAAAAATTTTCCAAAAATGTTTTTCAATGAAAAAATTAAATAAAAAAGAAAAGAAATTGTTTGTTGTAAGGAAAACTGCTAAATGTCTTCATTAATTAAAAACATAAAGCTAATCTAGCGTGTTAAAGGAGGTTTAAATGTTTTTTTTTTTTTTTTTTTTTTTGTGAAAACAACGTGCAACTGCCAGTTGTTTTAAACAACATTATTATTAATTTGTATATTATTTCAAATTACATTAAAATTAACAACAAATTATTAGTTTAAAAGTTTTAATTAAAACAATATAGTCTTTGTAAAATTAAAACTATATAAAAATTCAATGAAAAACTAGTTTTTTTTTTTTTAACAAAAAAAAATATCATTTATAATGGCAGATAGCAAACGAATACGCTGAGACGACCGAACGACAAGTCAAAGAGATGTTGACCCCGTTAGCTCAACATAAAATTAAACTGATTAATTTAATTCTTTGCAGTGAACTTGATCAGTATATAGAACTGCAGAAAGCTATATAGTTAAACAGATAGTGCACTTAAATAGTTCAGTACATGATCAAAATACATATATTTTTTCTAAATCTAGTTAGAAAAATTGACGTTATAACCATTATTGTTATTCTATGACAATTAGTAGCGCGATTTAAATCGGAAATTGATAATTTGAATAAGAAATGAGTTTGAAAAAAACAGTTCTACTGTTAACGATCGGTAAAATGACGATAGTTTTCTATATAGAACGGTTCACTAGATACTAAATACTTGTTGGTTCTACTAGATACGAGAAAAAACTATAATTACGCACTGAGTAAACGACTCAAGTTTTTTCTTGAAAATTCTTTTATTTGATTACGTCGCTAAAGTAATTAAAAACAATCAATTTTCCTATTAACACTTTAAATATTAGGATTGTACTATTTTAAAACCATTTGCTACAAAACTCGAAAAGTTTTCCACCCTTTTCCAATTTAATTCCATATTTTTTTTCCTACAACTTCAACAAATCCCAAAAAAAAAAATTATAAAAATAATTTAAACAAATTAAAATAAAATTTCTAATTAATTAAATTGTTACAAATTCCATATTTATATTTTCAAAAGGTTTTTGAACTTTTTAAATGAATCATTTTATCATTAATCTGTGCTGTAAGTGCAATGTTCTTTTTTGTAATGCTGACTAGATGAAACTATATAATACATATGTTCTATAAAATAATTAATTATCATAAAAAAAATTAACAACAATTAATATAGTTAAGTAATTTTCTCTTTATCTAAAGTCTAACTTATAGTAAATAAATAGAAAGTAATAGTTTGGAATATTTTCTATCATAACTTATTTATAGTAAACAAGTTATTAGTACCTAATAAAAACAAATAAATTTCTTTATTCATCACTATAACGAAACAAAAAAAACTGGGTCGGTGTCAGCTTAAATTGATCTTTTCAGATTAATAGTAGTAAAAAAGGTTATCCACCTTAAGGAATTTTAATAAAAACAAATGGTTATTTCGTTAGAAAAAAAAGTTATTTTAAAGGGAAACACGTTTTGTCATTAAAACCGCTATTAAATATCTTATTATTATCTAGGCTATATAATAGGCTTTATTTCAGACTATAGTCTGGATGAATACTGGACAATAGACTGAATATTGTAAGGACTATAGACTTATTTGAGTCTGGGCTATAGATTAACTATAGTGTGGACTATATACGGACTATAGTTTGGACTAAATACGGACTATAGTCTGGACTATAGACGGATCAGAGTCTGGACTATAGACACACTACTTGTTGGACTATAGACGGACTACAGTCTTGACTATAGACGGACCATAGTTTGGATTATAGTCTGGACTATAGACGGACTATAGTCTGGACTATAGACGGATTATATTCTGGACCATAGACTGACTGTATTCTAGACTATAAACTGAATATAGTTCGGACTATAGACTGACAATAGTCTCGACTATGGAATGTCTGTAGTCTGCAGTAATGACTGATTATAGTCTGGACTATAGACTTACTATTTTCTGGACAATAGTCTGGACTATAGACTGACTATAGCTTGGACTATAGTCTGAACTATAGACTGCCTATCGCCTGGTCTATAGACTGCCTATAGTTTGGACTATAGACTGCCTATAGTCGGGACTATAGACTGCCTATAGTCTGGACTATAGATAGACAGTCTGGATAACAGACTGACTATAATCAGAACTAAATAGTGACTATAATTACAATTATCTGGACTTTAGACTTACTATAGTCAGGACTATAGATTGAAAATATTCAGACTGAAGTCCAGACTATAGTCTGGTCTATAGATTGAATATTATCTGGACTTTAGACTTACTATATTCTGGACTGTAGACTGAATATAGGCTGGACTATAGACAGACTATAGTCTGGACTTCAGTCTGACTATAGTCTGGTCTATAGATTCTCTATTATCTGTACTTACTACTGACTATTATTATCTGGGCTATAGACTGAATATAGGCTGGACTATATACTGACCATATCCAGGACTATAGTCAGGATTATAGACTAACTGACTATAATCTGGACTATAGTTTGGTCCATAGATTGTCTATATGCTAAATTATAGACTGAATATAGGCAGGACTATACACGGACTATAGTCTGGACTATAGAAGGATTATAGACTGACATTAGTCTGGACTATAGACTGACTATCGTCTGGACAATATATTGACTGAATATAGGCTGGACTATACGCTAACTATAGTGTGGACTATAGACTGACTGTAGACTGGACTATAGACTGACTATAATCTATACTATAGATTGACTTTAGTCTGTACTATAGACTGACTATCGTCTGGGCAATAGAATGACTATTATCTGGACTATAGACTTACTATAATCTGGACTTTAGTCTGACTATAGTCTGGTCTATAGATTCTCTATAATCTGGACTTACAACGGACTATAGACTGAATATTGGCTGGTCTATATACTGACCATACCCTAGACTATAATCAGGATTATATGCTAACTATAGATTGGACTATAGACTGACTGTGGTCTGCATTATAGTCTGACTATACCATGGACAATAGTCTGTATTATAGTTTTATCTGTACTTTAGACTGACCATAGTCTCGATAATTGTGACTATATATTAACTATAATCTGCACTTTAGACTGACTATAATCTGGACTATAGACTGAGTATGGCCTGGACTATAGACTGACTATAGTCTGGACTACAGACTGACTATAATATGGACTGTAGTCTCGTCTATAATCTGCAGTATAGTCTGGTCTTTATATTTTTTACTATATACTGACTATAGTCTGGTCTATAGACTGAATGGTCTGGTCTATGGATCAACTATAGTCTGGTCTACAGACTGAATAAAGTCTGGACTATTGACTGACTAAAGTCTGGCCTATAGACTGTCTAGAGTCTGGTTTATAATCTGGGCTTTATACTGACTGTTCGGTTTATAATCTGGACTATAATCGGACTATAGTCTGGACTGTAGACTAACTTTTGTCTATACTGTAGACTAACTACATTCTGCACTATTTGCAGACTATATTATAAACTAAAGATTAACTATAGTCTGAACATAGACAGACTATATTCCAGACTACCGATTGGCTATACCGCGTCTTTAATTTCTACCTTAGACTATAATATATTTTCTTTATAGAATTTTTGCTTACTTAATTTTAAACTTAAAGCTTTTGTCAAATGGTATTAATTTACAAAAAGAAAATCTTTAAATGTATTTTATTTTACTGTTTCCATACAACTTTCTAAACATTTCTCAACATGTTCTTCCTTGAGGGCGAATTTTTGCCTTCATACAAAAAAATATTTTTCCTTTTATTTTGAAGTAATACTCTTTCCTTATCCCTCTTCCCCTTTATTCCTCTTTTGAAAAGTTATATTGTAGTACTTTTTGCCAAATACTATATCACCCACAAATGAGATGAAGTGAAAAATGAAAGAAATAAGAAAATAAATAAAAAAAAATGTAGTGAATGAATGAAAGAAAACCAAAAGGAAAAGAAAAAAAGTATTAAATTATATTTTATAGCATCATTATATTTAAATTACGTATTCAATAAAAATTATTTACATACACTCCAATACACACACATACCAAAAGCAAATAGCACACTATCACAATGTGTACCGCAACATTTAGTCATTTAAAATACATACTTATACTTAGACTTATACTAGGGTACTCACTACTACTCACCTATTTGATAGTGTAACGTTTGGTGTATTTGAAATTTATAGTATTTCATATACCCAGAGATTCTTATTCGAATATTTTATTTCTAAATATTGAATTGTGAATCTATAGACTATTTTTTTTTTTTCTTTAACAAGTTAGTAGTAGAAGTGTAAGTAAGTATAAGTACTTGTAGTAGTAGTTGCTGCAATAGCAACAACATTACATATTACTACAAAATGTAACTACTATTCTTACTACTTTTTTATTTTAACATTCCTTTCCTTCTTTAAAATACATACATTATTCTAGAGATATTTTTGTAGACAAGGCAGATGAAAAAAAAAGTTAAAGGGTGTTGAAAATTGTCTAAAAAAGTGATGAAAGTTATTTGAAACTAACATTTAGGCTATAGACAATTGAAAACTACCATTTTTAGTTCAAAAATTAAGTTCGAATTTTCGAACATGTTAAGAAATGTTGAAATTTAATCAAAGTAGAGATAAAAAGGCATTAAAACACTTTTACTATGAAATTTTCCACACTTTTCATGATTTCGAAATTTTTGAACTTAAGTTCGAATTTTCGAACATTGCGTAAAATATCATATTTTGAAAGATATAAGCAAAATAACTAATTTCTAAGTAATTTTTCAACAAAAATATGAAGAAAATTTTATGAAATTAGAATTTTAGCAATAAAACGTAATTTCGAACTTAAGTTCGAATTTTCGAACATGTTAAAAAATGTTTAAATTTAATCAAAGTAAAGCTAAAAAGGCACTAAAACACTTTTGCTATGAAATTTTCTTCATTTTTCATAATTTCGAATTTTTCGAACTTAAGTACGAATTTTCGAACATGCCCTAAAACATCATATTTTGAAAGATATAAGCAAAATAACTAATTACTAAGTAATTTTTCAACAAAAATGTGAAGAAAATTTTATGAAATTAGCATTTTAGCAATAAAACGTAATTTCGAACTTAAGTTCGAATTTTCGAACATGTTAAAAAATGATTAAATTTAATCAAAGTAAAGCTAAAAATGCATTAAAACACTTTTGCTATGAAATTTTTTTCATTTTTCATAATTTCGAAATTTTCGAACTTAAGTTCGAATTTTCGAACATGTGCCAAAACATCATATTTTGAAAGTTCTAAGCAAAATTATTAATAATAAGTTAATATTTCACTGTTTTATTAAAGCAAATTCAATTTCGAATTTCAAAATCATTTTTCGAATTTCGAAATTTTCAACAACAATTTTAAAAAATTTTATAAAACTCAATTTCAAACTAAAAGAACACTATAAAACACTATTTTACCTATTTTTTGGACATTTTGCATAATTTCGAAAGTTTCGAACTTAAGTTCGAAAGTTTCGAACTTTCCTAAAAAAGTTTAATTTTTCGATTTTTAAGTAAAATTCTTATTTTTTATAAATTTACTTAAGAAAATCCAATTTTGAATATAACATTTTTTTCAAATTTCCAAATTTTTTAAAAAAATTTCAAAATATTTTTTAAAATTTCAAAATTTTCCAAATTTTTTAATAAAATTAAATTTCCAACTAAAACAATATCATAACAATTCTAATTATTTTTTGCACATTTAAGATAATTTCCATAAAAATATTTAATTTTGAATTTTAAAATCTTTTTTAAAAATTAATTTCGAATTTCAAAATTTTTTAAATTTTTTTTGTAAAAATCATTCTTAAAGTATAAAAACTCTTTACATAATTTCGAAATTTTCGAACTTAAATTCGAATTTCAAAATCTTTATTTCGAATTTCAAAACTTTCGAAAATGTGTATAAAAATCGCCTTGAAAGTATAAAAACACTTTTAAACCCGATTTTGCCACTTTTTCTTAATCATTTTACATAATTACGAAATTTTCGAACTTAAGTTCGAATTTCAAAATCTTAATTTCGAATTTCTAAACTTTCCAAAGTTGTTTGAAAATGTGTATAAAAATCACAATGAAAGTATAAAAATACTTTAAAACCCTATTTTGCCACTTTTTGCTCATTTAAGATAATTTCGAAATTTTCGAACTTAAGTTCGAATTTTCGAACATCCCAAAAAAAGTTCTTTTTTTCACCTTGAAAGTATAAAAACACTTTAAAACCCGATTTTGCCACTTTTTTGATTGAGTTTACATAATTCTAAAATTTTCGAACTTAAGTTCGAATTTTCGAACATGCCAAAAAAAGTTAATTTGATCATTTTTAATAATATAACTATGAATTAAGAGGTTTTTCATATTTTTTTTTTATTATAGCTAATTTCGAAATTTTCGAACTTAAGTTCGAAAATTTTAAAATTATGTAAACTAAATCAAAAAAGTGGCAAAATCGGGTTTTAAAGTGTTTTTATACTTTCAAGGTGAAAAAAAGAACTTTTTTTTGGGATGTTCGAAAATTCGAACTTAAGTTCGAAAATTTCGAAATTATCTTAAATGAGCAAAAATATGAGCGAAAATAACCTTAATATGAATATTTTACACTAAATAAGTCAAAAAATTAATAAAATTTAAATTTTCATAAATTTTTCTAAGAAATTAAAAATTTCGAATTTTCGAAAATTCAAAATTTTTAATTTCGAAATTCTGAAAAATGCTGGAAATTAAGAAATAATTTTATTAAAATAAAATATGGAGTTTACAAAATCATTTTTAGTTGTTTCAAGAATTTCGAAATTTTTTTTTTGAATTTTCGAACATGATATGTGAACCTCCGCTTAACACACCCTTTAACTGCTCAGCTACTATATACGTTTCCTATTTTTTTTTTATCATACATTGAGTGATACTGATGGTATTGTATTGTAATTGTTCAAATATTTCTTCTTTTTTTTGCAAATTTTGTTTCTTTCCTCTTCTCTTTTTTCCCTTTTTTTAAATAAAAAAAAACATCAAATAAATGCAAAAAAAAAATATAAATTATTTGTAATTTATAAAAAAAAACCCCTAACAGCATAAAGATAAATCAATTGATAAAGAGAACACTAATGGAATTGGTGGTAGTTATACTTTTTACTCCTTAAACTCCACCAACATCTCCACTTCTTCATCATCAACAATAACATCAACGTCATTGAATTCGAAGAATACATCTGTAAATGCTGTAAAATTACCAGCTTTCAATACAACATCATTAACATCAAAATCAACATCTTCCTCTTCGTTAACAGCATTATCATTATTATCATTACCAAGTCATACTACCAAACTATTTAAGAAAATGAATTTATTTTTATGGTCACCCATGTCATTGCTATCTTCTTCTTCTTCATCATCATCGTCATCATCAACCTCCAAACGAGCCATATCAAAAAAATCCTCTTTAGCTTTAAAGCAACAACAAAAACCACAAATATCCTCATCATCATTATTGTCATCTAATTCATCCATTTTAAAGGATTTAAATAACACTTTAATAACTTCATCTACATCGTCTTCTACTACTACAACAACAATAACCACTACATCAACAACAAAAACCAAACCTTCAACCCCTTCATCAACAGTGGCCTCCTCCGCCTCATCATCCTCCAGGGTTACAGCTAGAACCTCCTCCACTGAACTATTACAGAAAACTAAACAGTCTAAGAACAACAACAACAACAATAGTGATAAACTGTCATCACAACAAGTTCAAGAACAACAACAACATCATCAAACATATAAGGCAAATTTACCTTTTTTTGTAATTAACATAAATATTTTAAACATAATCTAAAGAGTCACTACTAACACCACCAACTATCGTCACCTTAAGACTTAATCGCTATCACCCGCTCAACTATATCCTAACTCATGTCCAAAAAGCTCACTTTCAAAATTTTCACTTTATTAATCACAAATTTACAAATTCGCCTTACTGTCTCTTTTCACTAGTTCAAAATTATCAAGACCCTTAAAATCCAAATATTGAGATTATATATTAAATAAAAACTGACCACAGTCTGAACTATAGACTGACCATAGTCTGGACTATAGACTGACCATACTCTGGACTATAGACTGACCATAGTCTGGACTATAGACTGACCATAGTCTGGACTATAGACTGACCATAGTCTGGACTATAGCCTGACTATAGCCTGCACTATAGACTGACCATAGTCTGGACTATAGACTGACTTTAGTCTGGACTATAGACTGACTATAGTCTGGACTATAGACTGACTATAGTCTGGACTATAGTCTGGACTATAGACTGACTATAGTCTGGACTATAGTCTGGACTATAGACTGACTATAGTCTGGACTATACTGAATATAGTCTGGACTATATACTGAATATAGTCTGGACTATATACTGAATATAGTCTGGACTATATACTGAATATAGTCTGGACTATATACTGAATATAGTCTGGACTATATACTGAATATAGTCTGGACCATAGACTAACTATAGTCTGGACTATATACTGAATATAGTCTGGACCATAGACTAACTATAGTCTGGACTATAGATTGACTATAGTCTGGACTATAGACTGACTATAGTCTGGACTATAGACTGACTATAGTCTGGAATATAGTCTGGACTATAGTTAGTGCGGACTATAGTCTGAACTATATACTGACTATAGTCTGTACTATAGACTGACTGTAGTCTGGACTATAGACTGACCATAGTCTGGACTATAGACTTACTATAGTCTGGACTATAGATTGACTATAGTCTGGACTATAGACTGACTATAGTCTGGACTATAGACTGACAATAGTCTGGACTATAGACTGACAATAGTCTGGACTATAGACTGACAATAGTCTGGACTATAGACTTACTATAGTCTGGACTATAGACTGACTATAGTCTGGACTATAGACTGACAATAGTCTGGACTATAGACTGACTATAGTCTGGACTATAGACTTACTATAGTCTGGACTTTAATAAAAACTCTGGACTATAGACTGACTATAGTCTGGACTATATACTGAATATAGTCTGGACTATATACTGAATATAGTCTGGACTATAGACTAACTATAGTTTGGACTCTTGACAAAATATAGTCTGGAAAATAGACTGACTATAGTCTGAACTGTCTGGAATATAGACTGACCATAGTCTGAACTATAGACTGACTATAGTCTGAACTTTAGACTGACTATAGTCTAAACTATAGACTGACTATAGTCTGTACTATTGACTGACTATAGTCTGTACTATAGACTGACTGTAGTCTGGACTATAGACTGACCATAGTCTGGACTATAGACTTACTATAGTCTGGACTATAGATTGACTATAGTCTGGACTATAGATTGACTATAGTCTGGACTATAGACTGACAATAGTCTGGACTATAGACTTACTATAGTCTGGACTATAGACTGACAATAGTCTGGACTATAGACTGACTATAGTCTGGACTATAGACTGACTATAGTCTGGACTATAGACTTACTATAGTCTGGACTATAGACTTACTATAGTCTGGACTATAGACTTACTATAGTCTGGACTATAGACTTACTATAGTCTGGACTATAGAATAGCTATAGTCTGGACTATAGACTGACTATAGTCTGGACTATAGTCTGCACTATATTCTGGACTATAGACTGATTACAGTGTGGACTATAGTCTGGAGTATCGTCTTACTATAGTCTGGACTATAGACTGACTGTAGTCTGGACTATAGAATGACTATTGTCTTTACTATAGACTGGCTATAGTCTGGGCTATAGACTGACTATAGTCTGGACAAGACTATAGTTTAGACTAAATATACTATAGTCTAAAATATACTCTGGACTATAAACTGACTATAGCTTCGACTATATAGACTGGACTATAGATAGACTATAGTCTGGACTATAGATATACTATAGTCTGGAATATAGATGTACTATAGATAGATTATAGTCTGGACTATAGATATACTATAGTCTGGACTATAGACAGAGTATAGTCTGAACTAAAGACTGGACTATAGATTGACTACAGTCTGGACTATAGATTGACTACAGTCTGGACTATAGATTGAATATACTCGGGACTATAGACTGGATATAGTCTGGTCTATAGACTGACTCTAGTCTGTACTATGGACTTACAATATTGTTCAGACTACAGTCGAAATATAGACAGACTATAGTCTCCGCTATATTGTGAACAGGAACCTGTAATAAAAAATTATTTGAATTTATATTAATTAGCTACAACAATTTCAAAATATGCTTTGCTTATTTCTAATACAATAATTTGTCCCTGTTTATTCCCATTATAAACAATTTGCATAAATCTCTCTCTCTCTCTCTAATTCGATAACCTTAATTCTATGAATAGTTTACAAGCAAACAAACAAAAAAAAAACTTCGTCCTTGTATTAATTTTTATCGTTTAAAGTAGCAATACCAAATACATAATAATACGAGTACATGTCGTTACGTTACATTATTTATACCCATTAAAAATTCATGTTCTATTATCACACTTTTTAAATAAAATAAAAAAATAAGTGGAAAAAATATAGAATAAATATATATTTGCAACTTGCACGTACTGATGATATATCATGCATGCATCTGTTACATTTTTTTTTTTTTTTTTGTTTTTCTCTGATTTTATTTTTGTTGTTCAATTAAATTTGACAAAAGAGCTTGCTGCACTTTGTGTTGCATGCATTTAATTTGAAAATTGCGTACTCAATCCATTCAACAGCCACATTCGTTGCCGCAGCAATTTCTGTAATATGTATCATTTTCATCATTTGTTTTTTCAAGCACCTACATGATCTATGATCTAGTTTTCAGTTATAAATACCTTTTAGTAATTTAGTAGTATTATTAAACTAAATATGGGTTGAATACATGTTTATTTTTATTTTTTTGTTATTTAATTTATAAATCTATTCTTTCCTTTTTTTCTGTACATTTTTGCATGTATGAAAAAAAAAATTCATTTATAAATTATAATATTTTCTATTTATGGGCTGATTATATTGGGATTTTTGTTATACTTTTCTATGATTAAACATAAGTATTTGTTATTTATTTAATTAAATAAATAAATAAATAACATATGTGTTTGACAAATGTATTGTTATCAATACAAATAATATTCGTTTGACATGAATATTAATTTTGTATTAATGTATTTAATACCAATAATAAAAGTCAAGCACTTAATTTGAGATAAAAGTTATGTATATTAAAAAAGACCAAAATTACTTTGATCACAACGAAAATTTGTAGGCTACAGATTGAGTATAGTCCAACCTATACTTCGGCTATAGTCCAGACAATTTATAATGCTAACTATAGATTGACTATAGTCTAAACAGCAGATTGATTAGAGTCTTGGAAAACTATGCGACAAAATGGAATTTCATGGTAAAATTGGTTCTAAATATATTTTTCAGAAGTTTTAATGAAATATTGAACTTAGTTCAATTCTAAACCATTTTCGGATTCATTAGAAATTCTAATCCCAAAATTTGAATTTTCAGTAGTTCTTCTTCTCAAATCCCGAAATAATGGAACAAAATGTTAAAAATAAAAAAATGATGGGATTTTTAATGAAATATTGGTACTAGGTCCATTCTGAATCCATTTTCGGAAGTTACCAGTAAGGTAAGTATCCCACCAGTAGTTTCCGAGATTAAAGCAAACGAAAAAAATAAATATGAAATTTTGATGTAGTAATGTTTCTAGGTCCAACATTCATCAAAATTTCTGATTTTTTTTTTTATTATTGCTACAAACTCTGAAACTACTGGCCCAATCTGGCTGGAAAGTGAATTTTCTGGTAAATTCACATGCTGAATCCGAAAATGGACTCAGAATGGACATAGGAGCAATATTTCATCAAAATTCCCAACAATTTTACATTTTAAACAATTAATGCTATTATTACGGGCTTTTGAGGACGAGAACTACTGAAATATCAAATTTGGGCTTAGAATTTATACTGAATCCGAAAATGGTTTCAGAATTAAACTAGGTCCAATATTTCATCAAAACATCTGAAAAATAAATTTTGAACCAATTTTTACCACAATGATGGTTCTTGTCTAGACTAATTTAAAAACTTACTAGCCTAGACAAGAACCTCTAAATTGTGAAGAAATCATACGAAAAATGAAATTTCGTGATAAAATCGGTACGAAATTTCTTTCAGAAATTTGGATGAAATATTGGACCTAGCTCAATTCTAAACTAATTATCGGATTTAGCATAGGGTTAAGTTTGGAATACAAAATTTTAGTTACCCTCGACCTCAAGATCGCGAGAAAATAGCATAAATTACTCAAAATAAAAAATTGTCGGGAATTTTGATGAAATATTGGTCCCAGGTCCATTCTGAGTTCATTTTAGGACTCAGCGTGGGACTCTACCAGAAAGGTGTGTTTCCAGCCACATCCAGCCAGTAATTTCCAAAATTAAAGCAAACAAAAAAATAAATATGAAATTTTGATCTAGTAATGTTCCTAGGTCCAACATTCATCAAAATTTCCGTCATTTTTTTATTTTTGCTTCAAACTCGGAAACTACTGGCCCAATCTAGCTGCAAAGTGACCTTTCTGGTAATTGCATCAAAACTTCAGACAAATTTTTATTTTGAACAATTTGTGCTATTTTCTCGGGATCTTGAGGCCGAGAGTGAATGAAATTTTGTAGTCGAGGCATGACCCTATGTTGAATCCGAAAATGAATTCAGATTTGAGCTAGGTCCAATATTTCATGTTAATTTCTGAAAGAAAACTCGGACCGATTTTCCCACGAAATTTCATTTTACGTATGATTTCTTTCCAATTTCGAGGTTCTTGTCTAGGCTAGTAAGTGTTAAAATTAGTCTAGACAAGAACCATCATTCGTGGTAAAATTGGTTCAAAATTTATTTTTCAGAACTATTGATGAAATATTGGACCTAGTTCAATTCTGAAACCATTTTCGGATTCAGTATAAATTCTAATCCCAAATTTGAAATTTCAGTAGTTCTCGTTCTCAAAATCACGAAATAATAGCACTAAATCTTCAAAATCAAAAAATTTCGAGAATTTTGATGAAATATTGGTCCTAGGTCCATTCTGAGTCCATTTTCGGATTCAGCGTGGGAAATTACCAGAAAGGTCACTTTCCAGCCACATCCGGCCAGTAGTTTACGAGTTTGAAGCAAAAATAAAAAAAAATCCAAAAATTTTATGATTGTTATACCTAGGACCCTTACTGGATCAAAATTTCCTATTTATTTTTTTGTTTGCTTCAAACTCGGAAACTACTTTTCGGATGTGGCTGGAAAGTCACCTTTGAGGTAAAATCGCACGCTGAATCCGAAAATGGACTCAGAATGGACCTAGGACCAATATTTCATCAATATTCCCGATAATTTTTTATTTTGAGCAATTCGAGCTATTATCTCGGGATCTTGATGCCGAGAGTGACTAAAATTTTGTATTAATTCAGAATTGAGCTAGGTCCAGTATTTCATCCAAATTTCTGAAAGAAAATTCGGACCGATTTTCCCACAAAATATCATTTTACGTAGGATTTCTTCTCGATATCAAGGTTTTTGTCTTGGCTAGTAAGTTTTAAAATTAGTCTAGACAAGAATCATCAGTTATAAAGAAATTTTGCGAAAAAACGAATTTCATAGTAAAATTGGTTCAAAATTTATATTTCAGAAATTTTGATGAAATATTGGACTTAGGTCAATTTTGAAACCATTTTTAGATTCAGTAGAAATTCTAGTCCCAAATTTAAAATTTCAGTAATTCTCGCCCTCAAAATCCCGGAATAATAGCACTAAATGTTCAAAATAAAAAAATTTCGGGAATTTTGATGAAATATTGGTCCTAGGTCCATTCTGAGTCCATTTTCGGATTCAGCGTGGGAAATTACCAGAAAGGTCACTTTCCAGCCACATCCGGCCAGTAGTTTCCGAGTTTGAAGCAAAAATAAAAAAATCCAAAAATTTTATGATTGTTGGACCTAGGTAGGACCCTTACTGGATCAAAAATTTCCTATTTATTTTTTTGTTTGCTTCAAAATCGGAAACTACTGGCCGGATGTGGCTGGAAAGTCAACTTTCTGGTAAAATCGCACGCTGAATCCAAAAATGGACTCCGAATGGACCTAGGACCAATGTTTCATCAAAATTCCCGACAATTTTTTATTTTGAGCAATTTGTGCTATTTTCTCGGGATCTTGAGGCCGAGAGTGAATAAATTTTTATATTCCAAACTTAACCCTATGCTGAATCCGAAAGTGAATTCAGAATTTATCTAGGTCCAATATATCATCCACATTTTTGAAAGAAAATTCGGACCGATTTTCCCACGAATTTTTTTTTACGTGGGATTTCTGCTTAATTTCAAGGTTTTTGTCTTGGCTAGTAAGTTTTAAAATTAGTCTAGACAAGAACCATCATTAATAGAGAAATTTTGCGACAAAATGGATTTCGTAGTAAAATTGGTTCAAAATTTATTTTTCAGAAATTTTGATGAAATTTTGAACCTAGTTCAATTCTGAAACCAATTTTGGATTCAGTAGAAATTCTAATCCCAAATTTAAAATTTCGGTAGTTCTCGTCCTCAAAATCCCGGAATAATAGCACTAAATGTTCAAAATAAAAAAATTTCGGGAATTTTGATGAAATATTGGTCCTAGGTCCATTCTGAGTCCATTTTCGGATTCAGCGTGGGAAATTACCAGAAAAGTCACTTTCCAGCCACATCCGGCCAGTAGTTTTCGAGTTTGAAGCAAAAATAAAAAAAAAATCCAAAAATTTTATGATTGTTGGACCTAGGACCCTTACTGGATCAAAATTTCCTATTTATTTTTTTGTTTGCTTCAAACTCGGAAACTACTGGCCGGATGTGGCTGGAAAGTCACCTTTCTGGTAAAATTGCACGCTGAATCCGAAATTGGACTCAGAATGGACCTAAGACCAATATTTCATCAAAATTCCCGATAATTTTTTATTTTGAGCAATATGAGCTATTATCTCGCGATCTTGAGGCCAAGAGTGACTAAAATTTTGTATTCGAAACTTAAACCTATGCTGAATCCGAAAATTAATTCAGAGTCGAGCTATGTCCAATATTTCATCCAAATTTCTGAAAGAAAATTCGGAACGATTTTCCCACAAAATTTCATTTTACGTAGGATTTCTTCTCAATATCAAGGTTTTTGTCTTGGCTAGTAAGTTTTAAAATTAGTCTAGACAAGAACCATCAATTATAGAGAAATTTTGATGAAATATTGGACTTAGGTCAATTTTGAAACCATTTTTAGATTCAGTAGAAATTCTAGTCCCAAATTTAAAATTTCAGTAATTCTCGCCCTCAAAATCCCGGAATAATAGCACTAAATGTTCAAAATAAAAAAATTTCGGGAATTTTGATGAAATATTGGTCCTAGGTCCATTCTGAGTCCATTTTCGGATTCAGCGTGGGAAATTACCAGAAAGGTCACTTTCCAGCCACATCCGGCCAGTAGTTTCCGAGTTTGAAGCAAAAATAAAAAAAATCCAAAAATTTTATGATTGTTGGACCTAGGTAGGACCCTTACTGGATCAAAAATTTCCTATTTATTTTTTTGTTTGCTTCAAAATCGGAAACTACTGGCCGGATGTGGCTGGAAAGTCAACTTTCTGGTAAAATCGCACGCTGAATCCAAAAATGGACTCCGAATGGACCTAGGACCAATGTTTCATCAAAATTCCCGACAATTTTTTATTTTGAGCAATTTGTGCTATTTTCTCGGGATCTTGAGGCCGAGAGTGAATAAATTTTTATATTCCAAACTTAACCCTATGCTGAATCCGAAAGTGAATTCAGAATTTATCTAGGTCCAATATATCATCCACATTTTTGAAAGAAAATTCGGACCGATTTTCCCACGAATTTTTTTTTACGTGGGATTTCTGCTTAATTTCAAGGTTTTTGTCTTGGCTAGTAAGTTTTAAAATTAGTCTAGACAAGAACCATCATTAATAGAGAAATTTTGCGACAAAATGGATTTCGTAGTAAAATTGGTTCAAAATTTATTTTTCAGAAATTTTGATGAAATTTTGAACCTAGTTCAATTCTGAAACCAATTTTGGATTCAGTAGAAATTCTAATCCCAAATTTAAAATTTCGGTAGTTCTCGTCCTCAAAATCCCGGAATAATAGCACTAAATGTTCAAAATAAAAAAATTTCGGGAATTTTGATGAAATATTGGTCCTAGGTCCATTCTGAGTCCATTTTCGGATTCAGCGTGGGAAATTACCAGAAAAGTCACTTTCCAGCCACATCCGGCCAGTAGTTTTCGAGTTTGAAGCAAAAATAAAAAAAAAATCCAAAAATTTTATGATTGTTGGACCTAGGACCCTTACTGGATCAAAATTTCCTATTTATTTTTTTGTTTGCTTCAAACTCGGAAACTACTGGCCGGATGTGGCTGGAAAGTCACCTTTCTGGTAAAATTGCACGCTGAATCCGAAATTGGACTCAGAATGGACCTAAGACCAATATTTCATCAAAATTCCCGATAATTTTTTATTTTGAGCAATATGAGCTATTATCTCGCGATCTTGAGGCCAAGAGTGACTAAAATTTTGTATTCGAAACTTAAACCTATGCTGAATCCGAAAATTAATTCAGAGTCGAGCTATGTCCAATATTTCATCCAAATTTCTGAAAGAAAATTCGGAACGATTTTCCCACAAAATTTCATTTTACGTAGGATTTCTTCTCAATATCAAGGTTTTTGTCTTGGCTAGTAAGTTTTAAAATTAGTCTAGACAAGAACCATCAATTATAGAGAAATTTTGCGAAAAAAAGGAATTTCGTAGTAAAATTGGTTCAAAACTTATTTTTCAGAAATTTTGATGAAATATTGGACTTAGGTCAATTCTGAAACCATTTTTGGATTCAGTAGAAATTCTAGTCCCAAATTTAAAATTTCAGTAGTTCTCGTCCTTAAAATCCCGGAATAATAGCACTAAATGTTCAAAATAAAAAAATTCGGGAATTTTGATGAAATATTGGTCCTAGGTCCATTCTGAGTCCATTTTCAGATTCAGCGTGGGAAATTACCAGAAAGGTCACTTTCCAGCCACATCCGGCCAGTAGTTTCCGAATTTGAAGCAAAAATAAAAAAATCCAAAAATTTTATGATTGTTGGACCTAGGACCCTTACCGGATCAAAATTTCCTATTTATTTTTTTGTTTGCTTCAAACTCGGAAACTACTGGCCGGATGTGGCTGGAAAGTCACCTTTCTGGTAAAATCGCACGCTGAATCCGAAAATGGACTCAGAATGGACCTAGGACCAATATTTCATCAAAATTCCCGATAATTTTTTTATTTTGAGCAATTGTAGCTATTATCTCGCAATCTTGAGGCCGAGAGTGACTAAAATTTTGTATTCGAAACTTAAACCTATGCTGAATCCGAAAATTAATTCAGAATTGAGCTAGGTCCAATATTTCATCCAAATTTTTGAAAGAAAATTCGGAACGATTTTCCCACAAAATTATATTTTACGTAGGATTTCTTCTCAATTTCAAGGTTTTTGTCTTGGCTAGTAAGTTTTAAAATTAGTCTAGACAAGAACCATCAATTATAGAGAAATTTTGCGGAAAAAAGGATTTTCGTAGTAAAATTGGTCCAAAATTTATTTTTCAGAAATTTTGATGAAACTTTGGACCTAGTCCAATTCTGAAACCATTTTTGGATTCAGTAGAAATTCTAATCCCAAATTTAAAATTTCAGTAGTTCTCGTCCTCAAATTCCCGAAATAATAGCACTAAATGTTCAAAATAAAAAATTTTCGGGAATTTTGATGAAATATTGGTCCTAGGTCCATTCTGCGTCCATTTTCGGATTCAGCATGGGAAATTACCAGTAAAGTCACTTTCCAGCCAGATTCGTCCAGTAGTTTCCGAGTTTGAAGCAAAAATAAAAAAATCCAAAAATTTTATGATTGTTGGACCTAGGTAGGACCCTTACTGGATCAAAATTTCCTATTTATTTTTTTGTTTGCTTCAAACTCGGAAACTACTGGCCGGATGTGGCTGGAAAGTCACCTTTCTGGTAAAATCGCACGCTGAATCCAAAAATGGACTCGGAATGGACCTAGGACCAATATTTCATCAAAATTCCCGATAATTTTTTATTTTGAGAAATTTGAGCTATTATCTCGCGATCTTGAGGCCGAGAGTTACTAAAATTTTGTATTCCAAACTTAACCCTATGCTGAATCCGAAAATGAATTCAGAATTGATCTAGGTCCAATATCTCATCCAATTTTCTGAAAAAAAATTCGGACCGATTTTCCCACGAAATTTCATTTTACATATGATTTCTTCTCAATTGCAAGGTTTTTGTCTTTGCTAGTAAGTTTTAAAATTAGTCTAGACAAGAACCATCATTAATAGAGAAATTTTGCGACAAAATGGAATTTCGTGGTAAAATTGGTTCAAAATTTATTTTTCAGAAATTTTGATGAAATATTGGACTTAGGTCAATTCTGGAACCATTTTTGGATTCAGTAGAAATTCTAGTCCCAAATTTAAAATTTCAGTAGTTCTCGTCCTCAAAATCCCGGAATAATAGCACTAAATGTTCAAAATAAAAAAATTTCGGGAATTTTGATGAAATATTGGTCCTAGGTCCATTCTGAGTCCATTTTCGGATTCAGCGTGGGAAATTACCAGAAAGGTCACTTTCCAGCCACATCCGGCCAGTAGTTTCCGAGTTTGAAGCAAAAATAAAAAAATAGGAAAATTTGGATGAATAGTGGACCTAGGACCATTAATGGATCAAAATTTCCTATTTATTTTTTTGTTTGCTTCAAACTCGGAAACTACTGGCCGGATGTGGCTGGAAAGTCACCTTTCTGGTAAAATCGCACGCTGAATCCGAAAATGGACTCAGAATGGACCTAGGACCAATATTTCATCAAAATTCCCGATAATTTTTTATTTTGAGCAATTTGAGCTATTATCTCGGGATCTTGAGGCCGAGAGTGACTAAAATTTTGTATTCGAAACTTAAACCTATGCTGAATCCGAAAATTAATTCAGAATTGAGCTAGGTCCAATATTTCATCCAAATTTCTGAAAGAAAATTCGGACCGATTTTCCCACAAAATTTCATTTTACGTAGGATTTTTTCACAATTTCAAGGTTTTTGTCTTGGCTAGTAAGTTTTAAAATTAGTCTAGACAAGAACCATCAATTATAGAGAAATTTTGCGAAAAAAGGAATTTCGTAGTAAAATTAGTTCAGAATTTGTTTTTCAGAAATTTTGATGAAATTTTTAACCTAGTTCAATTCTGAAACCAATTTTGGATTCTGTAGAAATTCTAATCCCAAATTTAAAATTTCAGTAGTTCTCGTCCTCAAATTCCCGAAATAATAGCACTAATTGTTCAAAATTAAAAATTTTCGGAAATTTCGATGAAATATTGGTCCTAGGTCCATTCTGAGTCCATTTTCGGATTCAGCGTGGGAAATTACCAGAAAGGTCACTTTCCAGCCAGATTCGTCCAGTAGTTTCCGAGTTTGAAGCAAAAATAAAAAAAAATCCAAAAATTTTATGATTGTTGGACCTAGGTAGGACCCTTACTGGATCAAAATTTCCTATTTATTTTTTTGTTTGCTTCAAACTCGGAAACTACTGGCCGGATGTGGCTGGAAAGTCACCTTTCTGGTAAAATCGCACGCTGAATCCGAAAATGGACTCGGAATGGACCTAGGACCAATATTTCATCAAAATTCCCGATAATTTTTTATTTTGAGCAATTTGAGCTATTATCTCGGGATCTTGAGGCCGAGAGTTACTAAAATTTTGTATTCCAAACTTAACCCTATGCTGAATCCGAAAATGAATTCAGAATTGAGCTATGTCCAATATTTCATCCAAATTTCTGAAAGAAAATTTGGA
Organism: Lucilia sericata; assembly: GCF_015586225.1. Classification (NCBI taxonomy): domain Eukaryota; kingdom Metazoa; phylum Arthropoda; class Insecta; order Diptera; family Calliphoridae; genus Lucilia; species Lucilia sericata. Next base: position 263,318 of record NW_023994290.1, read on the forward strand.
CCGATTTTCCCACAAAATTTCATTTTACATAAGATTTTTTCTCAATTTCAAGGTTTTTGTCTGGGATAGTAAGTATTAATAATTAGTCTAGACCACAACCAGACTACAGTCTGGTCAATAAAACACATTTTTTTAAGTTTTTTATTTTAATTTTATTATGATTTTTAATACTTTACATTACGTGTTACAGATTGCATGTTTTTAAACAATACTTGGCACATGGTTTTATTATTTTAACTTAAATTTAATATACATAATATATATTAATGAATATTATATACATATAATAAAGTGTTTTATTTTATATTTTTGTAATTAAATATTTAAAATCATAAATTAATAAAATTTAATTTCCTTAAATAAAATTTATAATTTATAGCCTCCATTGTATATAATCACACCCACTTATCGCCGTCCAGAACAATTGGCTGAACTGACACGTTTGGGTTACACGCTCAAACATGTCGTCAATCTGCTGTGGTTGGTTATAGAAGATGCCAATCGGACATCGGATAATGTTATACAAATATTAAATAGAATTGGAGTGCCTTATGAGTATTTTTTGGGTAAGTTATAGTTTTACTCATATAAATATGTATAAGATTTCTAATGATGTTCTATATATTCCAGCTCCCATGCCTGATGAATATAAAAAAGCCAAGGCTAAACCCAGGGGTGTTTCAAATCGTAATCGTGGCCTCCAATGGTTAAGAGAAAATGCCACCGAGGGAGTGTTTTATTTTGCCGATGATGATAATACTTATGATATTAATATATTCGAACAGGTAAGTTTTGTTTGCTATTATATATTAGCCGTACATTCAGAGTATTGCCTTCTTTTACAGATGCGCTATACCAAAAAGGTTTCAATGTGGCCAGTGGGTTTAGTTACCAAATTTGGTGTTAGTAGTCCTATTGTTAAGGCTGGCAAACTGACGGGTTTCTATGATGGCTGGATTGGTGGCCGTAAATATCCGGTTGATATGGCTGGCTTTGCTGTTAGTGTAAAATTTTTACATGATCGTCCCAATGCCAAGATGCCCTTTAAAACAGGCTATGAGGAGGATGGTTTCCTAAAGAGTTTAGCTCCTTTAAATAATACGGAAATAGAATTATTGGCCAATAATTGTACAGAGGTAAGTTTACTATAGACTAGACTATAGAACATAACATCATAGACTATAGACTACACTATAGCCTAGTCTATAGACTATAGACTACACTATAGCCTAGACTGTAGACTACACTATAAACTAGACTATAGCCTTGACTGTAGACTAGACTATAGACTAGACTATAGACTAGACTATAGACTAGACTATAGACTAGACTATAGACTAGACTATAGACTAGACTATAGACTAGACTATAGACTAGACTAGACTAGACTATAGACTAGACTATAGACTAGACTATAGACTAGACTATAGACTAGACTATAGACTAGACTATAGACTAGACTATAGACTAGACTATAGACTAGACTATAGACTAGACTATAGACTAGACTATAGACTAGACTATAGACTAGACTATAGACTAGACTATAGACTAGACTATAGACTAGACTATAGACTAGACTATAGACTAGACTATAGACTAGACTATAGACTAGACTATAGACTAGACTATAGACTAGACTATAGACTAGACTATAGACTAGACTATAGACTAGACTATAGACTAGACTATAGACTAGACTATAGACTAGACTATAGACTAGACTATAGACTAGACTATAGACTAGACTATAGACTAGACTATAGACTAGACTATAGACTAGACTATAGACTAGACTATAGACTAGACTATAGACTAGACTAGACTAGACTATAGACTAGACTATAGACTAGACTATAGACTAGACTATAGACTAGACTATAGACTAGACTATAGACTAGACTATAGACTAGACTATAGCTAGACTATAGACTAGACTATAGACTAGACTATAGACTAGACTATAGACTAGACTATAGACTAGGACTATAGACTAGACTATAGACTAGACTATAGACTAGACTATAGACTAGACTATAGACTAGACTATAGACTAGCTATAGACTAGACTATAGACTAGACTATAGACTAGACTATAGACTAGACTATAGACTAGACTATAGACTAGACTATAGACTAGACTATAGGCTAGACTATAGACTAGACTATAGACCACACTATAGACTAGACTATAGACTAGACTATAGGCTAGACTATAGACTAGACTATAGACAAGATCATAGACTACACTATAGACTAGACTACAGACTAGAGTATAGACTACACTATAGACTAGACTATAGACTAGAGTATAGACTAGAGTATAGACTAGACTATAGACTAGAATATAGACTAGACTATAGACTAGACTATAGACTAGAGACTATAGACTAGACTATAGACTAGACTATAGACTAGACTATAGACTAGACTATAGACTAGACTATAGACTAGACTATAGACTAGACTATAGACTAGACTATAGACTAGACTATAGACTAGACTATAGACAAGACTATAGACTAGACTATAGACAAGATTATAGACTAGACTATAGACTAGACTATAGACTAGACTATAGACTAGACTATAGACTAGACTATAGACTAGACTATAGACTAGACTATAGACTAGACTATAGACTAGACTATAGACTAGACTATAGACTAGACTATAGACTAGACTATAGACTAGACTATAGACTAGACTATAGACTAGACTATAGACTAGACTATAGACTAGACTATAGACTAGACTATAGACTAGACTATAGACTAGACTATAGACTAGACTATAGACTAGACTATAGACTAGACTATAGACTAGACTATAGACTAGACTATAGACTAGACTATAGACTAGACTATAGACTAGACTATAGACTAGGACTATAGACTAGACTATAGACTAGACTATAGACTAGACTATAGACTAGACTATAGACTACTAGACTAGACTATAGACTAGACTATAGACTAGACTATAGACTAGACTATAGACTAGACTATAGACTAGACTATAGACTAGACTATAGACTAGACTGTAGACTAGACTATAGATTAGACTATAGACTAGACTATAGACTAGACTATAGACTAGACTGTAGACTAGACTATAGACTAGACTATAGACAAGACTATAGACTGGACTATAGACAAGACTATAGACTAAATGATTGACTAGACTATACTATAGATTAGACTAAAGACCAGACTATAGCCTAGACTAAAGACTAGACTAAAAACTACACTAAAGACTAGTCTGGTGACTATATTGGGCTATAGACTGGACAATGGACTAGACTATAGACTACACTATAGACTACATTATAGACTAGATTAAAGACTAGACTATAGGCAATTCTATAGACTACACTATTGATCAGACGATAGAATAGACTATAGACTATACTAGTTTAAGTTCAGCTCAAGTTCAGTTCTAGTTCAGTTCTAGTTCTAGTTCAGTTCTAGTTCAGTTCTAGTTCAGTTCTAGTTCAGTTCTAGTTCAGTTCTAGTTCAGTTCTAGTTCAGTTCTAGTTCAGTTCTAGTTCCAGTTCTAGTTCAGTTCTAGTTCATTTCTAGTTCAGTTCTAGTTCAGTTCTAGTTCAGTTCTAGTTCAGTTCTAGTTCAGTTCTGTTCATGTTCTAGTTCAGTTCTAGTTCAGTTCTAGTTCAGTTCTAGTTCAGTTCTAGTTCAGTTCTAGTTCAGTTCTAGTTCAGTTCTAGTTCAGTTCTAGTTCAGTTCTAGTTCAGTTCTAGTTTCAGTTCTAGTTCAGTTCTAGTTCAGTTCTAGTTCAGTTCTAGTTCAGTTTCTAGTTCAGTTCTAGTTCAGTTCTAGTTCAGTTCTAGTTCAGTTCTAGTTCAGTTCTAGTTCAGTTCTAGTTCAGTTCTAGTTCAGTTCTAGTTCAGTTCTAGTTCAGTTCTAGTTCAGTTCTAGTTCAGTCTAGTTCAGTTCTAGTTCAGTTCTAGTTCAGTTCTAGTTCAGTTCTAGTTCAGTTCTAGTTCAGTTCTAGTTCAGTTCTAGGTTCAGTTCTAGTTCTAGTTCAGTTCTAGTTCAGTTCTAGTTCAGTTCTAGTTCAGTTCTAGTTCAGTTCTAGTTCAGTTCTAGTTCAGTTCTAGTTCAGTTCTAGTTCAGTTCTAGTTCAGTTCTAGTTCAGTTCTAGTTCAGTTCTAGTTCAGTTCTAGTTCAGTTCTAGTTCAATTCTAGTTCAGTTCTAGTTCAGTTCTAGTTCAGTCTAGTTCAGTTCTAGTTCAGTTCTAGTTCAGTTCTAGTTCAGTTCTAGTTCAGTTCTAGTTCAGTTCTAGTTCAGTTCTAGTTCAGTTCTAGTTCAGTTCTAGTTCAGTTCTAGTTCAGTTCTAGTTCAGTTCTAGTTCAGTTCTAGTTCAGTTCTAGTTCAGTTCTAGTTCAGTTCTAGTTCAGTTCTAGTTCAGTTCTAGTTCAGTTCTAGTTCAGTTCTAGTTCAGTTCTAGTTCAGTTCTAGTTCAGTTCTAGTTCAGTTCTAGTTCAGTTCTAGTTCAGTTCTAGTTCAGTTCTGGTTCAGTTCTAGTTCAGTTCTTGTTCAGTTCTAGTTCAGTTCTAGTTCAGTTCTAGTTCAGTTCTAGTTCAGTTCTAGTTCAGTTCTAGTTCAATGTCAAATTTGCTAATTATTATTTGTTTTTTTTTTCAGATTTTAACTTGGCACACACAAACTAAAAAGAATAATCCTGCAGAAATTGTAAATGCGACCAAATATGGTGATACAAATTTAATGCTTTTAGAAAAAATGCTAGTAAGACATTAACTTTAAATTTAAATTATTTAATAATTTACCTTAAACCCCCCAAAAAAAGTTTAATATATAATAGACTTAACAAAACACTAGTAAATAACAAAGAAAGACACAACATATAGAAAAACTTCTACAGTAAATTTAAAATATTAGCAATAACTTTACTAAGAAATTTAAAAAACCAAAGAAAAGTTAAATAAAACCAAACAAACATTTTTGTTCCCAAATAAAAAACCAGGTAAAAATATAAAAATAAACCAAAAAAACAAAAAATTGTATGAAAAGTAAATAAAGAAATATTTAAGCACAAAGTGTTAAGCTTTATTAAAAATAATATAAAACATATTAAACGAATATTAAATATTGTATATATAATTAATTAATAAATATTATTAACTAATTAAAATAATATGTAAATATTTATAATTAAACTAAAGTTTAAAAAAAGTACGTATTTAGCTAGCAAGACATATGAAGAAGAGATACAATCATTTTTTTAAATATATGAAAAACAAAAGAAAAAGACATTAATACTAAAAAAATATTATTAAATATTAAAAGTAAACGATTTTAAGTTTTATTTATTAAGAATTTTTAAAGAATTTAAATTGATTTTATTATTGTTTAACAGAGATTTAAGTTAGTTTTTAATAATTTTTTTTAATAAGCGTTTGATTAATATTAATTCGTTTAAATATTGCAAACAAAATTATTATTTTCACAGGAATTTTGTTTATTTTATTATTAAACTAAAATTTTTACGTTTTAGTTTACAAAAGAGTATTTCATTTTGTTTGAAATTAGAATTTATTATAATTCAATTTAAATTATTTATATAATATGCATTTTTAGTTTTTAATTTTTTATATTTTTAAATTTAAATTAAATTTCCTATAATTTAAATTTTATTAAAACAAAGATTTTATAATTCTTTCAAATTATTTTTAATGTACTTAAGTTTAAAATTAAATAAACAAGAGCTGGTAGTCGAATTGCTATAAAACTGATTATTTTGTAACGATTAATCGAATGATTTTCAAAGATTATTCGATTATCAATAAAATTTGGGGAATATTGCATTGCAAGCTGCAATCAAAAAGTTAACACAGGAATAACCTTGAAAAAGTAAAGCATACTTAAGGGAGTTAATTTAATTACAGTGGGGCTGTCAAATAAAAAATTCACTTTTAAGCGAAAATCGTTGACTCGAATCTGAAATTTGACCTAATTTTCGGATTCAGCGGGTGCCAGTTTTACGTATAGCGTCCAACGACGAAATCCGGCCAGCCGTTTAGGAGATAAAAGCAAAAAACCAAATTTCATACAAAATGTTCAGCGGTTGTTTAAAACTGTATTTACGTTTTTCTAGCAAATAAATATGAATTATTTTTAAAGCATACTTTGGGGCTTTATTAATTGAAAGCAATGCATAATGTAAACATTGAGTAGATTTTGTTAAAAACATGTCCTTTTCAGCTAAATTTAAAGGACTTTTTTTAGCAGGATTACATAAAAATGAAGTCCTTAATAGCTCCTGGTCCTGTTTGGTTACTAATTTTTGAGTTTACTATTCAATATGTTTACAAATTTGAGCTTATTACAAACACATTGCAAAGTTTTTAAAAATTATCCTTTGGAGCTAAAATTCAAGGACATTTTCGCCTGGATGCATAATGTAAACATTGAGTAGATTTTGTTAAAAACATGTCCTTTTCAGCTAAATTTAAAGGACTTTTTTTAGCAGGATTACATAAAAATGAAGTCCTTAATAGCTCCTGGTCCTGTTTGGTTACTAATTTTTGAGTTTACTATTCAATATGTTTACAAATTTGAGCTTATTACAAACACATTGCAAAGTTTTTAAAAATTATCCTTTGGAGCTAAAATTCAAGGACATTTTCGCCTGGATTATATATAAATATAAGCTAAGGATGTTTTTAGTCTAGTTTGAGTATTGAAAACTAAGGCAATCATACATTTTGTTTAAAAATATGTTGATGTCACAAAAAATGTTGCCTGTTGTCTGAAAATCATCCTTTGGAACTAATTTGCAAGGATATTTACACATGCAATTTATGCATATCCATTATATGAATATGTCCAACATATGCTAGTCACTTTTTAGAAAAATAAAATGTCCTTATTGTTTGCAATTTTAGTTTATATCAAACCTTGTGAAAAAATTGTATCCCTTGCCTCCGGCCAAAGGTCTGTTGTGCATAATACGTTCTGAAGTCTGGCCGGAGTTTAAATTGTAGCATAAATAGAACCTTTGAATCTCAAAGAAGGCATTTAACACTTAAAATCTGGAAACACGAAGTTCTGGTTATTACACAGTTAGAATTTATCAAATTGTCTCAAAGACATTATGCCTTGCCAAAGTTTGACAAGAATGGAGACAAAGTTGCGACACAATTGGAATCTATGGAGTTGCCAGAAAGTCTTGGAGACTTGAGAAGCTTTTAAAGGATTCGTTTCTGTAAAACGAACGTAAACAAATTTCAAATACAATAGATTTGTTATTAGCAAACTCCGGCCGAAGGTCTGCTGCACAGAATACTTTGTTAAGACAAGCCGGAGTTGAAAATTTAACATAAATGGAATCTATGAATCCTTAAGAAGTTGTTTTAACACTTAAAAGCTGGAAATGCAAAGTCCCAGTTGCACTAAAATAGGAATTTATATGTACACTTTAAGGCCATTAGTTCTTGACAAACTTTAAAGCATTGGTAGCCCAAATTTCAACATAGTTGGAATCTATGAATCCCATAGAAAGCCTGTAACATTTGGAAATCTAATTAAGAATCTGTTTATGTAAAACGAACGATAAAATTGCTCTATAAAACAGAAAATCTTTTAAATACAACAAAGTTTACGTTTTCAAACTCCAGCCGATAGTCTGCTGCATACAATTTTAGGAGTCCGGAGTCCAAAATTTATCCTAAATGGAACTTAAGAATCCCGAAGAAGGTGTCTATTACTTAAAAACTGAAAATGCAAAGTCCCAGTTACACTGCAATAGAAATTTATCAATCCAGCTTAAAGTCTTTAGTTCTAGACAAACTTTAACACAGCCGGAGCCCAAATTTTAACATAGTTGGAATCTATGAAGCCAATAGAAGGGCTCAAACATTAAGGAAACGAATTAGGAACCTGTTTATGTAAAGCAAACATAAAAGTTGACCCAGAAAGCAAAAAATTTTAAAAAAACTTTAAAATTCAGTAAATTTTGTATTTTCAGACTCCAGCTGAGGACCCGCTGCTAATAATACTTTGTTTAATCTGGCCATAGTCCAAATTCCATTGCAAATAGATTCCATGTATCCAGGAGAAGATATCTAATACTTCTTATCCTGAAAACCAAAGTAAAAGTTGGAATCTATGAAATCGGCAATTCTAGAAAACTTCAACGCAGTTAAAATTTCAATACATTTGGGCTTTATCGACTCGGCCGCATGACTCCAACACTTAACAATCTTATTCAAAAGCTGTTTCTCTAACACAAATGAACAAATCTTTGAAACATTTCCAATTTCAACAGAATACTTTCCTTCTAGTTCTTATTAAAAGTGAGCAATTTCCACCTAATGAAAAACATATTAGACTAACAGCTCTTTTTTTTAAGTTATTTCCTAAACCTATGTAAATATTTATAGAATTTTTTTAATTATCTCTAAAAAAAACTCAAAACTATTTATATTATTTGAAAAATTTTTAAACTACTAAACTAATAAATTACTAAATTAACTCTTTACTACTAAATTTCTCAATTTTTTTAGTTAGTATTTAAATAATTATACTTATAAAACTAAAACTAAATAAAGAATATTTAAAAGAAATAAAAATTTATATAAAATAAATTGTAAAAATTATTACCAAAATACAGAAATAACTTAAAATAAAACTTTTACTATATTTTTATGATATTGAAAAATAAATAACAAACAATAATAAAAAAAAAAATTAAATAAAAACAAGAGTTTTAATCAAATTTAAGTCTAAAATTAGGGCAAAAGGTATGACTTCCCTATAGCCAAACCTCTTTTAAAACACCCCCTATATTACAATTAATTTCAAACTACATTTATTTCAAAAGCTTGTAAAAGATTTTATTGCATTATTTTAATTAAATCAAAAAGCTTAAGCATTAAGCACTGCCCTTGAGAACGCCTTAGAAAACTAATAGCACTTTTAAGCGCTTAAAAACTCTACAACAATTTCTTCAACCCCACAGCCCCATCTTACTGCTGAGTACTAAACAAATAACTCAACATGGAGGGTTGGACATGAAACTTAATTTGAGCCTCTTCCCATTTAGTATGCACCAATTTCTGTAGAGGCGTATTAACCGTCGGCTCATCCTTAGCCGCCGATGTTTCATCCTTCGAAAAATTATCCTCTTTCGAAGGTCTAGCCGCAATAGAAGTATTTTCCGAAGAAGATTGTTGATTTTCCAACATACCAGCAGCCTGTTCGTTATAAACACGATTATCAATAGTCATGGCTATTTCACGACCCGAGCAACTATAGTAATACAAATCAAAACGTGATTCAGCATGATAATTACGCAACAGCTCAGGATTTTTATTAAACATGACACCATAATGTCCCGCACACAGTGTTATCCATATGGGACAATTGGGTGTCTTAAGGCGTGAGCCTGGTTGACGTGCCACTGCTGTATTAAGCTGGCCACTTTCATTTTCCCACAGCAGTAAACCAATGGCACAACGTTTTAAAATACCATATTGGGGAGAGGCCTAGAAGAAAACTGTTTAAAAACTAACATTTTTTAGAATTTCTTTTAGCTACTCACATAACTATTTTCATCGCCCACATTTATAACACCATTGTGTATGTAGGGCGTGGCTCGTCCGGTAAGTAAAAGTGTTACTATCATTAGAGAACCTTCCTCATTGTTGCTCATGGTTAGGGGAACAATTTTAGTAGAATCGAGGTCACTGCGTACCCTTGAAAATAGGCAATAGATTAAAATATTTTCTTGGCAAGATACTTTTCTATAAGAAAACTGTGTAGACAAGACACTTTTCTATAAGAGAACTGTTTAGGCTGGATACTTTTCTAGAAGAAAACTGACTAGGCTAGACTCTATTCTAGAAGAAAACTGTCTAGGCAGGACACTTTTCTAGAAGAAAACTGACTATGCTAGACTCTATTCTAGAATAAAACTAACTAGTCTGCATTCTAGAAGAAAACTATCTAGGCAAGACACCTTTTTATAAGGAAACTGTCTAGGCAAGACACTTTTCTATAAGAGAACTGTCTAGGCAAGATACTTTTCTATAAGAAAACTGTCTAGGCAAGACACTTTTCTAGAAGAAAACTGACTAGGCTAGACTCTATTCTAGAAGAAAACTGTCTAGGAAAGACACTTTTCTAGAAGAAAACTAACTAGGATAGACTCTAGATGAAAACTGACTTGGTTAGACTCTATTCTAGAAGAAAACTGTCTAGGCAAGACTCTATTCTAGAAGAAAACAGACTAGGCTAGACTCTATTCTATAAAAAAAACTGTCTAGGCAAGAAAAATATCAATCTCGAACTTACTTGCCCATAGTGCGTGTCAAAACAGCGCTATACAAAAACAACAAAGTACCAGGAGCATCTTCTTCGGTAAACTGCAAGCAAACGAACAATTTTTAAATAAAATTCAATACAATTTTTTAAAATTTTCCTTAAAACAAAAATACTTACAATTTTAAAATAACGTTTAACAAAAAACTCCAATTCCTCATTGGGATTTAAATGGAAAATATAAAGCTATAATACAATAACAAATTAAATCTTACATAACTTTGAAGAATATGGGAAAAATTTTAACCTTTTCAGTTATGCCATCATGAAAATAGGTGGCGCTATGTTCCACAAAACACTCATCATCGGGTGATGGTAAAACCATAACGACTTTTGATTTATCCGCTATAGAACGTAAAATTTCCAATAAAGCCAAGAGTAAAGATTCGCGTTGCATATCGAGAGAGGGTTGTAGAGGACTTAAGAATAGAATAGAGTTATGTAATAATAGTATTTGAATTTATTTTAAAAGTTAATACTCTGCCATGGCAGCACTCCTAGAGGATTTACGACCAAATAGCAAATGTTTTAATATAAAACCCTGAACCACTGATAATAGACCGCGGGTAGCATTACGCGGAGACCTTAAGCCATAGGCAAATTCTTCTTTTGCTGAACCAAAGGTAAAGGGAGTTTGAGTCCATTCTGCTCTCATGGGTATGGCCGAGGTGCCAAAAACTAATTGTCTTAGTTCCTTTTAAAATTACAAAATTAACTACGATTTTTTTTTAACCACAAGAAAAACTTACCACTGCCAATTCTGGCGTTATGGGAGTACCACCGAGTTGCTTAAATTGAGCTGCCATCTAATTTTTTTTTAATTTAATCCTTTGTTTCCTAACGTCTGCTGTCTTTGCTCTATGTTTTAAGAATAATTGCTTTCACATTTCTTACTTTACCATGTTAACTTTCTAACAATTTATTTCCGTTGCAATTCGTTTTTTTTTCTTTTTCAATTCATAACTTTCACACCCACTTTTGCTTGTTTAATTTTAATTTGCATATTTGTTTGAATATGTTATTATTAAATATTGATATGAGCCTATTATATTGCACTTGATTTTTATTGTTATAGTTTATATATCAACCTTTATAGTACATCTATACTTGTATTTAAGCTGTCACTCAAAAGTTATGATTTCTTTTTAGTTTTATTTCAGTAGCAAACTAATTTTTGCTGTTTTTTTTTCGGTTGAAGTTTTTAAATGATTTTCAATTGCACACCAAAATAACGGTATATTACATGCAATCGCAAAAAAAAAGTGTGAAGTGGTTGTTTGTATGTGTTGCAAAAAAGGATTGTTTGTATTTTTGTGTTTGTTGAATTACTGGCAATAGTTTAATGTGTTATTAGTTCAAGTACAGCGTAAATATATTCAATATTTGTTAAAAAGTTTTAAATATTAAAGTAATTTATTCAAAAAAGTGAAATGTTTACTAACTAGATGTGTGTTTTTAAACAATAATTAGTAAGCCATATACTTCACAGTAGGAATTTTATATAATGAAATGGAAATTACATTATAAATTTCAATAATTTTGAATCAAATCGAAACTATAGTAAATATAGAAGACTATTAATCTTAAAGTAGATTTAGGGTCACAGTATATTAAACTCAACAACCTTTTTTGCAGACTACATTACTTCTTTTCCACTTTAGTCTTACATTTTGCTTTAAAGCTATAACTTTTTCTCACCTTTTTGCATTCTTCATGAGACATATTTTCTTTTTATTTCATTTTACTGGGGGTTTTAAAAAAATTTATAATTACCTTAGATTTTGTATCCCAACTCTGCAATAGCTCTTAACATAATTGTCCTCCTATAAATCCTTTCATTTCTACAACCAAAATAATCAATTCACAGCTTTTTTTTAAATTCTGTAATGACATAAATATATTTATTATTAAATAATGCATATTAAGTCTTTTATAAAGTAAAAAACATGCTCATCAAACTCACTTTCTATTACCAACATTACCATATTATCCTCTGAGGTTCCTTAAAATCTTTCCATTTAATTTCTTTTGTAAAGAATATATAAAATGTTAAAGCATTTAAAACAACATAGAAACCCAACTCTAGCCATTGAGCTAAACGATTTTTAGGATTTGGACGAGTATTTAAACGGAATAAAACAAAAGGTATTAGGAAATAGCGTACTTCCAATAAACGTTGAAAACATAAAACCAAAAAGACCGCCAAGCAAAACATTAATTTAAAAGAAAAACGTAAATGTTTAATGCCCTGTTGTATAAACATTAAGGCTAAAACATAGACAGGACACATGGCATAACGGAACCAAGAATAACGATGATAAAAACGATGCCATATATAGAAAATATAATGACGATTATCGGCCAATAGATAAGGATGAACTAAAGTATTCCATTTGACTATAAGCATAAAAACACCGGTAAGAAAGATGAATACAAGTTTTTCTTTTAACAGCAGTTGTAGAGTGGAACGCAATTGACAGAGCGTATTGGAGACGGCAAATATTAGGCAGAATAGGGAGAAATAAAATAACTGTAAAGATGTTATAGGTATTAGAATTAATTTGTTGTTTTTTTTTAGAGCAAAGTTTAAAATACCTGTGGTACATGGATGGTGGCTTCATGAGCCCTTTTATCTCCCAATACTATGGAACCATTGAGATAAACAAAACCTATGAAGGGCAGTATTATAATCATATAGAAAGAGCATTTTTTCAAAATATGCCAAATGCATTTCAGTAAGAGTTTAAAATTACTGACGATTTCCAACAAGACCTTGAAAGAAGAAGAACGAAAGCATGAGAAATTTTAAAGAAAAATATTAAAAAAAAGAAGAAAAAGAAAGGATCATCTGTGATCACAACAATTTCCTCTCTTTTATACATAAAACGTAAAATCGGCTCTAATTATTTAAATAACTTATGGAAAAAAACTGATTTACATCTGTGATCACCAAAAATTTTCATCAATAATCGATTTTAAAGAGACCCAATCGCAAAAGGGAAGGCAACCTACTTTCATTTCCCATTAATAATCATCTTTTAAATGAAAAAACTACAATCGGCTCTACTCCCTTAAATAGTGAGCCAGTCACAAAACGGAAGTAAATTGGTGATCACTTTGGTTTCTCAGCTCATATCAACATTTATATGAAACACTCGAAATGGATGGTCTTGCTCAAATAGTGGCCCATGCGATTTTTAAAAAGTCTTTTAATTTGCCATCATTTTTATACAAAAAAATCTGTTGTTTACCTTTGGTTTATATAGTTTAACCTCCTGTGCCTTGATTCGTTTAAATTCTGCATAATTTTTGGTTAAAATATCCAAGGCTGTAGTGCCAAAAGCCATGCCCAGCCAGACAACATTAGTCTGGCGCATAAGAACACTAGCAGCAGCTAAAATTTAAATTTCCATTAGAAAATCTTTCCAAATTTATTTTCAACACAAAACTTACCATAAACAGAAGCCTGCAAATGCTGTTCCTTTTGCCAGTACATATAAAACATTAGGACAGCAGTCAGAGACAAAGTGTCGGTATAGTAAAGATGTGAAAAGAAGTATAAAGGAGGTAGAGCGGCTATGGTGAAAGCATCTAGGGCGGCTAAGGACGATTGTATATTATCCAAATTGCGGCGTCTGATTTTATAGAGTAAAACTACATTTATAGCAGCTGCAGCCAAAGAAATCAATCTTAAACCCAATACCGAACAAAAATCCAAAGGATTTAATATCAAGGAGAACAAGTAAAGACCAGGGAAGGTGGTGATTTTAGAATCCCACTAAATCGTAATTAATTTATTAAATTGTATGCTTAAATATAGTTTTGCACCTACCACTTCGAATCTTTTATTACAAAAATGTAGTCCTTGCCTCAAATGAAACTCCTCATCTATAACCATTTGGGTGGTGGCATAGACTCTTAGAAAGAGAGGCAATGAATAGGCCAGAAATAGTAATGGCAATAATATGGGCCATATATAAGTTTGCATTGTGTTTTAGTTATTATGTTGACAAATTTTTTAATTTGTTTAATTACTTTTATACTGTTAAGAACAATTAAAAATAACTTTTTAGCCGGCTTTTTTTCAATTCCGCGTCAGGGCACGTCAGCTGTTTTTTTTTAGTTTTTTGTTTTGTTTACATCAGCTTGCTCTTTTTGAAAGCAAGTATTCACTGTGAAATGTTAGTATCAGAGTAAAAATGTTGAATGTTGAAAAGCAGGGTTGGTATTTAGGAATTATATGGAGAATAGTAACGTTTTTCTATTATTTGAATTGTATTTCAAAAAGTTATTTAATTAAATAAATAGAAGTAAGACGGTTTTAGTTATTAATAAATGATAGTAATCTGCAATCTCTCACTATTTCAGTTCTAGTTCTGTTCTAGTTCTGTTGTAGTAAAAAATGTTGAATGTCGAAAAGCAGAGTTGTTATTTAGGAATTATATAGAGAATAGTAACGTTTTCCTATTATTTGAATTGTTTTTCAAAAAGTTATTTAATTAAATAAATAGAAGTAAGACGGTTTTAGTCATTAATAAATGATAGAAATCTGCAATCTCTCACTATTTCAGTTCTAGTTCTGTTCTGTTCTAGTTCTGTTCTAGTTCTGTTCTAGTTCTGTTCTAGTTCTGTTCTAGTTCTGTTCTAGTTCTGTTCTAGTTCTGTTCTAGTTCTGTTCTAGTTCTGTTCTAGTTCTGTTCTAGTTATGTTCTAGTTCTGTTCTAGTTCTGTTCTAGTTCTGTTCTAGTTCTGTTCTAGTTCTGTTCTAGTTCCGTTCTATTTCTGTTCTAGTTCTGTTCTAGTTCTGTTATAGTTCTGTTCTAGTTCTGTTCTAGTTCTGTTCTAGTTCTGTTCTAGTTCTGTTCTAGTTCTGTTCTAGTTCTGCTCTAGTTCTGTTCTAGTTCTGTTCTAGTTCTGTTCTAGTTCCGTTCTATTTCTGTTCTAGTTCTGTTCTAGTTCTGTACTTGTTTTGTTCTAGTTCTGTTCTAGTTTTGTTCTAGTTCTGTTCTAGTTCTCTTCTAGATCTGTTCTAGTTCTGTTCTAGTTCTGTTCTAGTTCTGTTCTAGTTCTGTTCTAGTTCTGTTCTAGTTCTGTTCTAGTTCTGTTCTAGTTCTGTTCTAGTTCTGTTCTAGTTCTGTTCTATTTCTGTTCTAGTTCTGTTCTAGTTCTGTTCTAGTTCTGTTCTAGTTCTGTTCTAGTTCTGTTCTAGTTCTGTTCTGTTCTAGTTATGTTCTAGTTCTGTTCTAGTTCTTTTCTAGTTCTGTTCGAGTTCTGTTCTAGTTCTGTTCTAATTCTGTTCTAGTTCTATTCTAGTTCTGTTCTAGTTCTATTCTAGTTCTGTTCTAGATCTGTTCTAGTTCTGTTCTGTTCTAGTTCTGTTCTAGTTCTGTTCTAGTTCTGTTCTAGTTCTGTTCTAGTTCTGTTCGAGTTCTGTTCTAGTTCTGTTCTAATTCTGTTCTAGTTCTATTCTAGTTCTGTTCTAGTTCTATTCTAGTTCTGTTCTAGATCTGTTCTAGTTCTGTTCTAGTGCTGTTCTAGTTCTGTTCTAGTTCTGTTCTAGTTCTGTTCTAGTTCTGTTCTAGTTCTGTTCTATTCTAGTTCTGTTCTAGTTCTGTTCTAGTTCTGTTCTAGTTCTGTTCTAGTTCTGTTCTAGTTCTGTTCTATTCTAGTTCTGTTCTAGTCTGTTCTAGTTCTAGTTCTGTTCTAGTTCTTCTAGTTCTGTTCTAATTCTGTTCTAGTTCTGTTCTAGTTCTGTTCTAGTTTTGTTCTAGTTCTGTTCTAGTTTTGTTCTAGTTCTGTTCTAGTTCTGTTCTAGTTCTGTTCTAGTTCTGTTCTAGTTCTGTTCTAGTTCTGTTCTAGTTCTGTTCTAGTTCTGTTCTAGTTCTGTTCTAGTTCTGTTCTAGTTCTGTTCTAGTTCTGTTCTAATTCTGTTCTAGTTCTGTTCTAGTTCTGTTCTAGTTTTGTTCTAGTTCTGTTCTAGTTCTGTTCTAGTTCTGTTCTAGTTCTGTTCTAGTTCTGTTCTAGTTCTGTTCTAGTTCTGTTCTAGTTCTGTTCTAGTTCTGTTCTAGTTCTGTTCTAGTTCTGTTCTAATTCTGTTCTAATTCTGTTCTAGTTCTGTTCTAGTTTCTGTTCTAGTTCTATTCTAGTTCTGCTCTAGTTCTTTTCTAGTTCTGTTCTATTTCTGTTAATCGATTTACATTGCACTCTTTCGACTTTCTCTTTTCAAAATCTAGATTTGAATAATTTTAGAAAATATTGAATTTTACAAGTTTCACTTTAATTGTGCAAGATTTAGGTCCAGGTTTTCTATTAATTCTTTACCGTTTTTTAATTTTAAAACAACAGTTTAAATTTTAAAGAAAAAAAATATTGAACTTTATTTAAAAAGTATTTAAAAACACATTTAAACATTAAAACTTAATATTTTAAAAAAAAAAAAAAACCTTATTACTAATATTTATATGCATATATAAAAACACAAGAAAAACTTACAAAATAAAATATATAGAAAATTTTTAATAATTTCACTTTTTTTCAAAATTTCACTTATTTATACATCTATAAATCATAGGAGCCGAACGATCATTTGTGGTTGTATGACGCAATTTCACCGTGGCGAATTGGGAAGCTCTGTTATTATTTAACAAGAATATAATAAAATATTAAATTTATAAAAATATTTTCATACAATCAGAAAAAAAAACTTATATACAATAATAAAACTTATAATAAACTATATAGCAAACTTTTTTTTAACATTTGGGAGTGGAAAAAATGAAATTTAGCTTAAAAATGTTTAAAATTTAATTTTATATAAAGAAATATTTTGTATTAACTAAAAATCTATAAATCTATTACGATAGGCACCACCCTGGCTATAAAAAAAAGAATAAAAGAAAAAAAGGTTGGAATACGATTTAAAAAGGTTTTGCAAGGGGTTTATAAAGAAATAAAACGCTTTAATTAATAAAAAAAATACAAAATATCATGAGTATATGAAATATTAAGTTAAATTAAGAAACTTAAAACAAATGCTTGTTTGTTATTTACATCAGAAATTTGTAAAACACTGTTTTAAAATATGAAATCGTTAAGTTATTGAAATAAAAATGAATAACTCCCAGCTGTGTTGTTATGTAAACAAAGCAAACTACGGCGTTTTTCTTATTGAAAATGAAAAACAGAGTCGTTTTTGCATATTTACAGTAATTCCTCGATTTACGTCTTTGTTTTTATTAACGATTTGATGGAATCGTTATAAATCGGGGGATTGTTGTAATTTTTACCAGATATTTAACCTTTTTAACGTTTTATCTTCTTTTCTTTTTTTAATAATGACTTTTTCTATAATAATTTACATTTAAAACAAGACTCTTACAATTTGTAGATTTTTTTAAAAATCCACTTATTTTTTATATGATTTTAACAATTTAACTCCCTCTTCCTTGTTTTATTGAAAAATTTTTTTTGAACAATTTCTTCTCCCGTAAGAAAAAGTGGAGAGTTGGGTTAAATTTCCCGTTTCATGTCGGTGTCCATTAAAACTATTTCATTTTATTTTTATTTTGCTGTTGTTGTTGCATTTGCTGCTGCTGATCCTGTTGATCCCAGAAATCATACCAGGGTCCATAAGTTTTACCATAATGTTTATCACGATCACTTAAAGATTTCTGTTGGGATTGGGAGTTTGTATTTCTTTCCAAAGTCATGCTGGACATATTGGAAGATTTCATAAGTCGGGTACGGGGCAATATGGTGGCTGTGGGAGTGTTAAGGGAGGAATTTGATTGTCGGGTTAAAGTAGAATCTTGATAACGCATTTGTTCCTGTTGCTGCTGCTGTTGTTGGTGTTGTTCATAAGATTTGGAAGAACGTGATCTTTCTTGCTCCTGTTCGCCACCTCCTCTGCGTTCACTTGGTTCTCTTCTTTCCGATTTCTTTTTCGGATTTGTATTCATGTTCATATTATTGCCATTTTGCTGCAGATTCGTATTAGAGGTGGAAGATCTAAAGGTTTGAAATTCCATTTGATGTTCCTGCATTTGCATGGCTCTCCTCTGCTTTTCATCTCTTCTTACCAAATGATCATTGATCACAATACAATCATAAGGATCTGAACTGGTGGATTTGATTTCTGGATCATCCGAATCATCCTCACTGGTATAGTATTGTTTCAAAATATCTTTCCGCTTAACGGTCTTCATTATGATGCCCCCACTATTGCCATTGTTGTCGAAAAAATTATTAACATCACTCATTTTTAAAGTGCCATTATCCAATTCACTTTCTCCCGCCTCACTTTCGGTAGAGGGAAACATTTCCGTTTGTTTATTAGCACGATTAGGGGCGGCTCCATTCATATTTTTATTTTGGCCCATATTGTGTGAATTCTTGGGAATATCATAGGACTTTTTGTGATTTGAATTTTGTCCTCGATTTCCCAAAGAATTTTGTTTTTTATTTTCCATTATAGAATTACGATTTAGGGTATTTTCCCGGTATTCTTTTTGATACTCTTTTTGATTACGTTTTATGGTACTTAAACGCTCCGATTCTGTGGGATTTTCTATATCTATCTCGATAGTTTTCATGATCTTCATTCTGGATTTGGGGGTAAAATTGTTATTATTACTGCGCATGGGCATGGATTCTCTAACCATGGGCGTCAAACCATAAATATTCTCGTCATCATCATACATTTCCAAACTGGTGACACTATCCTTGCGCCCTCTTCCCTGTTCCACCAAATGTTTGTCATGTTTTTCTTGTGAGGATGTGGAATTATTGGAAGTACTCTTATTTAAAGTGTCATTACCCTCCATTTCCCGTTCACTTTCCATTTTACTGCTGGTAGTGCGATAACCCTCATCCCTTAACTCCTCCATATTGGGAGCAGCCACCAAATCACGGTGCTGCCACAAAGACATGCCCGCTAAAATGTCATCATGTCTGCCGCCTCCAAATTTCCAAAAAGATTTGGTGCGTTTAATGCCACCCGAGGAGGCCTGGAGTATTTCATCATCACTGGCTATCAAATCGTAACGCATTTTAGCGGAATTACGATTCAAAGTCTTAAGACTTTTGTCGTCTATCTGGCTGTCTACACTACTGCGGAAATTACGATTCAAAGTCCAAGAAGCTATCTCGCGATTGGTGGATATATGGGTATTGGTATCGGCGCGACGTCTACAGTTCAAGCGATTTAATGTTTTTAAAGGGGTTTTTAAGGTTTTTTTTGGCAGTTTAGCATTTTATAAAGGGAGCAATGAAAACACATAAAAAAATGTTCCAAAAAATATGAAAATAAACACAAAAAGAACAGAAAAATGGCGTATTAAAACAAAAAAGAAACCAAAATAAACTCTAAAGGAATTAGTAGCTTTCATGAGAAAAGGGTTATTAACACAAAACAAACCCAACCTTAAAGAATAACTCTACCTACCGTATGGGCACACGACTAGTTTGTTCCTCATCTGAATAGTCCACCTCCGGTTGGGGTGGTGGTTCATTGGCAAAACCGCTATCATTGCTACTGTGCAAAGAGGTTTTGGCAGCGGCCGCTGGTTTCAATTGATTCATGGACGATTGCTGTCGTGTTAAAAATAAACGATTCTTTAATTAGAAAACCGCACAATTCTCTAATTCGGTTAAAGGGGTTTTAAGGGATTTTTAAAAACTCACATGTGTTATTTGATTGCCATTCTGCAGTTTCTTGTTGCGTCTTTCAATGGCCGACTGGCTGCCATTGGGAGCACAAAAACTCTGGGAAGAATTCAGCATGCGTGCTGAGGATTGAGCCGAAGGCACTGGAGCCGGTAAGGTGGGTGGTGGTCCCGGCCTAGGATTGCCCGAGGAAGAAGGGCGGTACTAGAAAATATTGAATATAAAATAAATGCCCACATATAATAACACTCTTCCTTACCTTCTTCTGATTCCTGTAAGTATCCCCAAACATTCTTGTTGGCGATGCTTCCTCGTGTCGATCCCTACGATAAGTTGAATCACTTTCCATTTCTTGTTGATTATCCATATCATTGTAATTCTCATGATAACTATTACGCATTCCTCCTCCACTTTGTCTTTCGTAATGCATATTCTCATAACGATCATTGGATCTTTCGGGACGTTCTCTTTCCATTTTATTCATTTTATTATCGACGATTAGATCAGCATTGGTATAGGCCACCGGGAACCAACCAAACATTTGTGTACGTAAATTTTCTCCAAATTGCCAGCCTTTAGCTTTGCCTCCCACCAAAGCAATACGATCACCTTCTTCAAAAGGCAGCTGGTTTTCTCCCGAGGGCATGTAGGCATAGAGGGCCTTGACAACAGTACGTTGATCCCAATGGCCGTGATCGGAATGATCGTTAGCTAGAAAGAAAGGAAATTTTTTAATCAAATGTGGACTTTTTTGACTATAGATCAGTCTATAGGCTCGACTCTAGAATTAGAACAGAACTAGAACAGAATCAGAACAGAACTAAAACAGAACTAGAACAGAACTAGAACAGAACTAGAACAGAACTAGAACAGAACTAGAACAGAACTAGAACAGAACTAGAACAGAACTAGAACAGAACTAGAGCAGAACTAGAACAGAACTAGAACAGAACTAGAACAGAACTAGAACAAAACTAGAACAGAACTAGAACAGAACTAGAACAGAACTAGAACAGAACTAGAACAGAACTAGAACAGAACTAGAACAGAACTAGAACAGAACTAGAACAGAACTAGAACAGAACTAGAACATAACTAGAACAGAACTAGAACAGAACTAGAACAGAACTAGAACAGAACTAGAACAGACAGAACTAGACAGAACTAGAACAGAACTAGAACAGAACTAGAACAGAACTAGAACAGAACTAGAACAGAACTAGAACAGAACTAGAACAGAACTAGAACAGAACTAGAACAGAACTAGAACAGAACTAGAACAGAACTAGAACAGAACTAGAACAGATACTAGAACAGAACTAGAACAGAACTAGGAACAGAACTAGAACAGAACTAGAACAGAACTAGGATACAGAACTAGAACAAACTAGAACAGACCCCACTAGAACAGAACTAGAACATACTAGAACAGAACTAGAACAGAACTAGAACAGAACTAGAACAGAACTAGAACAGAACTAGAACAGAACTAGAACAGAACTAGAACAGAACTAGAACAGAACTAGAACAGAACTAGAACAGAACTAGAACAGAACTAGAACAGAACTAGAACAGAACTAGAACAGAACTAGAACAGAACTAGAACAGAACTAGAACAGAACTAGAACAGAACTAGAACAGAACTAGAACAGAACTAGAACAGAACTAGAACAGAACAGAACTAGAACTAGAACAGAACTAGAACAGAACTAGAAAAGAACTAGAACAGAACTAGAACAGAACTAGAACAGAACTAGAACAGAACTAGAACAGAACTAGAACAGAACTAGAACAGAACTAGAACAGAACTAGAACAGAACTAGACCGAACTAGAACAGAACTAGAAAGAACTAGAACAGAACTAGAACAGAACTAGAACAGAACTAGAACAGAACTAGAACAGAACTAGAACAGAACTAGAACAGAACTAGAACAGAACTAGAACAGAACATAGAACAGAACTAGAACAGAACTAGAACAGAACTAGAACAGAACAAGAACAGAACTAGAACAGAACTAGAATAGAACTAGAACAGAACTAGAACAGAACTAGAACAGAACTAGAACAGAACTAGAACAGAACTAGAACAGAACTAGAACAGAACTAGAACAGAACTAGAACAGAAACTAGAACAGAACTAGAACAGAAACTAGAACTAGAACAGAACTAGAACAGAACAGAACTAGAACAGAACAGAACTAGAACAGAACAGAACAGAACTAGAACAGAACAGAACAGAACAGAACAGAACAGAACTAGAACAGAACTAGAACAGAACTAGAACAGAACTAGAACAGAACTAGAACAGAACTAGAACAGAACTAGAACAGAACTAGAACAGAACTAGAACAGACTAGAACAGAACTAGAACAGAACTAGAACAGAACTAGAACAGAACTAGAACAGAACTAGAACAGAACTAGAACAGAACTAGAACTGAACTAGAACTAAACTAGAACTGAACTAGAAACGTACTGAACTACAAATGATCTGCAACTGAACTTGAACCGATCTTCTCGGGAACTAGAATATATTTGATAATTTCAGTTTCTTCCAACACTCACCTATAACAGTTGTTGTTGAATTCGAACCGGAACTATTTAAATTGAAATCCGATTTGGCACGTGGCAAAGAATTTTGTGTATATGGTGGTATATTGGTTTCATGCAATGTCCTCATATCACCGAATGGTGCATCAACACTACGGGATTTTTTCAACTGATTCGATTGATTTGAAGCGTGTGAATCATCAGAATCTTTAAGACGTTCCTAAGAAGATGAAGGAAAACAACAAAATTTAAAAAATTTTTGCAAAATAGCATGATTAAACACAAACATACATATGTGTATGCGTATTTCTTGTGTGTGTATGTATGTTAATTTAGTTTTGTTTACTTACCAATCTTTTATTGCCTATTAGCATTGAATTACCATCATATACCGTAGTGGGTAAAATCTCACGTGATGCAGCAATTTCTTGCCAATTTTCCAAATGATTATCAATTACGCTTTTGCCAGTTGTATGATAAGCCATCCAATGTTTTGCTATCGAACATTGACGTTCCAAAACGAAACCATAGCGGCGACGTTCTTGAGTCATGGCCTGAGAAAAAATACAAATTTATGCCTTCATTCTTTTTTATAGTTTTTTTTTTTGCCCACAAACTTACATTTTTATAACTTTGCTCACAGAAGGCATCCAATTTTTTCTTTTGATCTTCCAAAATTTGTAAGGTCTTTAAAGGGAAAAAATTATTTTATTAGAATTTTTTGAAGGAAATAGTTTATTTCTCAGTTACCCTTAGTTCCTTTTCGGTATTTTCTGGACTAGCTTTTTTCTTGCGCTGTTTTTTCATGGTAGTCACCGCCTTGTGATACGATTCCATGCGCACTTTATGCTGTTGCATGAATTTCTTTTGTTCGTGCTGCACTACTTTTGTGTCCTTTTCCAGATTGGTTTCTAATGGCACTAGTAAATCCACATAAAAGGCTTTTAACTGGAAGAAAATGGAAAAAAGAGGAATTTTAATGGAAACTGAAATAACTTAAGTAGAATTGATCTTTTACTGAAGTAGAAGTGATCTTCAACTGAATTAGAATTGATCCATAACTGAAATAAAACTAGAAGCGATCTACAACTAAAGCGAAACTGATCTTCAACTGAACAAAAACTGATCCTCAACTGTATAAAAGTGATCTAAAACTAAACTAAAAGCGATCTAGATCTAAAGTAGAACTGATCTAGAACTAAACAGAAGTGATCTAAGACTGAAGTAGAACTGATCTTCAACTAAATTAGAGCTTATATACAACTGAACTAGAACTGATTTATAACTGAACTGAAACTGAAGTAGAAATGAAACTGATCGACGTATAAACTAGAACTGATCTTTAACTGAACTAGATCTTATACACAACTGAACTACTAAAATAAAACCGACCTTCAATTGATCTACAATTGTAGTAGATCTGATCTATAACTAAACTAGAACTGAAACAGATCTAGAATTGATCTACAACTTAATTAGAGCTGATCTTCAGCTTAAATAGAATACAATACAACAGAACCAGCAGAACTGATCTACAACTAAAATGAAACTAATATACAACTGAACTAGAAGTGATCTAAATTAAATTGGAATCTGATCTACGTTTAGAGTAGGACTGATGTGCAACTAAACTAGAACTGATCTACAACTGTAGTAAATCTGATCTACAACTAAACTAGAACTGATCTACAAATGAACTGAAACAGATGTGGAATTGATCTACAACATAATTAGAACTGATCTTCAGCGTAAATAGAATACAATACAACAGAACCAGAACTGATCTACAACTGTAATGAAACACTGATCTAAATTAGATTGGGATCTGATCTACGTTTAGAGTAGGACTGATCTGCAACTAAACTAGAACTGATCTACAACTGTAGTAGATCTGATCAACAAGTAAACTAGAACTGATCTACAAATGAACTGAAACATATCTAGAATTGATCTACAACTTAATTAGAGCTGATCTTCAGCTTAAATAGAATACAATACAACAGAACAAGCAGAACTGATCTACAACTAAAATGAAACTAATCTACAACTGAACTAGAAGTGATCTAAATTAAATTGGAATCTGATCTACGTTTAGAGTAGGACTGATGTGCAACTAAACTAGAACTGATCTACAACTGTAGTAGATCTGATCTACAACTAAACTAGAACTGATCTACAAATGAACTGAAACAGATGTGGAATTGATCTGCAACATAATTAGAACTGATCTTCAGCTTAAATAGAATACAATACAACAGAACCAGAACTGATCTGAACTAGAACAGATCTAAATTAGATTGGGATCTGATCTACGTTTAGAGTAGGACTGATCTGCAACTAAACTAGAACTGATCTACAAATAAAACTGAACTGATCTTCAACTAAAGGAGAGCTGTTTTACATCTAAAGTAGAACCGATATTCAACAGAATTATAGCTGATCTACAACTAAACTAGAACTGATTTACAACTAGAACTACAAATAAACTAGAACTGATCTGTAAGATGTTTAACTGTAGTCCATTTTATTAATGTATAACTGAACTAAAACTAATCTACAGCAGTAGAATTGATCTTCAAGGGAAGAAGAAATGATCTTCAACTGAACTGGAACTAATCTACGTCTAAAGTAGGACTGATCTACAACTAAACTAGAACTGCTCTTCAACTAAAGTAGGACTGATCCTCAAAGTTTGCACAAAATTTATGAATTATAGTTTTTGACTTCAAATAGTTTTATGTCATACGGAAATGTTTTATGTTTAGTTAAACATATAATCAATTAAAATTTAAAAAAAAAATTACTTACAATATTCATTTGCTGTTCTTGTATTTCCTTATAAACACTAACAACATTTAGCAAAGCCGCTCCTTAAAAACAAAAAAAAAATATTAAAATAAATTTTTTTGTGTTTTTAAATCATTAATATAAAATTAAACAAAACAATTTGTGTAAAAACAAGTTTTAAAATAAAAACAAATTTAACCTACAAACATTATTATTAATAATAAAAAACACAAACATAATTGCCTTTAAACAAAAAACAAAACTTATTTTTAAACCAAACAAAGTTAATAAATCCCAACTTACCAATATCGCCGGTTCCACTGTGTTGAGCATTCATGGCAATTTTAGCCAATGCTTCATTAAATAAACGAGCAGATGTTGCAGCACCTGCAATTTGCATGAAAAAAATTTTGTTAGATAAAATAATAAATAAATTTAATAATAGTTTTTAAATAATCAACAGATCAGATTTATTTTTATATAAAGAATTTTTTTCTAAATCAATGATCTCACTCACCATGTAATGACTTTAGATAACCCTTGCCAGCTGAGATTAATTGACGGGCACCGGGATTGAATTTCTCTAAGATGTTCTAAAATTAGCAGAAAAATAATTAAATAAATAAATTAATTAAAAATTAATATTAAAAATAAAAAACAAAGTACTAACAACAACAAACAAAAAAATAACAAATTTGTCATAAAATTCCTTAAGCCTATTCTACTAATGAATTCGACCTTAACATTTGTTCTATAAACTAAACAAAAGACTTAAGCTACAAACCTAACATCAAACCCTCTTGCTGTGTCAACGTATCTTTACAATTGCGTTAGTGCTACACACCTTTTTACAATTTTTTTCCAACAAAACCACAACAATTTGTGCTTTAAACAAACAATCATTTAACTACAAAACGCATTCTTTTTTTATTAAACAAAAAATTTTATAAAAAAAAGAGAAGTACCAGCATACTTTTCTCATTGTACTTATGAATAGTACCAAAGTATTTGAAAGAAGTTGCTGGCAGAAACAAAAATGGTTAAATATTTTTTTCTATTTGTATTATTTACCAGCTTAATTTATGTGTCAAACTTAAAGCAAAGAGGTAAGACAAAAAAACTGCAGATAGATAGGGTTTCCCTTATCCAGCCAAGCATGAAAGTAATGTTTTAAATACATTTTAGGCAGTTAGCGATAAACGGCAAAAAAGCTTCAATCGAATAAATAAAACAGAACTAGAACAGAACTAGAACAGAACTAGAACAGAACTAGAACAGAACTAGAACAGAACTAGAACAGAACTAGAACAGAACTAGAACAGAACTAAAACAGAACAGAACTAGAACAGAACTAGAACAGAACTAGAACAGAACTAGAACAGAACTAGAACAGAACTAGAACAGAACTAGAACAGAACTAGAACAGAACTAGAACAGAACTACAACTGAACTAAAACTAAAGCACCAGAAAGTCCCCTTTTATAGATTTTCGTTCAATCAGGTTGCTGCGTGTGACCATAAAAACCAAAAAGTACCAGTCATTGAACGAAAAAGTACCAAAAATCCTTTTCTACAGATCTCCGTCAGGCTTCAATATTATAGAAAATTAAAAAGGTACCTTTTGTAGTACCAGAATGTCCCCTTTTATAGATTTTCGTTCAATTAGGTTGCTGCGTGTGACCATAAAAACCAAAAAGTTCCAATCATAGAACGAAAAAGTACCAAAAATCCTTTTCTACAGATTTCCGTCAGGCTTCAATATTATAGAAAATTAAAAAGGTACCTTTTGTAGTACCAGAAAGTCCCCTTTTATAGATTTTCGTTCAATTAGGTTGCTGCGTGTGACCATAAAACCAAAATGTTCCAATCATAGAACGAAAAAGTACCAAAAATCCTTTTCTACGGATTTGCGTCAGGCTTCAATATTATAGAAAATTAAAAAATGTACTTTTTGTAGTACGAAAAAGTACCAAAAAGTTTCCTTTTATAGGTTTTCACTAACTCCGGGCTATACACGCTTAATTTAATGTTTCTTGTTAAGTATTATAGGAAATTTAAAAAGTACTTTTCGAAGTACGAAAATGTACTAAAAAATCCCCTTTTATGTGTTCTCACTTAATCACACACATACTTATTTTTATGTTCTGAACTAGAACTGAACTAGAACTAACTAGAACTGGACTAGAACAGAACTAGAACAGAACTAGAACAGAACTAGAACAGAACTAGAACAGAACTAGAACAGAACTAGAACAGAACTAGAACAGAACTAGAACAGAACTAGAACAGAACTAGAACAGAACTAGAACAGAACTAGAACAGAACTACAGAACTAGAACAGAACTAGAACAGAACTAGAACAGAACTAGAACAGAACTAGAACAGAACTAGAACAGAACTAGAAACAGAACTAGAACAGAACTAGAACAGAACTAGAACAGAACTAGACAGAACTAGAACAGAACTAGAAAACTAGAACAGAACTAGAACAGAACTAGAACAGAACTAGAACAGAACTAGAACAGAACTGAACTAAAACTAAAGCACCAGAAAGTCCCCTTTTATAGATTTTCGTTCAATCAGGTTGCTGCGTGTGACCATAAAAACCAAAAAGTACCAGTCATAGAACGAAAAGTACCAAAAATCCTTTTCTACAGATTTCCGTCAGGCTTCAATATTATAGAAAATTAAAAAGGTACCTTTTGTAGTAACAGAAAGTCCCCTTTTATAGATTTTCGTTCAATTAGGTTGCTGCGTGTGACCATAAAAACCAAAAAGTTCCAATCATAGAACGAAAAAGTACCAAAAATCCTTTTCTACAGATTTCCGTCAGGCTTCAATATTATAGAAAATTAAAAAGGTACCTTTTGTAGTAACAGAAAGTCCCCTTTTATAGATTTTCGTTCAATTAGGTTGCTGCGTGTGACCATAAAAACCAAAAAGTTCCAATCATAGAACGAAAAAGTACCAAAAATTCTTTTCTACAGATTTGCATCAGGCTTCAATATTATAGAAAATTAAAAATGTACCTTTTGTAGTACGAAAAAGTACCAAAAAGTTTCCTTTTATAGGTTTTCACTAACTCCGGGCTATACAAGCTTAAATTAATGTTTCTTGTTAAGTATTATAGAAAATTTAAAAAGTACTTTTCAAAGTACGAAAATGTACTAAAAAATCCCCTTTTATGTGTTCTCACTTAATCACACACATACTTATTTCATGTTTCTGAACTAGAACTGAACTAGAACTAAACTAGAACTGAACTAGAACTGAACTAGAACTGAAGTAGAACTGAACTAGAACTGAACTAGAACTGAACTAGAACTGAACTAGAACTGAACTAGAACTGAACTAGAACTGAACTAGAACTGAACTAGAACTGAACTAGAACTGAACTAGAACTGAACTAGAACTGAACTAGAACTGAACTAGAACTGAACTAGAACTAGAACTGAACTAGAACTGAACTAGAACTGAACTAGAACTGAACTAGAACTGAACTAGAACTGAACTAGAACTGAACTAGAACTGAACTAGAACTGAACTAGAACTGAACTAGAACTGAACTAGAACTGAACTAGAACTGAACTAGAACTGAACTAGAACTGAACTAGAAATGAACTAGAACTGAGCGAAAATCGAACTAGAACTGAACTAAAACTTAATAAACGGAATTAAGCTTCAGTTGGAGATCTCTGTGCAGTCCAAATAAATCTTCAATCATAGATATATATATTTGTGGTCCCAATATACCTTGATTCATTGATCTTTAAGCAGTTGAAATTAACTGTAGGTAAATCCCAAATGAGCTTGCATCTTAGTTATATCTGTAGTTTAAACTAAGCTTTGATTGTAGATTTGTTTCTTGCTACAGTTAAGCTTCAATTGAAGTCTCAATTAAGCTTTAATATAAGCCTTTTCCTAGACTTGGTTAAGCTTCACACGTAGTTATTTTTAAACTTTAAATAAAGCTTCAATGTTAGTAGAAAGTATGCTTAAATTTGTATTTATATAAAGCTTTAATCTAAGTTCATCTTGTAGTCTCAATTAAGCTTAAATTAAAGGTCCTTCTGCATGGAGTCTCTTTGTGGTGCCAATCCTCAATCGTTAGCCCAAATTTCTATTAAAGCTTCAAGCTTTTTACTGTAAAGCTTTTAGACTAATCACCTAAATCAAATTCAATATAATTCAATATTTTTTTTTTTCTTCTGATTAGCTGCCTGACGTTCTAATTGCAATTCGTTTTCATTGCATTTCAACCATTAAAGAATACAATATAGACAACAACAATAGAGAACAAAAAAACATTAGCCTACATTTTGGTCAGTTATGGCACATGAAAGCAGAAACAGTAAACTCCAAAGCAAACAATGCAACTACTAAGACTTAAAAGCACAATAAAAAAAACTTTAAACCATTTAAGGAAATGGTCATATTGAGGGAAAAAAATGGGGAAAAAAGAGTTTTTTTTTTTTTTTTGCTAAAAAAAAAACTCATTTCAAATAACTAAAGCCAATTGTTATACAATAAAAAATAAAAGCAACAACAAAAGAGTACTAAACAATTTAGGTTCTTTTACTTTATTACTAACTGTTAGATTGGTTATGCAGACATGTTGGACAGTCATGGTTTGTGGCTTACGAAAGGAAACCTTTCAACTAAAACAGCAACTTGTTCTTTTAATAAATTCCTCACAAAAAAAAAAAAAAAAAAAAAAAACATAATAATGAAGTTATGTTTATAATAATGTTTTTGTCATGATGATGATTTTATTGTGGTTAGAAATAAATGCTTAAAGGGAAACATACCCTTTGCCGATAAGTTTGCTGGAACGTCTGTCTGTCTGTCTGTCTTTCCCTAAGTCGGCTGTCTGTTTAGCTGTCAGCTTGTTGATTTAACTGAGAATTTTTTTCTCTAATTCTAATTCCCAACACACACCTTAATTTGCAACATATTTTCATTTTATTTATAATAAAAAAAAGAAAGAGTGAAGAACAAAAAAAAAAAAAGATTCCCTTTTTTAAACCTACTATTAAGCAGTTATAAGGTTTCTTTATACATTTCATATATTTGCATTTATGTTTTTTTCAATTTAAATCGCTTTTAGTAATTTGGTAATCTATTTTACAAATTCTGTTCCGTTTTATGTTAAACATGTTAAAATCTCTGCCTTTTTTTTTTGCTAATTATAAATTTATGTTGTCTTGTTCATAGTCATAAAACTATTTTTGTTATTTTAAATGACACGCGATTTTCTTGGGGTTTTTTTAACACAAAAATAATGGCAGAAATCCTCCTCTAAAAAGTATATGTGTTAATTCATTCATAGTTTCCACTTAACATAAGTTTAAAACATTTGTAACGGAAATTTATTTTTAAATTACTTTTAATGTTTTATAATATTCTACAGTGAAAGAATCTATTTAGTCTAGTCATTCTCTTGACATTTCGGTATTTAGCAAAGAGAAAAAAGATTGTTCTTTAACAGTTTGTCAATTGGTTATAGTCACAGTTTAAGTTTTAATCGTAGGTTTTTTACTAGTTCAAGGAAAGCTTTTAGTGTAGAACTTGCATAACTTTAAATTAAGCTTCAACTTAGTCCCAATTTAGTTCTTTTTGTAAACCTAATTAGACATCAATAGCATATTATTTTGTAGGCCCATTTAAACTCTTAATAAAGCTTTAATCGTAAGTCCCATTGAATCCTATTTAAGCTTTAATCCCATGCCTTTTGTAGTACCAATTAAGCTTTAATCATAGGCAATTTTGTAGTGTAAATAAAGCTTTCATCATAGATCATTTTGTAGTCCCACTTAAGCTTTAATCGTAACTCCTTTTGTGCCTCAGTTAAGCTTTCACCGTAGGTCTAGGTGAAGTCCTAATTAAGTTTCAATCATAGGCCATTTTGTAGTGTAAATAAAGCTTTCATCATAGATCATTTTGTAGTCCCAATTAAGCTTCAATCGTAACTCCTTTTGTTCGTCAGTTAAGCTTCTATCTTAGGTCTTGGTCAGCTTCAATTTGTAGTGTTAATAAAGTCTTCATCATAGATGATTTTGTAGTCCCAATTAAGTTTCAATCGTAACTCCTTTTGTTCGTCAGTTAAACTTCAATCGTAGGTCTAGGTGAAGTCCTATTTAAACATCAATTGTAGTCCAATATGTAGTGGCAATTAAGCTTCAGTCATAGATCATTTTGTAGTCTCAATGAAGCTTCAATCGTAACTCTTTTTGAGTCTTAATTAAGCTTTAATCATAGGTCTAGGCTCAAAGTCATAATTGAGCTTCAATTGTAGGCCAATTTGTAGGGTCAATTAAACTTCAGTCATAGATCATTTTATAGTCCCAATTAAGCTTCAATTGTAACTCTATTTGAGTCTCAATTAAGCTTTAAGCATAGGTTTAGGAGAATCCCTAATTAAGCTTAAATTTGTAGTGGCAATTAGGCTTCAGTCTTGGATCATTTTGTAGTCCCAATGAAGCTTCAATCGTAAATCTTTGTGTGTCTTAGTTAAGCTTTAATTATACATCTAGGTAAAGTCCTAATTAAGCTTCAATCGTAAGTCTATGTGACTAAGCTTAAATCGTATCTTATTTTGTAATCCTAAATAAGCTGTAATCATATCTTAAGTCCTTATTTCTGTTTTAATCGAAGGATATTTATACACCTAAAAAGCTTTAATAGAACCTCTTTTTGTAGTTGCAATAAAATTTTAATAGGAGCTTTTTTTGTAACCCCAATTAAGCTTCAATCCAACATCTAATTATACTCCTGGAAAACTTTAAACTCAGCGATTTTTTGTTGTTGTTGTAATAAAGCTTTAATTGCAACTTTTGTGTAGCTCCAAATAAGTTTATGTCATAGCTCTTTTTGTGTCGTAATTAAGCTTCAAAAATAGATCTTTTAAGTTTTAATCATTAGCTTTTGTTAAGTTTAAATTAAGTTTTAAATTTTAGATCCCACAAATAAGCTTTACACTGATGTCTAATTTAACTTCCACTTAAGCTTTAAACTTAGATTTTTTATACTCGAAATTAGACTTCTAACGAGAATCAATTTTTTCCCTTAAATTAAGCTTTAAGCACGCAAGAAAGCTTCAGTTATAGCTAGCAGTGTTTTTAAGCTTTTATTTTCAATTAAGCTCTTTTCACACGCTCAAAAAAAGCTTAAATTGTAGCTTGTTGTGTACTATAAGATTTAGCTTGAACTTCAATCTTTTATAGTTTAAAAAGCCGAATTGTGAGTATAAAAATCGTTATGAAAGTTACCTAATCGGAAGCTTTTAAAGTTTTGATTGGGATGTAGCAAGTCTTATACATATGAAGACCTACGATTAAAGCTTTATATGTGATTGTTAGTAAGAAGCTTAGAAGTAACAGACATATGTGTAACTAAAGCTTTATTTTGGTATGAGAAGTCCTACAATTGCTACTTAAATGGGATCTTTAAAAAAGCTTCAGTTCTGGGGAGCTTTAAAGCGGCATTAGAATTGAAGCCTTTTTTTATAAAAAGACCTAAGATTAAGCTTGGAGTTGGAGAATACTGAAAGTACAAATTTTAGAATACTAAAGCTGTTTTTTAGGAATTTTATTATGCAATTATATTTGTTCTCTAGCAAGATAATTTATTAATATTTAACAAATTTATTATTAACAACATTTCAACAATGAATGATTCATTAAAGTCGGCAAAAATATCAATTAAATTTTGAAAGCTCGTAGAAAAAAAAAACAATTGTGCAAAATTGTTTTTAGAAAAATGTACAGATTTAAATGTTAATTAAGCAAGAAATATTTTTATTTTTTTTTTTACGAAAACAACAAATTACTTAGAAAATGACATCATTTAAGTAAAACAAATTAACCCCTTAAAAGCAGTCAGTAAGAGGGGAAAAAAAGGAATTGTTTTCAAATGTAATTTAAAGGTAATAAAAAAAGGTTTGGCTTTTATATAATAAAAGAATAAAAATTAAATTAAAAATAGTAAATGAAATAATGTTAAAAGGTATTATAAATAACAATAAAACTCTTTTGTAATGAAATCATAAAAAAAAGTGTTGGTTTGCCAACAATCTCCCTCTAAACTTCACAAGTTTTTTTATATAATAAATAAACAATTTTTTTTTTTTTTGCTAAATAAATTTAATTGTTTAAATAGTAAAATGAGTAGTACAATCTTTTAAATACTTTGTCTGTTTTAAAGTGTAGGTGTTTTTTTTTCACAAAATTTTTTAAATATTTTTGCTAGCTGTCATAGGTTTTCTTTTGAAAAAGCTGGTATTTGGGGGAAAAAATTGTTATTTAAATGTTTAATTTGTCAAATATAAACATATTATTTGGTTTATTAGCATTTGAGTGTTAAATATTTGTTGTTTTTAAATTTTTAAGACATAAACGAACTATCTAAGAGCTACAATCAGTTATAGAGAAAAGCTTTAATAAGCTTTCATTTTGGATCATTCTGTAGTTTAAATTAAGCTTTAATTATGGACATTTTTACACTTTAAGTTAAAGCTTTAATAAGTTTTAATTGATCTTCATTTATAGATGTTTTTATTCATCAAATTAAACTTCAATTGTAAAACTCTCTTTTATCCCTATTAAGCTCCAAACGTACACTTTTTTATAAGCTCAATAGAACTTTAATTTCAGCTAGTTTCGTTTGTCCTAGTTAAGCTTTAAAAGCTAGAAGCTTATGCTTTATATTGAGCATTATATGTAGAGCTTTTTAATTCAAAATTAAACTTTTATACTTCAAATTAAGCTTTAAACGTTTCCTAGTTAAGCTTTAGAAGCTGATAGTTTGTGCCTTATACTGAGCATTATATCTAGAGCTTTTTAAATCAAAATTAAACTTTTACTATATAGGTTTTTATACTTCAAATTAAGCTTTAAACGTACATCTTTTTATAGTCCCGATCGTAGGCCTCACTTTTGTTCCTATTAAGCTCCAAACGTACACCTTTTTATAGTCTCAGTAAAGCTTTAATTTCAGCTAATTTCGTTTCTCCTAGTTAAGCTTTAAAAGCTGATAGTTTGTGCCTTATACTGAGTATTATATCTAGAGCTTTTTAATTCAAAATTAAACTTTTATTGCATAACTTTTTACACTTCAAATTAAGCTTTAAACGTTATAGTCCCGATCGTAGCCCTCACTTTTGTCCCTATTAAGCTCTAAACGTACACCTTTTTATAGTCTCAATAAATTTAATTTCAGCTAATTTTGTTTCCTAGTTAAGCTTTAAAAGCTTGTAGTTTATGCCTTAAATTGTGCATTATATGTAGTGCTTTTTAATTCAAAATTAAACTTCAAATGAAGCTTTAAACGTACATCTTTTTATAGTCCCCATCGTAGGCCTCAATTTTGTCCCTATTAAGCTCCAAATGTTTACCTTATTATAATTTTAGTAAAGCTTTAATTACAACTAATTTTGTTTGTCCTAGTTAAGCTTCAAAAGCTGGTAGTTTATGCCTTATGCAGAGCTTTTTAATTCAAATTTAAACTTTTACTGTATAGGTTTTATACCTCAAATAAACATCTTTTTATAGCTTTAAACGTACATCTTTTTATAGTACCGATCGCTGGCCCCTCTATAGTCCCTGTTCAGCTCTAAGCGTTTAACTCATTATAGTCTCGGAAAAGCTTTAATTGTTGCTTATTTTGCTTGTCCTAGTTAAACTTAATAAGGCAGTAGTTTGTTCCCTCAATTAAGCTTTATTTATAGAGTATTTTGTAATTTAAAAATGAACTTTAACTTTAAGCTTTTAATACTTCAAATTAAGCTTTAAACTTAGAACTTTTTATAGTCCTAATCGTAGCGCTCTCTATAGTCCTTACTAAACAGTTATTATAAGCTTTTCTGTTGTCTCTGTTAAGCTTTAATTGTGGATTATGTGGTTGTCTTTGTTAAACTTTAAAAGCTGTTACGTTATGCCTTAAATTAAGCTTTATTTTTGAAGCTTTTTTAATATAAAATTAAACTTTAACTTTAAAGCTTTTTTGTACTTCAATTTAAGCTCTAAACGTAGATCTTTTTATAATCACGATCGTAGGCCTCACTTTACTCCCTGTTAAGCTCTAAACGTATGCCGTTTAATTGTATGAGTTAAGCTTTAATTCTATGTTATTGTGTTGTCCCACTTAAGCTGCGAAAACTCTAATTTCACGCCTTTTTATTGTCTCTGTTAAGCTTAAATTGTAGATTACTTTGTTGTCTCAGTTAAGCTTTAAAGACTGGTATTTTAATGGCTTAAAGTAAGTTTTATTTGTTGAGCTTTTAAAAAATTAAACTTTAATTGTAGAGCTCTTTATACCACAAATTAAGCATTAATTGTAGATCTTTTTATAGTCTTAATAAGACTCAAACTCAGGTATGTTTAAACTTTTAATGAAGCTTTAATTGTACTTTTTTTAAGTTTCTATAACACCAAATAGAGCTTTATATTTAGATAACTTTATAGTCACAAATAAGCTTTTATAGGATTTTATTTTTCAAGATATTCTTATTGTTAAAATTAGGCTTAAATTGTCAGCTATTTGTTGTTTAAATTAAGCTTCAGTTGTAGTTCTTTCCATATTCCGACTTAAGCTTTGATCATTGATATATAAGTTTAAAGTTTTTGAAACATTTTACGTTTAATTTTTATTTCGTATAAAATTAAGCTTTCTTTGTAGTTAATTAATTCAAACTCCAATTAAGCTTTTATTGGAGTTTCTTATCTACTTTAAAACAAGCTTTATTAACAAATCTTTAAATTGTTAAAGTTAAGCTTTAATTGTAATGTTTTTTATACTTCAAATGAAGCTTTAATTCGCAGTTCAAACTATAGGCTTATAAAGCTTTAATTTTAGATATTTTTCTAGTGTCAATTAAGCTTTTATTTGCACTAGTTTTATACTATAAATAAAACTTTAAAGTAGATTTTACTAATGCTTATATTAAGCTTTAAGTCTAGAGCTTTTTATAGTACAAATTAAGCTTTAATTGTAAAATACTTATATATCACCAGTTAAACTTTGATCACAAGTATTTTTAAACTTTATATTAAGTTTAATTTGAGGTGAAATTAAAGCTTTCATTGTAATTCGTTTTGTTCTTTCAATAAAGTTTATTTCTATAGATCAAATTAAGCTTTCTTTTCTAGACTTAACTAAGTTTTGATTTACTATGTATTTTTGTTTTATAAAAAGCTTTATTTAAAGCTCCATACCATATTTTCAAGCATTCTATAAAGATCTCTTTTAGAGTCTAAATTAAGCTTTAAATGTGAATATTTTCAAAAACCTTAAATATTAAACAATTTTGCCTTCATTTAACTTTATTTATGCTGCCAATTAACAACTGATATATGATGTATGTATATTTCCAACTCAGTGTTAACTTAGTAATTCTATACATTTGTTTATTTATTTTAAAACTATTTTCCATTATATCTATTTTAAAGATTTCGAAAAACAAATAAACTTGAAGTACGTTTCTATTAAGATTATTATGTTTAAAAAGAACGAGAATCGTTGTTTTTTTTTATGTGCTTACATATCAAGGCGTGGGAATCAATTCATTATACATAAATATTCAACTTAAATTAGTTGCGATTTACAGATGATTTCAAGGTCATTTACTACTAATAGTTCATTACATTCATTACTTAGACAACAAATTTTAAATTAGTTGCGTTTATGAGTAAGTTTTTTGTTATGAAAAATGTAATGTTTGTTTTTTTATTGTTATTATTTTTTTTTTTCAACTATAATTAAACAAATCGTGACTGTAATCATGATGGGTTTCATTAATGTGTGTTAACAAAATATTATAATTTCTCAAAACGGGGAAATGTTTGAAGAAGGTTTTTGCATGTTAAAATGATTTGTTAAATTTAGTTGAAAACTATTCTAATTAAATGATGTCAATAAGATGATGAGGTTTATTTTATTGATAAAGAAATGTAATGAATAGAAATTAGTTTTAAAGTAATGAAAAAAAGCTTTATTTTGAAAAATTTCTGTAAATCAAGCCCAATTGATCTATGATTAAAACTTAATTTAAACTATAAATAAAGCTCAACTAGAAGCATAATTATTGCGATTAAAGCTTAATTTAAAGCAACGATTAATGCTCTATTTAATGCTTTAAAATGTTGAAAATTAAAGCTTAAATTTAATTAATAATATAGCACCAAAAAGAATAAATTTTAAGTTCAAAATCGTCTTAACTAAAAGCTTTTTTAAGCATTAATTGTAGCCTTATAATAATGTTAATAAAGGATATTTTTCCATGATATGCAGCTTTAATCGGTGGTTCTAGTTCATTTCTAGTTCAGTTCTAGTTCAGTTCTAGTTCAGTTCTAGTTCAGTTCTAGTTCAGTTCTAGTTCAGTTCTAGTTCAGTTCTAGTTCAGTTCTAGTTCAGTTCTAGTTCAGTTCTAGTTCAGTTCTAGTTCAGTTCTAGTTCAGTTCTAGTTCAGTTCTAGTTCAGTTCTAGTTCAGTTCTAGTTCAGTTCTAGTTCAGTTCTAGTTCAGTTCTAGTTCAGTTCTAGTTCAGTTCTAGTTCAGTTCTAGTTAGTTCAGTTCTAGTTCAGTTCTAGTTCAGTTCTAGTTCAGTTCTAGTTCAGTTCTAGTTCAGTTCTAGTTCAGTTCTAGTTCAGTTCTAGTTCAGTTCTAGTTCAGTTCTAGTTCAGTTCTAGTTCAGTTCTAGTTCTAGTTCAGTTCTAGTTCAGTTCTAGTTCAGTTCTAGTTCAGTTCTAGTTCAGTTCTAGTTCAGTTCTAGTTCAGTTCTAGTTCAGTTCTAGTTCAGTTCTAGTTCAGTTCTAGTTCAGTTCTAGTTCAGTTCTAGTTCAGTTCTAGTTCAGTTCTAGTTCAGTTCTAGTTCAGTTCTAGTTCAGTTCTAGTTCAGTTCTAGTTCAGTTCTAGTTCAGTTCTAGTTCAGTTCTAGTTCAGTTCTAGTTCAGTTCTAATTCAGTTCTAGTTCAGTTCTAGTTCAGTTCTAGTTCAGTTCTAGTTCAGTTCTAGTTCAGTTCTAGTTCAGTTCTAGTTCAGTTCTAGTTCAGTTCTAGTTCAGTTCTAGTTCAGTTCTAATTCAGTTCTAGTTCAGTTCTAGTTCAGTTCTAGTTCAGTTCTAATTCAGTTCTAGTTCAGTTCTAGTTCAGTTCTAGTCAGTTCTAGTTCAGTTCCAGTTCAGTTCTAGTTCAGTTCTAGTTCAGTTTTAGTTCAGTTCTAGTTCAGTTCTAGTTCAGTTCTAGTTCAGTTCTAGTTCAGTTCTAGTTCAGTTCTAGTTCAGTACTAGTTCAGTACTAGTTCAGTTTTAGTTGTTATCTTTGACAC
Source organism: Lucilia sericata (assembly GCF_015586225.1). Taxonomy (NCBI): domain Eukaryota; kingdom Metazoa; phylum Arthropoda; class Insecta; order Diptera; family Calliphoridae; genus Lucilia; species Lucilia sericata. The sequence continues at coordinate 301,999 of NW_023994290.1, forward strand.
TTTTTTCTACTGAAAATTTTCTAAGAGTTGCCTTTCCGAACTTTTATTAAAGTTCTTCCGGAATTCTTCAAAAAACTCAATTCACTTTATGTCAATAACCTCGTGTGAATATTTTTCCGTAAAATTTTGCAAATTTTTTTCAAAATAAATTTATTTGTTTCTAAAAAAAATCATGCTTCAACAACAACAAATAAAACAAAAATAAGCTGGTAATTTTCTTTTTTTTATACCAAAAAACACGTACCGCCAGCTGCAGGCAGCAACTATAGAGAAACATTACATAATGTTGCTTGCAACAAATGGAAAATAATGTTAAAGCTCATGAAGATGCTGCCGCTAGTAGTAGTGGTGGTGATGATGATGATTTTCTTTTGCAATTATTTATTGTATTTTTTATTTAAAGTTTTTTTTGTTGGTAATTTTTCTTTATATTTACCAAAAGACAAGTGTGTGTGTTGTTTTGTTGCAACTAACTATGATGATATATTTTTAGTTTTTTGCTGCTATTTAACTTGCAACATCTCGTGTTTCAATATTATGGTTTTTGCTGCTGCAGCAATAGTTATTATTGTTGTTTTTGTTGTTGTATGTGTTAACTTGTCATCAACTTTATTTTGAAAGTCTAGTTTTTCTGGGGTGTAACTTTTCATTTAATTTAATACACTTTTTTCGATTTGTGGCAGGTTTTTCTTTCTTTTCTTATATTTATAACAGATCTTTTGGTTAAACAGGTAGTTTAGAGTTTGAAATGTTGTTGTTGTTGTAAATAGCAGTTTGTGATTTAATCGATTATCAATTTGTTTTGCCTTTATAAGGTCAAACATGACAAATAAAAATTTTCGAATTGGATTTTTTTTTTTAACAAATTTTGGCCACCTTAGGTGTTGTAATAATCAGTGTTAGTGGAAATTTTTCTTTAGTTTTCCTTAATTTGCTTTAATGTTTATAACGGGAAATAGATTTTCTTCAGCTGTCTTTTCTTCATTTGACTTAAAATGGTTAAATAATTTTTATTTTTTTATCTCTGGTAATTAAATTGTTTATCATTAAATCTTTTTTTAATAAAGGAAATTTTTTGTTTGTCTTTGTTACAAAAATGTGTTAATTTATACGTTTGCTTATACAACACTTTGTTCTCTTAGAAAATTTTTTGCTTGAGTTTTCCAAACGTGATTTTATGTGGCACCAATAATTATTATTTAGCTTTTTCCTAGGTGCCCATAAAATTACAATTTAGTTAAACTTGTTTACAATTAGATAATAGTTTTTTTTTAAAAAATTAAGGAAAATTATGAAGTATTGAAATATTTTTTTCAAGACGATTTTTATAGAAAAATTTCCGCAAGATACTCTTCTCGAAAAAAACTGTCTTCGCATGAAGACAAATAGAACTGAAATAGAAGTGAACTAAAACATAAGTAGAACAGAACTATAACTGATCAAGAACTGAACTAGAACTGAACTAGAACTGAACTAGAACTGAACTAGAACTGAACTAGAACTGAACTAGAACTGAACTAGAACTGAACTAGAACTGAACTAGACTGAACTAGAACTGAACTAGAACTGAACTAGAACTGAACTAGAACTGAACTAGAACTGAACTAGAACTGAACTAGAACTGAACTAGAACTGAACTAGAACTGAACTATAACTGAACTAGAACTGACTAGAACTGAACTAGAACTGAACTAGAACTGAACTAGAACTGAACTAGAACTGAACTAGAACTGAACTAGAAACTGAACTAGAACTGAACTAGAACTGAACTAGAACTGAACTAGAACTGAACTAGAACTGAACTAAGAATCTGAACTAGAACTAACTAGAACTGAACTAGAACTGAACTAGAACTGAACTAGAACTGAACTAGAACTGAACTAGAACTGAACTAGAACTGAACTAGAAAGTGGAACTTAGAACTGAACTAGAACTGAACTAGAAACTGAACTAGAACTGAAACTAGAACTGACTAGAACTGAACTAGAACTGAACTAAGAAACTGAACTAGAACTGAACTAGAACTGAACGACGAACTGAACTAGAACTGAACTAGAACTGAACTAGAACTAACAGACTGAACTAGAACTGAACTAGAACTGAACTTAGAACTGAACTAGAACTGAACTAGAACGACTAGAACTTAGAACTGAACTAAGAACGAACGAGAACTGAACTAGAACTGAACTAGAACTGAAATAGAACGAACTGAACTGAACTAGAACTGAACTAAGAAAACTGAACTGAACTAGAACTGAACTAGAACTGAACTAGAACTGAACTAGAACTGAACTAGAACTGAACTAGAACTGAACTAGAACTGAACTAGAACTGAACTAGAACTGAACTAGAACTGAACTAGAACTGAACTAGAACTGAACTAGAACTGAACAAGAAAAAAACTAGAACTGAACTAGAACTGAACTAGAACTGAACTAGAACTGAACTAGAACTGAACTAGAACTGAACTAGAACTGAACTAGAACTGAACTAGAACTGAACTAGAACTTAACTAGAACTGAACTAGAACTGAACTAGAACTGAACTAGAACTGAACTAGAACTGAAATAGAACTGAACTAGAACTGAACTAGAACTGAACTAGAACTGAACTAGAACTGAACTAGAACTGAACTAGAACTGAACTAGAACTGAACTAGAACTGAACTAGAACTGAACTAGAACTGAACTAGAACTGAACTAGAACTGAACTAGAACTAGAAACTAGAACTGAACTAGAACTGAACTAGAACTGAACTAGAACTGAACTAGAACTAGAACTGAACTAGAACTGAACTAGAACTGAACTAGAACTGAACTAGAACTGAACTAGAACTGAACTAGAACTGAACTAGAACTGAACTAGAACTGAACTAGAACTGAACTAGAACTGAACTAGAACTGAACTAGAACTGAACAAGAAAAAACTAGAACTGAACTAGAACTGAACTAGAACTGAACTAGAACTGAACTAGAACTTAACTAGAACTTAACTAGAACTGAACTAAAACTGAACTAGAACTGAACTAGAACTGAACTAGAACTGAACTAGAACTGAACTAGAACTGAACTAGAACTAAACTAGAACTGAACTAGAACTGAACTAGAACTGAACTAGAACTGAACTAGAACTGAACTAGAACTGAACTAGAACTGAACTAGAACTGAACTAGAACTGAACTAGAACTGAACTAGAACTGAACTAGAACTGAACTAGAACTGAACTAGAACTGAACTAGAACTGAACTGACACTAACCGAACTAGATCTGAACTAGAACTGAACTAGAACTGAACTAGAACCGAACTAGATCTGACTAGAACTGAACTAGAACTGAACTAGAAACTGAACTAGAACCGAACTAGATCTGAACTAGAACTGAACTAGAACTGAACTAGAACGAACTAGAACTGAACTAGAACTGACTAGAACTGAACTAGAACTGAACTAGAACTGAACTAGAACTGAACTAGAACTGAACTAGAACTGAACTAGAAATGAACTAGAACTGAACTAGAACTGAACTAGAACTGAACTAGAACTGAACTAGAACTGAACTAGGAGTGAACTAGAACTAAACTAGAAATGAACTAAACTAAACTAGAACTGAACTAGGCAATCTATTGTCTAGACTATAGCCAGTGTGTTGGTTTTACTATATAGTCAACAAATAGTCAGTTTGTCTTTAGTCTGAACTATAGTCGATGTACCCACAAATCGTATCAAAATATTGAAAAATAATTAATTTTTATAATTTTTAAACATTTCTTATACAAAATTTCTTCATAAAAACTGCCTCAAGCTAATATTTGTAATTTTTTAAAAATATAGTAAACTACAACAAAAAACTTACCTTATAAACACCATCCACTAGTTTGTTATTTCTTCCGATTCCATAATGCTGACAAAATAATTTTAGACGCAAATTCCAATGATGATAATATTTGTTTATAATATTAATGGATTATTATTTACAAAATTAATGACTTTTGTTTAGTTGATTTAATAACTTTAAGAAAAATATTATAATTATAATTTTTTTTTTACTATTTTTTTCAAATTTTAATAAATGATTTTTTAAGAAGAAAAAAAAAACAAATTCACTTTCAGCTTTAAAGTTGCACTTTAAACACACACACACGAGCGCTTTGTTAAAGAAATAATTTCACTTTCTAAAAGCCACACATTTTACTACGAAAAAAAAAAATATATCTTGTAATTTTTTTTTATTTTTGTTGAAAACTGAACCGAGGGTTTAAACCGACACACAACAAAAAATCAAAAAGTTATATTGAAACATAAAAGAAAAGAAATGTTTGTGTCTTAAGTCTTTCATATCTAGCGAGACATTGTCGACAGCAAATGTATGAATGAACGGTGTTTGTGTCTTAAGTCTTTCGTTTCATAAAACAACATGTGCTGCTGCTGCTGCAAAAAAAGAAATAAAGGCACTCGCTCTCTTATTGTTTGTGTTCATAATAAAAAAATAAAAATAATAACAACACAAATGATGACAACAATAAGCATAACAACAACATCAATGACTGCTGGCTATAGACCCGTTTAACTTGTTGTTTCTTTTTTTGTTACTGCTGCTTACTTTCTTGTTACAAATAAAAGTAAAAATTCATGTAGTAGTTGTTGTAGTTGGGAAAAAAAGCTTCCTGTTTAAATGAGTAAAAGAAAATGTAAATGTAGCGATTAACAGGCTTAATGGCCGGCAAAAGGTTACTGGATGTTTAAAAAATAATCAACACACACGCATTTATACTTTTACTCAGCTCTCTTGTGTAAGAAAAACAACAACAACAAAAGTATTAAGAATGTTAAAGAAAGCATCTCTTTTGATTGTGATTTCTTGTTTAAGCCAGAGATGGATAATTCAGAACGATAGTCTAGTCTATAGTCTAGTCTATAGTCTAGTCTATAGTCTAGCCTATAGTCTAGTCTATAGTATAGTCTATAGTCTAGTCTATAGTCTAGTCTATAGTCTAGTCTATAGTCTAGTCTATAGTCTAGTCTATAGTCTAATCTATAGTCTAGTCTATAGTCTAGTCTAGTAGTCTAGTCTAGTCTAGTCTAGTCTATAGTCTAGTCTATAGTCTAGTCTATAGTCTAGTCTATAGTCTAGTCTATCTATAGACTAGTCTATAGTCTAGTCTATAGTCTAGTCTATAGTCTAGTCTATAGTCTAGTCTATAGTCTAGTCCTATAGTCTAGTCTATAGTCTAGTCTATAGTAGTCTATAGTCTATTAGTCTAGTCTATAGTCTAGTCTATAGTCTAGTCTATAGTCTAGTCTATAGTCTAGTCTATAGTCTAGTCTATAGTCTAGTCTATAGTCTAGGTCTATAGTCTAGTCTATAGTCTAGTCTATAGTCGTAGTCTATAGTCTAGTCTATAGTCTAGTCTATAGTCTAGTCTATAGTCTAGTCTATAGTCTAGTCTATAGTCTAGTCTATAGTCTAGTCTATAGTCTAGTCTATAGTCTAGTCTATAGTCTAGTCCTATAGTCTAGTCTATAGTCTAGTCTATAGTCTAGTCTATAGTCTAGTCTATAGTCTAGTCTATAGTCTAGTCTATAGTCTAGTCTATAGTCTAGTCTATAGTCTAGTCTATAGTCTAAGTCTATAGTCTAGTCTATAGTCTAGTCTATAGTCTAGGTAGTCTATAGTCTAGTCTATAGTCTAGTCTATAGTCTAGTCTAGTCTATAGTCTAGTCTATAGTCTAGTCTATAGTCTAGTCTATAGTCTAGTCTATAGTCTAGTCTATAGTCTAGTCTATAGTCTAGTCTATAGTCTAGTCTAGTCTATAGTCTAGTCTATAGTCTAGTCTATAGTCTAGTCTAGTCTATAGTCTAGTCTATAGTCTAGTCTATAGTCTAGTCTATAGTCTAGTCTATAGTCTAGTCTATAGTCTAGTCTATAGTCTAGTCTATAGTCTAGTCTATAGTCTAGTCTATAGTCTAGTCTATAGTCTAGTCTATAGTCTAGTCTATAGTCTAGTCTAGTCTATAGTCAAGTCTATAGTCTAGTCTATAGTCTAGTCTATAGTCTAGTCTAAAGTCTAGTCTATAGTCTAGTCTAAAGTCTGTCCATAGTCTTGTCCATAGTCTAGTCTATAGTCTAGTCTACAGTCTTTTAGTCTAGTTATCCATCACTGCTTAGCTTTTTTTGGGAGAGAGTATGAAGAAAATTGTAATCAACTTGTTTTTCCAGCTTTCTTTCTCTTTTTTGGTTTATTTACTCTCTTTTATTTGTGTCTATTTGTAGCGATTTCCTCTTAAGATTTATTTAAGGAATTTTGTGTTTTTTTCGTTGATACATTCAATTAACTTTGTTAATGAAATCGATGTTTTTTGGACATTATTATAATTATTATGTTTAATTAAATTTAATGCAGCGATAACTATGAGTCAAGTTTGTTTTTTCCTTTTTTGTAATTAACTTGTTAATTTTTTTTTTATTTTTTAACATCTTCCTAGTTTGTTGTTATAAATGTTAATACACTGACAGTTGTCACGTTTTGTTTATGTTGTTTTGGTTTATATCTTGCAACAGCCTCTTGTTTTTGCTTTTGCCACTTGTTATACATGCCTTTTCCAGCTAAATTACAAGAAAATATGTTTTTCTTTTGATGTGTTCACAGAGACGTTAAAACTGTGGTTAATTGCTGCAATTAAAAAATAAAGAAAAGAGAGAAGAAAAAACGTTAATAAATTGTGTGTAAGATTACTATACAAGAGGTGTAATTTTAAAGAAAATTATAGATTATTTATAAAAATAGTTTATTATAATGAAATTTAAAAAAATATTGAGACTTTTTTGTTTAAATTTTATAAAATTATCGTTAAAAACGTAAGTTTATGTAAATTTTGTTCTTGTTCTTTTTATTATTTTAGCAATTGCTTGCTTTGTTTACATTGCTCGCCAATGTTTACCTTTTTGTTTTGTGCCAGACGTGGGAGTAACTTATGGTTAGATCTTTTAAGTTTTTTGTTTATTTAGTTTAAAATTTGTTTATATTAATAAAAATTTAACAAAATGAAAGTTTTTAATAGTTTTATGTGTAATTTCTTTAGTTTAGCTAATTTTTTTTAAGTTAAAATGTGTTTAGCTTTCAATTTTCTCATTTTTGTTAGAACAAGGCTGGGATTAGGCAATTACTTGTTTATTTTAAGTTAAAATTTTAGGGAATTTTGCGGTTTTTGATAGATTTAAAATATCATAGATTTAAAATAGATAGATTTAAAATATCAAGAGATTTTAATGTTAAATATTCGATTTAAGTTATTTATTATGAAAATATGTTTTATGTGTTTTATTTAAATATTTTTTGTTGAATTTTTTATAAATTTGATTATAAGTTAGAGTGTTTTTAATTATTTCCTCAAGCTATCAATTTAGTTTTGATTTTATTCAAATTTATTTTAAGCGTAATTTATAAAAAAAAACTCTGCATGTGAATGAACTTGTTTGTTTTAATATTTTTTTTTTTTTTTTTTTGCTTAAGCTTTAACCACTAATTTTAAAAATAAATATAAAAATTTATAAAGCCAAAATCTTTGTTATTAAACAGTCAAAAGAAAACAAAAAAATATTTTGTTTTTTTTCTGTTTATTTTTAATATTTTATATTAAAAAAAACAACAAATTGAGGACATTGAAATTTAAAAGTAAGACGAAATACAAAATTAACAAAATAATGAAATCAAGAAGTTTAATTATTGATGTGAAATAAATCATTTTAATTGTCGAGACCAAAACACGTGTTTTTTTATTTAAATGGAAAGTTTTAAAGAATTGTTATTAAGATTAATATCAAATCCTAATAAAAATGTTCCATTTTAGTTTAGTTTTTTTAACATTAAAAAAAAAAAAAACAAACATGTCTGAGCATAACATAACATAACACAGCAGGTTTGTGTTTTTTTCTTTAAAAGGGTTTGTTTCGGTGTGTTTATCATTATTATAACATCTTTTTTATATGTTTTGTTAAAAGTAATTAAACTTTCTTTTAATTAAATTAACGTGCTTTAAACAGCGTTTAAAACTAACCTCTGGCGTCACACTTGAAATTGAAACATAAATATAAATTTCACTTTTAACACAACAAAATTGTTCAACATTTTCTTTAATGTTTAAAGTAATTAACAATTTTCACTTTTTTTTTTGGGGGGGGGGGGGTATTTTTCTTGGCCAATTATTAAAAAATTGAAAACAAAAACCTCTTAAATTCAACACAAAATGCAAAATAACCATTAATATGTAAAACTAATTATTAAAAAATAAAATAGTAATTTGCTTAAGTCTAAAAGCTCTCTTTTATTCCAAAGCCGCCATTTTTTTATAATTTTCATTGATCTTTGTTTCTTTTATACAAATTTTTTCAAACACAATTTGATTTATTTTCAGGTTTTTTAGCAAAAATAAAAAAAAAACATAAAAAAAAACTAATAAATTTATAATTGGCAAATTTTGCAAAATTTTGAAAAAAAAACGTTAAGAAACCTGTGCCAAGCTAAAACTGAAACCTTCAATGAAAATTAGTTGAGTTTTTTTTAACAACTACCGACAAAATTAAAACAACAACAGCAACAATAACTTTAAGAAAAAAACGTGTCAGTTTGAATGTTAAAAGTTACCATAATCTCAAAAGATTGTTATTGTTTATTTGCACACATAATGATGATTATCTGAGTTTAAACAAAAAATAGAAACCAATCTAATAAAATAAGCAAATAAAAATGTTACCGCAATAAACCAGTTTTTTCTAAATAACAATTTAAATTAAAACAAATAAGTAGTTTAAAAGGTCTGGACTCTGATCTAGAGTCTGTAGATGAGACTATAGATAACAATTCAGGACCCCTTATAGATCGAAATATAGATTACACTATAGAACAGACTAGAGTTCAGTTATAATTCAGATCAGATTATAGATCAAACTATTGAACAGACTGTAGATACAACAATGTATTAGACTCTAGATTAGATTAGATAAAACTATAGTACCGACTACAGATCAGAGTGTTAATCACGCTAGAGATCATACTATAGATCAGACTGTAGATCAAACAATAGTCCATAAACCAGACAATAACTCAGTATATATAGATCAGATTGTTGATTAGGTTGCACGTCAGACTAAGATCAGACTGGAGATTGGACCGTTATATCAAAGAGTAAGTCACATTATAGAACAAGTTGCAGATTAGCCTGGAGATCAGACTGCAGATCGTGCTATAGATCATACTAATGATCAGACTATAGATCATAAAACCAGAACTTGAACTAGAAATGAAGTCGAACTAGAACTGAACTAGAACTGAACTAGAACTGAACTAGAACTGAACAGAACTGAACTAGAACTGAACTAGAATGAACTAGAACTGATAGAACTGAACTAGAACTGAACTAGAACTGAACTAGAACTGAACTAGAACTGAACTAGAACTGAACTAGAACTGAACTAGAACTGAACTAGAACCTGAACTAGAACTGAACTAGAACTGAACTAGACTGAACTAGAACTGACTAGAACTGAACTAGAACTGAACTAGAACTGAACTAGAACTGAACTAGAACTGAACTAGAACTGAACTAGAACTGAAAGAGAACTGAACTAGAACTGAACTAGAACTGAACTAGAACTGAACTAGAACTGAAACTAGAACTGAACTAGAACTGAACTAGAAAAGACTGAACTAGAACTGAACTAGAACTGAACTAGAACTGAACTAGAACTGAACTAGAACTGAACTAGAACTAACTAGAACTGAACTAGAACTGAACTAGAATGAACTAGAACTGAACTAGAACTGAACTAGAACGAACTAGAACTGAACTAGAACTGAACTAGAACTGAACTAGAATGAACTAGAACGAACTAGAACTGAACTAGAACTGAACTAGAAGAACTGAACTAGACTGAACTAGAACTGAACTAGAACTGAACTAGAACTGAACTAGAACTGAACTAGAACTGAACTAGAACTGAACTAGAACTGAACTAGAACTGAACTAGAACTGAACTAGAACTGAACTAGAACTGAACTAGAACTGAACTAGAACTGACTAGAACTGAACTAGAACTGAACTAGAATGAACTAGAACTGAACTAGAACTGAACTAGAACTGAACTAGAACTGAACTAGAACTGAACTAGAACTGAACTAGAACTGAACTAGAACTGAACTAGAACTGAACTAGAACTGAACTAGAACTGAACTAGAACTGAACTAGAACTGAACTAGAACTGAACTAGAACTGAACTAGAACTGAACTAGAACTGAACTAGAACTGAACTAGAACTGAACTAGAACTGAACTAGAACTGAACTAGAACTGAACTAGAACTGAACTTAGAACTGAACTAGAAACTGAACTTAGAACTGAACTAGAACTGAACTAGTAGAAACTGAACTAGAACTGAACTAGACCCTGAACTAGAACTGAACTCGAACTGAACTAGAACCTGAACTAGAACTGAACTCTGAACTAGAACTGAACTAGACGACACAACTGAACATCGTTGAACTTAACTAGAACTGAACCTTTACTTTAATAGAACTGAACTAGAACTGAACTAGAACTGAACATAAACTGAACTAGAACTGAACTAGAACTGAACTAGAACTGAACTAGAACTGAACTTAGAACTGAACTAGGAACGAACTAGAACTGAACTAGAACTGAACTAGAACTGAACTAGACCTGAACTCGAACTGAACTAGAACTGAACTCAGACTGAACTAGAACGACTAGAACTGAACTAGACACTGAACTAGAACTGAACTAGAACCTGAACTAGAAACTGAACTAGAATCAGCTAGAACTGAACTAGAACTGAACTAGAACTGAACTAGAACTGAACTAGAACTGACTAGAACTGACTAGAACTGAACTAGAACTGAACTAGAACTGTACTAGAACTGAACAAGAACTGAACCAGAACTGAACTAGAACTAAACTAGATTCAACTAGAACTGAACTAGGGCCCATGTTATAGTCCACAGTTTCTTCTTGAAATTGTCAAAAATGGAACCGGATGTACATATATGGTTTGTCATGATTTGCTGTATTATTTATAGCTGTTTACAGAATCTTACAATAAAAATGTTAAATTACAAGATAAGTATATTTATTAATAACAAAAAACTCCAACAAAATGTTACAATAAATGGTTGATGCAAATTTTAATTCTTTTTCAAATAACACCTCTTTTTTGCCTTCGCCTTTTTGTTTATAAATATTATTACTATCATTAGTTATTATTACCATTATATACAATATAATACAATAAAAGTGTTAAATAACAAGATAAGTATATTTATTAATAACAAAAAACTCCAACAAAATGTTACAAATAAATGTTTTATGCAAATTTTAATTCTTTTTCAAATAACAGCTCTTTTTTGCCTTCGCCTTTTTGTTTATAAATATTATTACTATCATTAGTTATTATTACCATTATATACGTTCTTATTATTTAACTACAAAAGTTGCATTTTTAATTTTGCATTATTTTGAAATGTTTTATTGTATTTTTATAGATTTTCAAAGATAAATTATTTAATGTACGAGAGTATGTACTGTAAACAAGTATGTTGCTTAAGTCTTTCGTTTTTTTTTTTCTTTTTGCAAGTTAACCAGCATTAAGTTTGTGTGGTTATAAGTGTATGTGTTACCTAAGGAATTTAAATTATTTTTTGTTGTTGTTAAACTTGCAATCATTGTTTGTTTGTGTAAGTAAACATGACAATTGTTATTGTGATATTTCTAAGAAAATAAACAGCAAAATCTTATGCAAGAGATTCTTAAACGTAAAAACACTCTCGTAAATTCACTTTTTCTTCGCGGCTTTAGTAAAATAATTCATTTACATTCTAAACGCAAACATATTCAATGATCTTAAAACAAAAACAAATGAATCATTTGAGAAGTATGTGTTAAAGAATTAAAGTAATTTTATATAAAAAAAGTATTATATAAATATTTTTATTTGAAATTCTTTTAAAAAATTGATTTTTATATCAATAAACCTTTTATGAATTTCTCTTTTATAGAAAATTAATAGAATTAAAAATGATTTTACATTTTTTGAAATGAATTCATTAAAATAATTTATGCTGAAATTAAAATTTTAAATTGTGTTCTAAATTTTGTGTTAAAAAACACAACCGGTTTATTTTTAACTAAATTGCAAATTTTTATGTTTTTCCTTAGTATCTAGTTAATAATTAGCCACCGGCGATAGTAAAAATTATAACAAATAAAAAACTTAAACAACAAAAACACATATTTAACATAAATTTTGGTGGAAAAGAAACTAAAAGATTTTGAGCTTTACTTCTCTGTGTTCTAAATATTTGTGTCCACTGTGTAGAATTTATTGTTTGGCTTAAAATATTTAACATAAATTTCTATTTTGGTTTATATTGCTGTTGTGTTCAAACATTAAAATAAACAATAAAATTCCCATATAATTTTTTTTCCAAAACAACCATAATTAATTACAGGAGAGATTTGCTTAAAATGAAATAAATAATAAACATTTTGAAAAACATGCTGAAAGTTTTTGTGAACTAGAGGTCATTTTGAAGCATTGCTTAGAAACTAAGAGGTCATGGAATTGTTATGTTTATAAAATCCGAAACCAGAAATAAATATAAATTTAACAAAATTTCACACTTTTAAAACTAATGAGAAAGTTGATAAGAAAGAAAATTTATAATTCCGACTTTTTTTTAACTATAGTCTGTTCTATAATCCAATCTATTATACTAGCCTATAGTCTATAGCCTAGTCTATAGTCTATTCTATAGTCTAGTCTATAGTATAGTCTACAGTCTAGTCTATAGTCTATTCTAGTCTAGTCTATAGTCTATAGTATATCTATAGTCTAGTCAATAGTCTAGTCTATAGTCTAGTCTAATAGTCTATAGTCTAGTCTATAGCTAGTCTATAGTCTAGTCTATAGTCTAGTCTATAGTCTAGTCTATAGGCTAGTCTATAGTCTAGTCTATAGGCTAGTCTATAGTCAGTCTATAGGCTAGTCTATCATCTAGTCTATAGTCTAGTCTATAGTCTAGTTTATAGTCTAGTCTATAGTCTAGTCTATAGTTTAGTCTATAGTTTAGTCTATAGTCTAGTCTATAGTCTAGTCTATAGTCTAGTCTATAGTCTAGTCTAGTCTAGTCTATAGTCTAGTCTATCTAGTCTATAGTCTAGTCTATAGTCTAGTCTATAGTCTAGTCTATAGTCTAGTCTATAGTTTAGTCTATAGTCTAGTCTATAGTCTAGTCTATAGTCTAGTCTATAGTCTAGTCTATAGTCTAGTCTATAGTCTAGTCTATAGTCTAGTCAGTCCTAGTCTATAGTCTAGTCTATAGTCTAGTCTATAGTCTAGTCTATAGTCTAGTCTATAGTCTAGTCTATAGTCTAGTCTATAGTCTAGTCTATAGTCTAGTCTATAGTCTAGTCTATAGTCTATAGTCTAGTCTATAGTCTAGTCTATAGTCTAGTCTATAGTCTAGTCTATAGTCTAGTCTATAGTCTAGTCTATAGTCTAGTCTATAGTCTAGTCTATAGTCTAGTCTATAGTCTAGTCTATAGTCTAGTCTATAGTCTAGTCTATAGTCTAGTCTATAGTCTAGTCTATAGTCTAGTCTATAGTCTAGTCTATAGTCTAGTCTATAGTCTAGTCTATAGTCTAGTCTATAGTCTAGTCTATAGTCTAGTCTATAGTCTAGTCTATAGTCTAGTCTATAGTCTAGTCTATAGTCTAGTCTATAGTCTAGTCTATAGTCTAGTCTATAGTCTAGTCTATAGTCTAGTCTATAGTCTAGTCTATAGTCTAGTCTATAGTCTAGTCTATAGTCTAGTCTATAGTCTAGTCTATAGTCTAGTCTATAGTCTAGTCTATAGTCTAGTCTATAGTCTAGTCTATAGTCTAGTCTATAGTCTAGTCTATAGTCAAGTCTATAGTCTAGTCTATAGTCTAGTCTATAGTCTAGTCTATAGTCTAGTCTATAGTCGTCAAGTCTATAGTCTAGTCTATAGTCTAGTCTAAGTCTAGTCTAGTCTATAGTCTAGTCTATAGTCTAGTCTATAGTCTAGTCTATAGTCTAGTCTATAGTCTAGTCTATAGTCTAGTCTATAGTCTAGTCTATAGTCTAGTCTATAGTCTAGTCTATAGTCTAGTCTTAGTCTAGTCTATAGTCTAGTCTAGTCTAGTCTATAGTCTAGTCTATAGTCTAGTCTATAGTCTAGTCTATAGTTAGTCTATAGTCTAGTCTATAGTCTAGTCTATAGTCTAGTCTATAGTCTAGTCTATAGTCTAGTCTATAGTCTAGTCTATAGTCTAGTCTATAGTCTAGTCTAGTCTATAGTCTAGTCTATAGTCTAGTCTATAGTCTAGTCTATAGTCTAGTCTATAGTCTAGTCTAGTCTATAGTCCAGTCTATAATCTAGTCTATAATCTAGTCTATAGTCTAGTCTATAGTCTAGTCTATAGTCTAGTCTAGTCTATAGTCTAGTCTATAGTCTAGTCTATAGCCTAGTCTATAGTCTCGTCTATAGTCTAGTCTATAATCTAGTCTATAATCTAGTCTATAGTCTAGTCTATAGTCTAGTCTATAGTCTAGTCTATAGTCTAGTCTATAGTCTAGTCTATAATCTAGTCTATAATCTAGTCTATAGTCTAGTCTATAGTCTAATCTATAACACGATGCATATTCAAATTGTTTCGCATTTTTCAAAAAAACATTTCTTTTTCAAGAAAATTTTGAAAAAAAATTCTTTGAATTCTTTTACGCCAAACTGACTGACATAATTATTGTTTTAAATCATCAGCACGTCTATTGGCAACAGAGACAGGGCCAGCCTAAGTATTCCTTACGAATAATAACGAATTTTTCACTTTTATTTTAAAGCACTCTTACTCATTAGTAAGCCAAACTTGTTTTTTTATAAAGAAAAGAAAAACAATTCACTGATTCCATTGAATTTCTTGTCAAGTAATGAAACTACAACTATAAATCTATGTCTGCAATAAATAACAAATAAATATTTTGCAAAGAACATAGCAAAGTCATGAAATCTATACTTTTAGTATAAAGATGAAAGGACAGACAGACAGACATTTAAATGGCTAGAACGAACAAGTTAACAAAGTGGGCTGTTTAGAAAACATTTTTTGCAACACCTTAGATTATGTTTTCTGTTAGGGATGAGTAACCAAATTGTTGTTGGATGGCGCTCTCTAGGTGTCTTTAGGAGAAGCCTAAACTAATCAAAAACAATTTGACACTGACGCCAACGTTAAGTTAAGCGGTGGGTATAGTTTTAAATGTTTGAGTTGCAGAAAATAATAATAAATTTTAATAAATTGTTAACGAATAAAAAAAAACGCAAATTGTTGGTTTGATTACCAGTCTTTCTTTAAGACCTTTGTCTATGTCTAGCTAACTGTGAGTAGAATAGCGACAGAATCTGTAGGTATTTAAATGGTATTCAGGGATATATGTATGTCTGTAAGGATTTAGAATATAATATCTGAAATTTTAATAAGTTGAAGTTTTAATTTAATGAGACTGTTAAGCAGACTATAGATTAGATGGTAGAACACACAATAGATCAGATTATAGAATAGAGAACGCACTACATATCACTACAAAACAAAATATATATAAGACTATAGATCAGTATATTATTCAGACTATAGGTCACACTACAGATCAAACTATAGATTACATTACAGATCAGACTGTAGATACGATTATTGATCAGACTACAATTCTGATTATAGATCAGGCATTAGATCAGACTATACATCAGACTATAGATCAGACTATAGATCAGACTATGTATCAGACTATAGATCAGACTATAGATCAGACTACAGATCAGACTGTAGATTAGACTATATGTCAGATTATAGATCAGACTACAGATCTGAAACATATCAGACTATGGATCAGACTACAGATCAGACTGTAGATTAGACTATACATCAGACTATAGATCAGACTACAGATCAGACTGTAGATTAGGCTATAGGTCTCATTATAGACCAGAATATAGATCAGACTATAGATCAGACACAGATCAGACTGGAGATCAGACTATAGACAAAACTGTAGATTGGACTATACATCAGACTATAGAACAGACTATGGATCAGACTACAGATCAGACTATAGATCAGATTGTAGATAAGACTTTAGATAAGACAATAGATTAGACTATAGATAAGCCTATTATTCAGACTATAGGTCAGACTACAGATCAACCTATAGATCACACTACAGATCAGACTGTAGATACGATTATAGATCTGACTACAATTCTGACTATAGAGTAGACTATAGATCAGACTATAGATCAAACTATAGATCAGACTATAGATCAGACTATAGATCTGACTACAGATCAGACTGTAGATTAGACTATATGCCAGACTATAGATCAGACTATAGATCAGAAACAGATCAGACTATAGATCAGACTACAAATCAGACTGTAGATTAGACTATAGATCAAATTGTAGAACGGACTTTAGATACGTCAATAGATCAGTCTATGAATCAGACTATTGATCAGAATGTAGATCAGACTATAGATCATACTACAGATCAAACTGTAGATCAGTCTACCGATCAGAATGCGTATCAGACTATAGATAAGACTATTGATCAGACTGTAGATCAGACTTTAGATCAGACTATAGATAAGACAATAGATCAGACTACAGATCACACTACAGATCAGACTACAGACTTTAAAACAGACTTTAGAACAGACTACAGATCAGACTGTAAAACAGACTATAAATCAGACTGTAGATCAGACTATGGATCAAACTATAGATCAGACTAAAGATCAGACTTTTGATTAAACAAAATATAATTTTTTAATTGCATAATTTCTTAAAAAAAAGTTTAAAGTTTTTGTCGATTACTTCAGTTTGCTAATATAATTTAGTTATTATATTTATTATATTTAATATAATAAAAAAAAACTTATTATTACACATTTTATAAAAAACAACAAAATTGCGTTTGTTTTGTTGTTTTTTGTAATTGCTCATCAAGGTTGATTATCTTGACAATTATTAACACGCACCGACTGATAACTTTACGTTTTTTTTTCTAATGATTTTGCTTTAAAAGTTTGTTGCTTAAGTCTTTTGTTTTTGCGAGGTTTGTGTTGATGTTTTTTTGCAGAAAAAACTTTATTGTTTGTAACGCTTGAAGAAAGAAATTGTTTAAACAATGTTTAACATTGTGTGTAATAGTTGTTAATGAAATTAAATAAATAAAAATTATTTTGGAAATTATTAAACATTTTGCCAAAAAAAAGGGGAATAAAAAAATTTATGAAAAATATTAAAGAAATTAAAAAATTAACTTTAAAATGAAAAATTTTGTTAAAAAAATTTATTTACTTTATTTTCATCTGTCTAGACAAGTAGTTTTTATTTTTCAATTTGTATCTTTAAAAATTTGTGTAGGTTTTCATATGACCGTTCTTGACCTACTATCAAAATTACATGTTTATTTTAAATATTTAATTTTTAATCAAATTTAACCTGCTGCGACTTTCATCTTAAGTTAATTACATCCAAAAAACAGACATTTCTTTTAACTCTAATTTGAACAGCAATTATTTAAATGAAGCTAATAAAATAACCAAATTAATCGGGGTTTTTTAAAACTTTAAAATCATGTAACAATTTAAGGTTAATGAAATTCTTTCGAAAAGGTTAAAAAGTTCATCTAACTTAATGTATATTAATTCAATCTTTCTCTCATCTACCTAAAGGGCGTTTAAACAAATTTCTTTTCTTTTTCGGCATATTTTAAATATTTGTTTAGTCGAAACCTGTTTCGAAGAATTTCTTAATTAATTGTTTATACAGATATTTTGCTTTTTTTATAGTTTTATATAAGTTTTTTTTTCTAAACATTTCTTACCAATGCTGCTTACCTTGTTCTTAATAAAGTTTAATTTTTTATCTTACACAGAACGTTTTTTTTTATTGCTGCAAAAACGTAAATTTTAAAATTATTACTTTGCAGTTCAGGTTTAAGATAAATAAACATTAAACAAATAATAATAAAAAAATTTTAGTTTTTATTATGTGTCATATGGGGCAAGTAAATGAGAGAGATAAATTTGTAATAATAAAATACATAAAGTATAAAGGTATTAAAAGTGGAACAAATAGCCAAAGATTAGACAATAAACTAGAACATAGACCAAACTATACCGTAGAATATTCAAGATTACTAACTAGTCTATAAGATCAGACTGTAGATCAGATTATAGATCGGACTTAATATATGAATACAGTTCTTCCTGTCGATCAGACATTAGATCTAACAACAGACTAGACTATAAATCAATCAGGTTATAGATAATAATATATGTCAAACCATAAATCAACATGAAGTTCAGAAAACAGACCAGACTGCTTAAGACTATAGACCAAAGTAACGATCAGGTAATATACAGGACATTAGATCAGACTATATATAGATCAAACAGTAGAATAGGCTATAGACTACAGAGTATACCAAAGACTAGACTATATACTACACTATAGACTACAATATTGAATAGATTTGGCAATAGATCGGACTACGTAGTAAGATCGGTCTATAGATATAACTAGAGACCAAACTAATGATCAAGCAATAGACAAGAGTTTAGATCAGATATATATAGATCAGAATGCAAATCAAAGTGTAGACTAGACTATAGACTAGACTATAGGCTAGACTATAGACTAGACTATAGACTAGACTATAGACTAGACTATAGACTAGACTATAGACTAGACTATAGACTAGACTATAGACTAGACTATAGACTAGACTATAGACTAGACTATAGACTAGACTATAGACTAGACTATAGACTAGACTATAGACTAGACTATAGACTAGACTATAGACTAGACTATAGACTAGACTATAGACTAGACTATAGACTAGACTATAGACTAGACTATAGACTAGACTATAGACTAGACTATAGACTAGACTATAGACTAGACTATAGACTAGACTATAGACTAGACTATAGACTAGACTATAGACTAGACTATAGACTAGACTATAGACTAGACTATAGACTAGACTATAGACTAGACTATAGACTAGACTATAGACTAGACTATAGACTAGACTATAGACTACACTGTAGACTAGACTGTAGACTAGACTATAGACTAGACTATAGACTAGACTATAGACTAGACTAGTAGACTAGACTATAGACTAGACTATAGACTAGACTATAGACTAGACTATAGACTAGACTATAGACTAGACTATAGACTAGACTATAGACTAGACTATAGACTAGACTATAGACTAGACTATAGACTAGACTATAGACTAGACTATAGACTATACTGTAGACTAGACTATAGACTAGACTATAGACTAGACTATAGACTAGACTATAGCCTAGATTATAGACTAGACTATAGACTAGACTATAGACTAGACTATAGACTAGACTATAGACTAGACTATAGACTAGACTATAGACTAGACTACAGACTAGACTACAGACTAGACTATAGACTAGACTATAGACTAGACTATAGACTAGACTATAGACTAAACTATAGACTAGACTATAGACTAGACTATAGACTAGACTAGACTAGACTAGACTAGACTAGACTAGACTAGACTAGACTAGACTATAGACTAGACTAGACTAGACTAGACTAGACTAGACTAGACTATAGACTATAGACTATAGACTATAGACTAGACTATAGACTAGACTAGACTATAGACTAGACTAGACTAGACTATAGACTAGACTAGACTAGACTAGACTAGACTAGACTAGACTAGACTAGACTAGACTAGACTAGACTAGACTAGACTAGACTATAGACTAGACTAGACTAGACTATAGACTATAGACTATAGACTATAGACTATAGACTATAGACTATAGACTATAGACTATAGACTATAGACTATAGACTATAGACTATAGACTATAGACTATAGACTATAGACTATAGACTATAGACTATAGACTATAGACTATAGACTATAGACTATAGACTATAGACTAGACTAGACTATAGACTATAGACTAGACTAGACTAGACTAGACTATAGACTAGACTAGACTAGACTAGACTAGACTAGACTAGACTAGACTAGACTAGACTAGACTAGACTAGACTAGACTAGACTAGACTAGACTAGACTAGACTAGACTAGACTAGACTAGACTAGACTAGACTAGACTAGACTAGACTAGACTAGACTAGACTAGACTAGACTAGACTAGACTAGACTAGACTAGACTAGACTAGACTAGACTAGACTAGACTAGACTAGACTAGACTAGACTAGACTAGACTAGACTAGACTAGACTAGACTAGACTAGACTAGACTAGACTAGACTAGACTAGACTAGACTAGACTAGACTAGACTAGACTAGACTAGACTAGACTAGACTAGACTAGACTAGACTAGACTAGACTAGACTAGACTAGACTAGACTAGACTAGACTAGACTAGACTAGACTAGACTAGACTAGACTAGACTAGACTAGACTAGACTAGACTAGACTAGACTAGACTAGACTAGACTAGACTAGACTAGACTAGACTAGACTAGACTAGACTAGACTATAGACTAGACTATAGACTAGACTATAGACTAGACTATAGACTAGACTATAGACTAGACTATAGACTAGACTATAGACTAGACTATAGACTAGACTATAGACTAGACTATAGACTAGACTATAGACTAGACTATAGACTAGACTATAGACTAGACTATAGACTAGACTATAGACTAGACTATAGACTAGACTATAGACTAGACTATAGACTAGACTATAGACTAGACTATAGACTAGACTATAGACTAGACTATAGACTAGACTATAGACTAGACTATAGACTAGACTATAGACTAGACTATAGACTAGACTATAGACTAGACTATAGACTAGACTATAGACTAGACTGACTAGACTAGACTATAGACTAGACTATAGACTAGACTATAGACTAGACTATACTAGACTAGATAGACTAGACTATAGACTAGAATATAGACTAGACTATAGACTAGACTAGACTAGACTATAGACTAGATATAGACTATAAAACTAAATATTTTGTTTCATTAACGCTTTTTTAAATTTAAATCCAGTTTTTTCCCTTTATTTCCCTAAAATTTCAAGGAAGTCAAATTCTTTGTACCAGTTTTAAAAATGTATTCAAAATTTCCCCAAAATTATTTCCTCTACGACAGGAAACTAAACATTCCCAACATGATAAGTAATACATTGTAAATATTATTTAGTTTTTAATAAAAAACAACTTGATTTTGGAATAAAACTCCTGTTAATAAAGATTACATTAATAGTTTCCTGTTTAACGACCAAAAAGTGTTATAACATTAAAAATTTTTAGTTTTTATATTAAAACATTTTTTTTCGCAAAATAATTGCTATAAATCAATTTGTACAAATATTACAAATTTCTTTTTTTTTTTAATAAAATTCAATTCAAGCTCTAAACAAGTTCATCAACATTTTGGCCATAAACTTTATACACCAAAGTAATGTCCAAATACATTGATATGAAATGGAAATTACATATTAAAACAAATTGAGATAAAATTGTATAAATGAAGAAATAAACTTAATGTTTAATGGTGAATAAACTTTAAATTGAAAAAAACTTTTATAGACAAAACAAAATTGTATTAAGCTGGTGACTGCTTATCTCTGGCAATTGGAATAGAGTTTTCCTTTTTTGTTTTATGTTATAAATAATTTTAAACATTTTCCAACACTTGTTTTTCTATGCAATTTCAAATATTTTTTCTTTAACAATCAATTAAAAAATGCCAGCCTTTAACAAACCCACATATAAATATAAATATTTCAACATCGAAAAATTTGAAAAAAAAAATTGTAGAAAAAAAAATTATACATTTGTATGCATTTAAACATTTAAAGAAAAACTAGTTTTTCTTTTAAAGAAAAAAAAAATGGAAAAACATTTTTTGAAGTTTTACTTTTTTTGAATAATTTTGTGTTTTTCTGCTCAAAGAAAACTTTATAAACTTTAACCACAATTTCAAATTTGCAAAGTGGTTTTCTGTTGCTGTTAGTTTGCGGGTTAGTTTGGAGTTTGAATTTGAAATAGAGTGAAAAAAACATTGGATTAATACCCTATAGTAGGCTCAATAGGATAAAATTTGATCTATGGACTGATCTATAGTTTCTTCCATAGTCTGATCTATAAACTTACCTATAAACTGATCTACAAACTGATCTAAAGATTGATCTATTGACTGATCTATAAGTTGAGTTGTATATTGTTCTATGGACTTATCAGTTGGCAGATCTGCAGTCAGATCTATAGACTGATCTATAAATTTATCTATAGATCGGTCTATAGGTTAATATACAAACTGATCTATAGTCTAATCTGTGAAGTGATTTATAGTCTGATCTATAAGCTCATCCATAGATTGCTAAATAAACTTATCTATAGATTTCAAAATAAACTGATCTATAGACTGATCTATATATTGCTCCATAATCTGATTTATAGCTAGATCTATAGATTGATGAATATACTGATTTATAGACTGATCAATGGATTGATCTATAGACTGATCTATAATCAGACCTATTGATTGATTTTTAGACTGAGCTATAGTCTGTTTTTCTTATATTGATTTATCTATAATAGATTGATCTATAAACTCATAAATAGATTGATCTATATATTAGTCTGATATACATATAGACTGATCTAAAAACTGTCCCTATATACTGTTCTATAAATTCATCTATAGACTGACCTAAAGATTAATTTATAGACCAATCTTGGCTGAACTATATTATGATCCATAGACTGAGTCATAAAGTGATCTATATATTGATCTATAAACTGACTTATAGACTGATCAATGGTTAGATCTATAGACAGATCTATAGACTGATCTACTTAAAGTCTCATCTATGGACAAATTTATAGTTAGATCTATAGATCTAATCTACAGACTGTAGATTTGTCTATAGACTGATCTATAGACTATCATCTTTAAAAGAATCTGAAAGTTAATGTTAAAACTGATCTATAAACTATTAAAGAAACGTATCTTCTTATCTATAAACTGATCTATAGACTGATATATAGATTGAGTTTCAGACCGAGCTACCAATTGATCTTTAGATAGATCTATAGTATGATCCTATATGTAGATTGATCTATGACTTTTTCTATAGATTGATCCGTAGACAAGTCTTTAGATTATTGGGCTGATCTTTAGACCGATCTTTACACTGATCTATAGTTAAGAATCCAGTCTGTTTAGTAGGTATCTTTGAATTAAACATTTAAATGAAAAAAAAATCAAAACAAATAAACATAAATTTATAAATCTGGCAAGAGAAAAAAAAAAAACGATATTTTACTACCGTATGAACAGACATACATATATTCAAAATAGTAATAAACAAGTTAACCAAACTAACAACTTTCAATATCTAGCAAAAAACCGTTTGTTACTTTTAAAAATGTGTTTTTCATACAACTCCATACAAAGAGTTCAAAAAGAACGTATATTTTTTTTAAATAAAAATAAAACAAAAATTCAAAATGAATATGCATGAAAAAGGCTGGTTAAATAAAGAAAAAAAAATATTTTTTTTATACACTTGTCCCACCAACTGTCAGTCATTCAGTCAGCTTAAACTATTATCTAAAATGTTAAGATTTATTTGGTTTCAACTTTTTAAGACACACACACACAAAAACAATAAAGTTTCTTTCATTTGATTTCATATCTCGTTAAAGTTTTTTTCAATTGTCAATTATGATTTGCTTGTTGTTGGTTTCATTTTTACTAAATTGAGTTTTAATTATCATTTATTATGTATAGAAAATGTAAGTGGTAATTTGTTGTTAACATGGTTGTTGCTGTCTTAAGTAACCTGTAATTATGAAATTAGGCATTATAAGCTTAAAAAAAAAGTAAATTTTGTCTGAATAACGTTTTCTTAAGCTTAAATCGAATAACTTATCAGTTTATATAGATCATGTAATCAATTGGAATGTATGGTATAAACAAACAATTAAATTATATGTACATAATAATAATTAAAAATGTTCTTTTATAATCGAGAGGAGGTTGAAAATAGGTGTTAGCTTTCCTGCATTTTTAAGCTTTTAATCATATGTTGCATGAAAAATACAGCAGGAAGGAGACCTTTTTTTTAATAATTAAGTGGATACAGATATACATACATACAAACATACATTTTTCCAAATGATATTAACAACAAGATATTACTACTACTATATGGTTTGAACAATGAACAAGTAGGTTTGTACTCTACAGTCAACTTTATAGTCTAGTTTTTAGTCTAGTCTATAGACTAGTCTAGTCTTGACAATAGTCTCGGCAATAGTCTAGTCTATAGTATAGTCTATAGTCCAGTCTAGTCTACAGTCTAGTCTATAGTCCAGTCTAGTCTATAATCCAGTCTATAGTCTAGTCTATAGTCTAGTCTATCGTCTAGTCTATAGTCTAGTCTATAGTCTAGTCTATAGTCTAGTCTATAGTCTAGTCTATAGTCTAGTCTATAGTCTAGTCTATAGTCTAGTCTATAGTCTAGTCTATAGTCTAGTCTATAGTCTAGTCTATAGTCTAGTCTATAGTCTAGTCTATAGTCTAGTCCATAATCTAGTCCATAATCTAGTCCATAATCTAGTCCATAATCTAGTCTATAGTCTAGTCTATAGTCTAGTCTATAGTCTAGTCTATAGTCTAGTCTATAGTCTAGTCTATAGTCTAGTATATAGTCTAGTCTATAATCTAGTCTATAGTCTAGTCTATAGTCTAGTCTATAGTCTAGTCTATAGTCTAGTCTATAGTCTAGTCTATAGTCTAGTCTATAGTCTAGTCTATAGTCTAGTCTATAGTCTAGTCTATAGTCTAGTCTATAGTCTAGTCTATAGTCTAGTCTATAGTCTAGTCTATAGTCTAGTCTATAGTCTAGTCTATAGTCTAGTCTATAGTCTAGTCTATAGTCTAGTCTATAGTCTAGTCTATAGTCTAGTCTATAGTCTAGTCTATAGTCTAGTCTATAGTCTAGTCTATAGTCTAGTCTATAGTCTAGTCTATAGTCTAGTCTATAGTCTAGTCTATAGTCTAGTCTATAGTCTAGTCTATAGTCTAGTCTATAGTCTAGTCTATAGTCTAGTCTATAGTCTAGTCTATAGTCTAGTCTATAGTCTAGTCTATAGTCTAGTCTATAGTCTAGTCTATAGTCTAGTCTATAGTCTAGTCTATAGTCTAGTCTATAGTCTAGTCTATAGTCTAGTCTATAGTCTAGTCTATAGTCTAGTCTATAGTCTAGTCTATAGTCTAGTCTATAGTCTAGTCTATAGTCTAGTCTATAGTCTAGTCTATAGTCTAGTCTATAGTCTAGTCTAGTATATAGTCTAGTCTATAGTCTAGTCTATAGTCTAGTCTATAGTAGTCTAGTCTATAGTCTAGTCTATAGTCTAGTCTATAGTCTAGTCCATAGTCTAGTCTATAGTCTAGTCTATAGTCTAGTCTATAGTCTAGTCTATAGTCTAGTCTATAGTCTAGTCTATAGTCTAGTCTATAGTCTAGTCTATAGTCTTGTCTATAGTCTAGTCTATAGTCTAGTCTATAGTCTTGTCTATAGTCTAGTTTATAGTCTAGTCTATAGTCTAGTCTATAGTCTAGTCTATAGTCTAGTCTATAGTCTAGTCTATAGTCTAGTCTATAGTCTAGTCTATAGTCTAGTCTATAGTCTAGTCTATAGTCTAGTCTATTGTCTGATCTATACTTTTTGCTATTGCGCATTTTTTTACCTCCTTTTTCAAAACTAAATTAAAATCATCAAAATATATATAAATATTAGTTGCACATGCGCACTAAATTTCTTTGTGTTTAAACAATTTTATCGCCATTTTGTGCAAATAAATATTCATTAAGAAATTTCAGCCATGTTTGCGTACATTTTTCTTTAAATGCTTCAATGAAAAAATTTTAAATTAAACATTAGTAAAACAAAAGAATTCATAAAATTGTAAACAACATTTAGAAATTTAAAAATAATACTCATTTGAAAGGAATGAACGAGAGTGATCTGAACAGCTGACTCTTCAAGTAAGCACCGCAATTACAAAAACATCTGAGAAAAAGATCTAAAAGATTTTCAAATTCTTGAATACTCTAACAGTGTGTTACGATGTTTTTTTTTTATGTGTCTGTAGATGTTTATGCGATGGAGTCAGTTTGAAAGGTATTTGCCAAGGTCACTTACTTGGCAATTGAAAATAATGACAGTTTGCTAAAGCTTGTTTTTGAAAAAACAAGAAATAATATTGAAAAATACTTAATACTAATATTTTTTTCCAAGAATTCAAATGCACTTGCAATTAAATATTAAATCGTGTAATAAAATATTTATATGGCCAGGAGTAAGTATTTGTTAAAAATAATTACAAAACGGATGTTTTCATTGCATATTTATTTTTTATATGGTAATCACTCTTTTTTTCAGTTGATGTTGTTAGTGGATGATTGTGGACATAATAGTGGTTTTTTAACTAATGGCCAAAATAGCGGGAGAAATCTTTTCAGTTTTTTTTATATAAAGTGTTCCCACAGTTGTTTTTAAATGTTTAGATGTGTGAGTATGTCTGTTAAAGTCAAATGTCTGTTTAAATAAATGACAGCGAAAGGTAAATTTAATGTAGAAATGTACCCTACTTTTGGCATTAAATGCTAGACAAACAAAAGTTTGCCTTAAAATAAGTATTTTTTTTTTTTTGAGAAAAAGTTCGTCTAATGAACTTTTAAGAGATAAATATCTTGAAAAAATTAAAAAAGTTCTTTATTTGAAAAAAGTAGTAAAAAAGTACTTTTTAAAAAAAGTAGCCAAAAATGTTATTTAACGCCTTTTTAACGGCAAATATTGATGAATTTGTAAAAAAAAATAAATTTGAAAATTTAAAAAAAGTAGTAAAAAAGTACTTTTTTAAAAAAGTAACAAAAATGTGCCTAAAATTAGTATTAATATTATTTTAAAAGTTAAAATTTATCAATTCCTTGAAAAATTAAAAAAAAATAATTATTTTAAAAAAGTAGTAAAAAGTACTACATTTTAAAAAAGTTTCAAAACTGTCCTAACTGCTTTTTTGGCTGCAGATATTTATGAATTTGTAGAAAACATAAAAATTGTGTAACTTTTTAAAAAAGTAGTAAAAAAGTAGTAAAACAGTACTTTTTTTACTAAAGTACTTTTTTGCAAATTACACAGTTTTGACTATTTTAAGATGTTTTAGGTTTAAAGTCTCATTTTTACACAATTATTTCTTTAAAAATACTACGTTTTCAAAAAAGTACTTTTTTAGTACTAAAATACTATTCTGTAACCAACAAAATTTTGACTATTTTAAGCTATTTTAGGCTTAAACTTATATTGTTATAAAATTACTTAATCGAAAATGCTACTTTTTCAAAAAAGTACTTTTTTAGTACTTAAGTACATTCTTAGAAAATTCATATTATTATCAATTTTAAGCCATTTTAGACGGAAAATTAACTTTTTATACAATTACATATTTCTTCAAACTTCTTAGAAATACTACTTTTTTCAAAAAAGTACTTTTTAAGTACTATGGTACTTTTCGGCAAAAAACAATATTTTTACTATTTTTAGCTATTTTAGACAGAAAATCATTATTTTATATGATTATTCCTTTAAAATACTATTTTTTCAAAAAAGTACTTTTTTAGAACTAAAGTAATTTTTGGCAAAAATAAAAATTTTGACCATTTCAAGCTATTTTAGACAGAAAATCAACTTTTTTTATAATTTTCCTTAAAAATACTACTTTTTAAAAAAAGTACTTTTTTAATACTAAAGTACTTTTTGCCAAAATCCAAAAGCTATTTTTTCCTTACATATACTATATTTTTCAAAAAGTACTTTTTTAGTACTTTAATATTTTTTTTGCAAAAATCTAAATTTTGACTATTTCTAGCAGTTTTAGACAAAAAATCTACATTTCATATGATTATTCCTTACAAATACTACTTTTTCAAAAAAGTACATTTTTAGTACTAAAATACTTTTTGAGTACTAAAGTAAATTTTGACTATTTAAGATAGAAAATCAATATTTTATAAAATGTTTCCTAAAAATACTACTTTTTCAAAAAAGGACTTTTTTAGTACTAAAGTACTTTTTGACAAAAATCCAAATTTTGACTATTTTAAGCTATTTAAGATAGAAAATCAATATTTTATAAATTTTTTCCTAAAAATACTACTTTTTCAAAAAAGGACTTTTTAGTACTAAAGTACTTTTTTGAAAAACTCACAATTTGGACTATTTCAAACTATTTTAGTCAGAAAATCAATAGTTTATACAACTTTTACTTTAAAAAACTACTTTTTCCAAAAAGTACTTTTTTACTACTATTTGAAAAAAATTAAAAATTTTACCTTTTTAGGCTTTTTAAGGCCTAAACTGTAATTTAACATAAATATTCCCAAAAAATTTTACTTTTTTTAAAAAACTACTTTTTTCAAAAATCAACTTTTATGGAAAATTTTGAAGAAAATTTAAAGTTTTCTTAAGTCGTTTTGATTTTCTTTTAACAAAATTTAATTATTTCTAAGCTATATTTGTTTCTATAATTTAGTTTTTTGTTGTTGTTGTTGTTGAATTTGAAAACTGTTGTATAGCTTAGCTAAGTATGGGTTCTTCAATTTAGCTATTTAATATGCAAAAGGTAAGTGCACATATAGACTTTTTTCCAACAAATTTTTAAAGTTGTTTCGTTCAACAAAATTGATGCAACTTTTTTTTGAAAGACTTAAAGCGTTTGTATACAACAACAGAGTACTTTAAAATAAATGAAAAAAAACTCTTAAAGAGGCAGGAAGGGGAGGGGAATGTGTGTTATTCATATGTGCAACATTATGCAGACATGTTGTATGTAGCACCAACATACAACAACTTAACATACATACATGTGTGTGTTTCTTAATGATGCAAATTGAGTTGAGAGTTGAGTTTTGAGTGGCAAAATTTGTAAGTGAAAGTGAAAATATAGTTGATGTAAACAAATGGTTTAATTATATGTATGTATATGTATTTTTGTTTGTTGAAGAAAATTAAAAGAAAATCAAACAAATATTTATGTTTTAATTAATTTCATAACTTGTAAAAAAAATACCCACATAATTGATTTTTTTTTTTCTACAAGTTTGAAAATTTCACCTGAAAACCTAAATTTTTCTATTATAATGCAATTTGTTTTGAAAACTTAGTTAATTTTTTGTGTGTTTGCATTGCTCTTTTAACCTAAATTTGTATTTTTAAGCTGATTAACAAATTGCCAATAAGAAATATAGCAAAAAAAGTTAAAACACACATAAAAATTCGTTTACAGACTCCCCTCCTAAACAATGCAAATTTTCAAAAAAAAAAAAAATTGAAAGTAAATTAGTAACGGTAACGTTATATTACAAAAAAAAAATATAATAAAAAAACAAAACTAATTTATTTTTCTCTCTTAAAAATATCTGTAAAATTGTTGATTTTGTTTAAAGTTAAAGAAATGTAATCAATATTTTTGTGTTGTTTAACACAAATATGCGAAAGTAGTTTTTTCTCTGACATACGCTTTCATTAATTAACTCAACCAATCAAGTGGCCTTAGGGTACTAAACAGAAATTTGGTTTACATAGAAAAAACCTAGTAAATATAAGCAATTAAGTGATATAAAAGTGAGCAAGAGGTTTTTAAATAGAAAAATTAAATTTGTTAAAAAAATTTATTTAAAAAAAAGTAATAAAGTACTTTTTGGAAAAGTAGCCAAAAAATTTTATTTTTTTAAGTAATTTTGTTAAAGACTTGTAAGAAAAACGAAAAAAAAAATAATTTGTAAAAAAGTACTTTTTGAAAAAGTACCAAAAAAGGTCCTTTAGTACTTTTTGTAAAAATTCTAACTATTCTAACTATTCTAAGTATTCTAACTATTCTAACTATTCTAACTATTCTAACTTTTCTAACTATTCTAACTATTCTAACTATTCTAACTAATCTAACTATTCTAACTATTCTGACAATTCTGACTATTCTAACTATTCTAACTATTCTAACTATTCTATAACTATTCTAACTATTCTAACTATTCTAACTATTCTAACTATTCTAACTATTCTAACTAGTCTAACTATTCTAACTATTCTAACTATTCTAACTATTCTAACTATTCTAACTATTCTAACTATTCTAACTATTCTAACTATTCTAACTATTCTAACTATTCTAACCATTCTAACTATTCTAACTATTCTAACTATTCTAACTATTCTACCATTCTAACTATTCTACGATTCTAAACTATTCTAACTATTCTAACTATTCTAACATTACATTCTAACTATTCTAACTATTCAACTATTCTAACTATTCTAACTATTCTAACTATTCTAACTATTCTAACTATTCTAACTATTCTAACTATTCTAACTATTCTAACTATTCTAACTATTCTAACTATTCTAACTATTCTAACTATTCTAACTATTCTAACTATTCTAACTATTCTAACTATTCTAACTATTCTAACTATTCTAACTATTCTAACAACTAACTAACTAACTAACTAACTAACTAACTAACTAACTAACTAACTAACTAACTAACTAACTAACTAACTAACTACTAACAATACTAACTAACTACTAACTAACTAACTACTACTAACTAACTAACTACTAACTAACTAACTACTAACTAACTAACTAACTAACTAACTAACTAACTAACTAACTAACTAACTAACTAACTAACTAACTAACTACTAACTAACTAACTACTAACTACCTAACTAACTACTAACTAACTAACTAACTAACTAACTAACTAACTAACTAACTAACTACTACTAACTACTAACTAACTAACTAACTACTAACTAACTACTAACTAACTAACTAACTAACTACAACTAACTAACTAACTAACTAACAACTAACTAACTAACTAACTAACTAACTAACTACTAACTAACTAACTAACTAACTAACTAACTAACTAACTACTAACTAACTAACTAACTAACTAACTACTAACTAACTAACTACTAACTACTAACTAACTAACTAACTATACTAACTAACTACTAACTAACTACTAACTAACTAACTAACTAACTAACTAACTAACTAACTAACTAACTAACTAACTAACTAACTAAACTAACTACTAACTAACTAACTAACTAACTAACTACTAACTAACTAACTAACTACTAACTAACTACTAACTAACTAACTAACTAACTAACTAACTAACTAACTAACTACTAACTACTAACTAACTAACTAACTAACTAACTAACTAACTAACTAACTAACTAACTAACTAACTAACTAACTAACTAACTAACTAACTACTAACTAACTAACTAACTAACTAACTAACTAACTAACTAACTAACTAACTAACTAACTAACTAACTAACTAACTAAGCTACTACCTAAACTAACTACTAACTAACTAACTACTAACTAACTAACTAACTAACTAACTAACTAACTCAGACTAACTACTAACTAACTAACTAACTAACTAACTAACTAACGAACTAACTAACTAACTAACTAACTAACTAACCTAACTACTAACTAACTAACTAACTAACTAACTAACTACTAACTAACTAACTAACTACTAACTAACTAACTAACTAACTAACTAGACTAACTAAAACTAACTAACTAAACATAACTAACTAACTAACTAACTAACTAACTAACCAACTAACTAACTAACTAACTAACTAACTAACTAACTAACTAACTAACTAACTAACTAACTAACTAACTAACTAACTAACTAACTAACTACTAACTACTAACTAACTAACTAGACTAACTAACTACTAACTAACTAACTAACTAACTAACTAACTAACTAACTAACTAACTAACTAACTAACTAACTACTACTAACTAACTAACTATAACTAACTTAACTAACTAACTAACTAACTACTAACTAACTAACTACTAACTAACTAACTAACTAACTACTAACTAACTAACTAACTAACTAACTAACTAACTAACTAACTAACTAACTACTACTAACTAACTAACTACTAACTAACTACTAACAACTAACTAACTAACTAACTAACTAACTAACTAACTAACTAACTACTAACTAACTAACTACTAACTAACTAACTAACTAACTAACTAACTAACTAACTACTACTAACTACTAACTAACTAACTAACTACGAACTACTAACTAACTAACTAACTAACTAACTAACTAACTAACTACTAACTAACTAACTAAACTAGACTAACTACTAACTAACTAAGCTAACTAACTAACTAACTAACTAACTCTAACTAACTACTACAACTAACTAACTAACTAACTAACTAACTAACTAACTAACTAACTAACTAACTAACTAACTAACTACTAACTAACTAACTACTAACTAACTAACTACTACTAACTAACTAACTAACTAAACTACTAACTAACTAACTAACTAACTAACTAACTAACTAACTAACTAACTAACTAACTAACTAACTACTAACTAACTAACTACTAAACTAACTAACTAACTAACTAACTAACTAACTAACTAACTAACTAACTAACTAACTAACTAACTAACTACTACTAACTAACTAACTAACTACTAACTAACTAACTAACTAACTAACTAACTAACTAACTAACTACTAACTAACTAACTAACTACTAACTAACTAACTAACTACTAACTAACTACTACTAACTAACTAACTAACTAACTAACTAACTAACTAACTAACTAACTAACTAACTAACTAACTACTACTAACTAACTAACTAACTACTACTACTAACTAACTAACTAACTAACTAACTAACTAACTAACTAACTAACTAACTAACTGACTACTAATCTACAACTTTAATTAAAAAACCCTACTCCACCCACTTCAATATAAACACGCAACTAAAACAACAAAAACCCTGCAAATAAAAAATACACACTTTGCAAAAACAAAAACCAACAACAAATGCAGCAAAAAACTTCCTAAAGGCTTAGTTAGTTTCTACGTTACGCTCCGTGATGATTTAACTGATTCGTTTGTGGCTTACGGAAACTTGCGTACGTCATTAGTTTAACCGTATAATTGCCGTTGAGTTGTTGCATGAAAAACACGAATCAGGTAATCTGTTACGAAACGGAACGTAGAAACTAACTGAGCCTTTACTATTGACAACCAACAACAAATGTAAACAAAACAAATTGCACAAACATAGACAACTGTTGACACTTTTTTCTCCTTCGACAATTTAACAACTTACCTTCACTAAACTGCCCTTAAAACTTATAATTAACACATATTTAATAACTTTTATATTATAAACATTTCACTTTCTTTAATTTTGAAGCCAAATATGTATTAGACAAAACCATTATTAGAAGTGAAAAACAACATGGCCGTTAATTGGCCAAAGTTTTTTGGCAAACGAATTTATTAAGGAATTTCAGCGAAATTAACAACTTTATAAACAATTTAAGATTATATTTTTATTAATTAAACTTTTAATTTATTAATAGCACTTTATTTTATTAATTTAACACTTGTTTAACGAAATTTATTAACAACTTACTAAAATATGCACGAGCCCTTAACAAAAACCGACGCGCACTGCTAAAAGTCTAATAAGAAACTGAGGAAGAAATAAAGAGTTGCAAAAGTAGGAGACGAAAAAGAGTAAATAAATGTCAAAGAGAGAGAGAGATAATTTTGTATATTTATTTGCAATTAGCAGTGATGAAAATAAGAAGGCAGGACATTTTGTTTGATAACTTTGGAAAAACTAAACCGATTTTTATGAAATTTGGTGTGTAAATAGTGGAGAAGTTAAGGTTTTAAATATCTTTAAAGGAAATATTAATTTAAAGCATAAAGTTAATTAGAGTAGATTAAAGTTGATTATTCTTAATTTGTGTTCATAGGAAATTTTTAAAGCAAAATAGATTTAAGAGAGTGTGCAAATGAGTGCAAATAAAGAGAAAATTTGGTAAGAAGGGAAATTGTGAAATGTGATTGTATTAGGAGGGACATTTTAATGTATAACTCTGGAATAAAAGAATCCAGTTGTACCAAATTTGTCATACAGCTGAAAGACTAGTTAAGGTTTTTAAATATTATAAAAGAAAATATTCGGAAGCCGAGAATAGTTTTTTTTATCAATGTGTTAGTTCAGTTCTAGTTCTGTTCTAGTTCAGTTTTAGTTCAGTTCTAGTTCAGTTCTAGTTCAGTTCTAGTTCAGTTCTAGTTCAGTTCTAGTTCAGTTCTAGTTCAGTTCTAGTTCAGTTCTAGTTCAGTTTTAGTTCAGTTCTAGTTCAGTTCTAGTTCAGTTCTAGTTCAGTTCTAGTTCAGTTCTAGTTCAGTTCTAGTTCAGTTCTAGTTCAATTCTAGTTCAGTTCTAGTTCAGTTCTAGTTCAGTTCAGTTCTAGTTCAGTTCTAGTTCAGTTCTAGTTCAGTTCTAGTTCAGTTCTAGTTCAGTTCTAGTTCAGTTCTAGTTCAGTTCTAGTTCAGTTCTAGTTCAGTTCTAGTTCAGTTCTAGTTCAGTTCTAGTTCAGTTCTAGTTCAGTTCTAGTTCAGTTCTAGTTCAGTTCTAGTTCAGTTCTAGTTCAGTTCTAGTTCAGTTCTAGTTCAGTTCTAGTTCAGTTCTAGTTCAGTTCTAGTTCAGTTCTAGTTCAGTTCTAGTTCAGTTCTAGTTCAGTTCTAGTTCAGTTCTAGTTCAGTTCTAGTTCAGTTCTAGTTCAGTTCTAGTTCAGTTCTAGTTCAGTTCTAGTTCACTTCTAGTTCAGTTTTTAGTTCAGTTCTAGTTCAGTTCTAGTTCAGTTCTAGTTCAGTTCTAGTTCAGTTCTAGTTCAGTTCTAGTTCAGTTCTAGTTCAGTTCTAGTTCAGTTCTAGTTCAGTTCTAGTTCAGTTCTAGTTCAGTTCTAGTTCAGTTCTAGTTCAGTTCTAGTTCAGTTCTAGTTCAGTTCTAGTTCAGTTCTAGTTCAGTTCTAGTTCAGTTCTAGTTCAGTTCTAGTTCAGTTCTAGTTCAGTTCTAGTTCAGTTCTAGTTCAGTTCTAGTTCAGTTCTAGTTCAGTTCTAGTTCAGTTCTAGTTCAGTTCTAGTTCAGTTCTAGTTCAGTTCTAGTTCAGTTCTAGTTCAGTTCTAGTTCAGTTCTAGTTCAGTTCTAGTTCAGTTCTAGTTCAGTTCTAGTTCACTTCTAGTTCAGTTCTAGTTCAGTTCTAGTTCAGTTCTAGTTCAGTTCTAGTTCAGTTCTAGTTCAGTTCTAGTTCAGTTCTAGTTCAGTTCTAGTTCAGTTCTAGTTCAGTTCTAGTTCAGTTCTAGTTCAGTTCTAGTTCAGTTCTAGTTCAGTTCTAGTTCAGTTCTAGTTCAGTTCTAGTTCAGTTCTAGTTCAGTTCTAGTTCAGTTCTAGTTCAGTTCTAGTTCTAGTTCATTCTAGTTCAGTTCTAGTTCAGTTCTAGTTCAGTTCTAGTTTCAGTTCTAGTTCAGTTCTAGTTCAGTTCTAGTTCAGTTCTAGTTCAGTTCTAGTTCAGTTCTAGTTCAGTTCTAGTTCAGTTCTAGTTCAGTTCTAGTTCAGTTCTAGTTCAGTTCTAGTTCAGTTCTAGTTCAGTTCTAGTTCATTCTAGTTCAGTTCTAGTTCAGTTCTAGTTCAGTTCTAGTTCAGTTCTAGTTCAGTTCTAGTTCAGTTCTAGTTCAGTTCTAGTTCAGTTCTAGTTCAGTTCTAGTTCAGTTCTAGTTCAGTTCTAGTTCAGTTCTAGTTCAGTTCTAGTTCAGTCTAGTTCAGTTCTAGTTCAGTTCTAGTTCAGTTCTAGTTCAGTTCTAGTTCTAGTTCTAGTTCTAGTTCTAGTTCAGTTCTAGTTCAGTTTCTAGTTCAGTTCTAGTTCAGTTCTAGTTCAGTTCTAGTTCAGTTCTAGTTCAGTTCTAGTTCAGTTCTAGTTCAGTTCTAGTTCAGTTCTAGTTCAGTTCTAGTTCTAGTTCAGTTCTAGTTCAGTTCTAGTTCAGTTCTAGTTCAGTTCTAGTTCAGTTCTAGTTCAGTTCTAGTTCAGTTCTAGTTCAGTTCTAGTTCAGTTCTAGTTCAGTTCTAGTTCAGTTCTAGTTCAGTTCTAGTTCAGTTCTAGTTCAGTTCTAGTTCAGTTCTAGTTCAGTTCTAGTTCAGTTCTAGTTCTAGTTCAGTTCTAATTCAGTTCTAATTCAGTTCTAGTTCAGTTTAGTTCAGTTCTAGTTCAGTTCTAGTTCAGTTCTAGTTCAGTTCTAGTTCAGTTCTAGTTCAGTTCTAGTTCAGTTCTAGTTCAGTTCTAGTTCAGTTCTAGTTCAGTTCTAGTTCAGTTCTAGTTTAGTTCTAGTTCAGTTATAATCCAGTTCTAGTTCAGTTCTAGTTCAGTTCTTGTTCAGTTCTAGTTCAGTTCTAGTTCAGTTCTTGTTCAGTTCTAGTTCAGTTCTAGTTCAGTTCTAGTTCAGTTCTAGTTCAGTTCTAGTTCAGTTCTAGTTCAGTTCTAGTTCAGTTCTAGTTCAGTTCTAGTTCAGTTCTGGTTCCAGTTCAGTTCTAGTTCGGTTCTTTGATAAAAAATTTTCAAAAAACTTTTCAACCTCTTGTTCTAGTAAATCTTTTAATCTAAATTAACTTTTACTCTAACATCTTTATTTTAAACTCTTTAAATCAACTGTTCCACTAAAAACTAACGCCTTTATGTGTTAAATTATAAAAGATATTTGACCAAAGATAAAGAATACTTTAGCACTAAAAACTTTCAAAGCAATTTTCTGCTAAAACATAGAATTTTCTCTTATCTTTGGCAGAACTAATTTAAAAATAGTTTTAGTAACAACACAACACAAGTTTTTATAAACGTTTTTG
Source organism: Lucilia sericata (assembly GCF_015586225.1). NCBI lineage: Eukaryota > Metazoa > Arthropoda > Insecta > Diptera > Calliphoridae > Lucilia > Lucilia sericata. The sequence continues at coordinate 339,054 of NW_023994290.1, forward strand.
AAAACAAAAAAAAAACTTGTAACATTATTAACTTTAAATTGTAACAATCGCCGCCAAATTCTTTAGTTTAGACAAAAATCTATAAAATACAATGAATTAGAAAAAAATTATTAAAATTCCTAAGAACCACTTACATACATACATAAAGAAACAAAGTAAGCAAAATAAATTTAAGAAAAAAATCTTATAAAAAAAACACGCCTTTTAAAATGTTGTTTAAAAATTACACTTAAAGATTGTAGAGAAACAACAATACAACTAAAATTTACTACTTTTTTTATACCACTTCTACTACTACTATTACTAACTTGTAGTAAATTATATATGTAGTAGTTTTAACTACACAGTCTAGCTATAGTTGGCAAAAAGTCATTATTAATTGCAAATCTAAAACTTTAGAAAAAAAAACATTAAACAATAACAGCAAAAAACAAATACGAAATTGTCTAAAGTTTATACATAAATATTGTAAGCGTAGTAAGTATAGTAATAGTTAAGCATTTACCCTAAAATACCACATGAGTTCGAGAGAAGAAAAAACAAATTTAAAAAATCGTGCTGCTTTTTTTTTCATTAAACAAAAATCAAGATTTTTTTCTTACATAAATCATAGAAAAAAGTACTTTTTTGTAGCAAAAAAGTACTTTTTTGTAGCAAAAAAGTAGTTTTTCTATAACATTTATATGAAATTTGTTGTTCTCTAACGAAATAAGGAGTTTTATGCAAAAAGTACTTTTTTCCAAAAAAAGTACCTTTTTTCCAAAAAAAGTACCTTTTTTCCAAAAGTACCAAAAAAGTAGTTTTTGGTAAAATCATTAAATTTATGTTCTATTAACATTAATTAATGTTCAAGTTAAACATTTTAGGTAAAAAGTACTTTCTTCCAAAAAGTACCTTGGTACTAAAAATAGTACTTTTGCAAAAAATGTTTTATATTTTTTTAATTTTATCTCTACTTGATGGAAATTTATAATTTTTATCCAAAAATATTTTTTCCAAAAAAGTACCAGGTACTAAAATAGTACCTGATACCCTACTTTGGGCCCACATGGCGCCGTCCCTGAGGCATTTGTGGAATCCATTTTTATAACTTAAACTCCTTCTCAAATATTCAACCTGTCAAATATTAACCTGTTCGAACAAACCGTTTAGAAACGCCAGATTTATTTCACAAAATTTCCACTCTGCCCCACTGTGTACCTACTTTTTAAACAAATTCCAATTCAAACATAAATAAACTCAATTTTCAAACACTTGTTAAGCAATCAAATATCACAAACAGTTGCAATTATTTAAATGTGGCAGAAAATCATAAAAATTCATTAATTTAATTATATTTTTTTATTATTAATAATAAAGTAATAAATTTTCTAACTTACCTTTTGTTTTTTTTTGGTTTAAACGTTTTTAATGTTGTAATTATGTTGGGGTGTTTTTCTTGCCGTTTTTTTTTCGTTTTGGTTACTTTACGTTAATTACGAACATAATACAACAATTAAAGTTATAATTTAGTTATTAAAACTTAAGACACAAACACACATACACTGTCATTTTCATATATAATTTATACGGACAAACACACACACACACATACAAACTATGATTTGCACACCTTTAAAAGTAGTTCAATGCACGCAAATCGGATTAGAAGGTAGAAATAAAAAAATGTGTGTGGAGGGCTCCACTAGAACCAGCAATGTTAAAGAAAACACCTTAAAGTTTGAAGAAAAAAGAACACATACTAGAGTTTAAAATTCGATTCTTTTTAGGGTATAGTCTAGAGTATAGTCTAGAGTGTAGCCCAGAGTCTTATCTAGAGTTCAGTGTAGAGTATAGAGTCAAGTGCACAGTCTAGCCCAGGGTGTAATCTAGAGTCCATTTTAGAGTATAGTCTAGAGTCTGGCACAGAGTCTAATCTATAGTCCAGTCTAAAGCCTAGTGTAGAGTCCAGTTTAGAGTATAGTGTAGAGTCTAGTATAGAGGCTAGTATAGAGTGCAGTATAGATCCCAGTATAGAGTCTAGTATTGAGTTCAGTCTAGAATCTATTCTAGAGTCTAGTCTATAGTCTAGTCTAGAGTCTAGTCTAGAGTCTAGTCTAGAGTCTAGTCTAGAGTCTAGTCTAGAGTCTAGCTTCTAGTCTAGAGTCTAGTCTACGAGTCTAGTCTAGAGTCTAGTCTAGAGTCTAGTCTAGAGTCTAGTCTAGAGTCTAGTCTAGAGTCTAGTCTAGAGTCTAGTCTAGAGTCTAGTCTAGAGTCTAGTCTGAGTCTGTCTAGAGTCTAGTCTAGAGTCTAGTCTAGAGTCTAGTCTAGGAGTCTAGTCTAGAGTCTAGTCTAGAGTCTTAGTCTAGAGGTCTAGAGTCTAGTCTAGAGTCTAGTCTAGAGTCTAGTCTAGAGTCTAGTCTAGAGTCTAGTCTAGAGTCTAGTCTAGAGTCTAGTCTAGAGGTCTAGTCTAGAGTCTAGTCTAGAGTCTAGTCTAGAGTCTAGTCTATAGTCTAGTCTATAGTCTAGTCTATAGTCTAGTCTATAGTCTAGTCTATAGTCTAGTCTATAGTCTAGTCTATAGTCTAGTCTATAGTTCTAGTCTATAGTCTAGTCTATAGTCTAGTAGTTCTATAGGCTAGTCTATAGTCTAGTCTATAGTCTAGTCTATAGTCTAGTCTATAGTCTAGTCTATAGTCTAGTCTATAGTCTAGTCTATAGTCTAGTCTATAGTCTAGTCTATAGTCTAGTCTATAGTCTAGTCTATAGTCTAGTCTATAGTCTAGTCTATAGTCTAGGTCTATAGTCTAGTCTATAGTCTAGTCTATAGTCTGTCTATAGTCTAGTCTATAGTCTAGTCTATAGTCTAGTCTATAGTCTAGTCTATAGTCTAGTCTATAGTCTAGTCTATAGTCTAGTCTATAGTCTCGTCTATAGTCTAGTCTAGTCTAGTCTATAGTCTAGTCTATAGCTAGTCTATAGTCTAGTCTAGTCTAGTCTATGTCTAGTCTAGTCTATAGTTCTAGTCTACTAGTCTAGTCTATAGTCTAGTCATAGTCTAGTTCTAGTTATAGTCTAGTCTATAGTCTAGTCTAGTCTATTAGTCTAGGTCTAGTCTAGTCTAGTCTAGTCTATAGTCTAATCTATAGTCTAGTCTATAGTCTAGTCTATAGTCTAGTCTATAGTCTAGTCTATAGTATAGTCTATAGTCTAGTCTATAGTCTAGTCTATAGTATAGTCTAGTAGTCTATAGTCTAGTCTATAGTCTATAGTCTAGTCTATAGTATAGTCTATAGTCTAGTCTATAGTCTAGTCTATAGTCTAGTCTATAGTCTAGTCTATAGTCTAGTCTATAGTCTAGTCTAGTCTAGTCTATAGTCAGTCTATAGTCTAGTCTATAGTCTAGTCTATAGTCAGTCTATAGTCTAGTCTATAGTATAGTCTATAGTCTAGTCTATAGTCTAGTCTATAGTCTAGTCTATAGTCTAGTCTATAGTCTAGTCTATAGTCTAGTCTATAGTCTAGTCTATAGTCTAGTCTATAGTAGTCTATAGTCTAGTCTATAGTCTAGTCTATAGTCTAGTCTATAGTCTAGTCTATAGTCTAGTCTATAGTCTAGTCTATAGTCTAGTCTATAGTCTAGTCTATAGTCTAGTCTATAGTCTAGTCTATAGTCTAGTCTATAGTCTAGTCTATAGCTAGTCTATAGTCTAGCTATAGTCTAGTCTATAGTCTAGTCTATAGTCTAGTCTATAGTCTAGTCTATAGTTAGTCTATAGTCTAGTCTATAGTCTAGTCTATAGTCTAGTCTATAGTCTAGTCTATAGTATAGTCTATAGTCTAGTCTATAGTCTAGTCTAGTCTAGTCTATAGTCTAGTCTATAGTCTAGTCTATAGTCTAGTCTATAGTCTAGTCTATAGTCTAGTCTATGGTCCAGTCTATCGTCTAGTCTAGTAGTCTATAGTCTAGTTAGTCTATAGTCTAGTCTATAGTCTGTCTATAGTCTAGTCTATAGTCTAGTCTATAGTCTAGTCTATAGTCTAGTCTATAGTCTAGTCTATAGTCTAGTCTATAGTCTAGTCTATAGTCTAGTCTATAGTCAAGTCGAAATCCTTAAAAAACTTTTAATTTGTTGTCAAAATATTCAAAAACTGTTCAAAATCTTAACAAATTTCAAATATTTTTTTTTTAAATTTTGAAAATTCTTTTAAATTATTGAAATTTTTTAAAAAAATTTTAAATTCCATAATATTTCAATGTATTGCAAAATCTTTTCAATAATTAGAAAATCTTCTTTTAAGTTTTAAACATTTTTTGTGCAAAATCTTTAAATTTTGTTTAAAATATTTAAAAATACCCAAATTTTTAAACCGTTTTCAAAATTTTTATTATAAATCTTGAAATTTCGTTAATTTTTTTTTATAGTAGTTCAAAATTTTTAAAATTTGTCTTTAAAGTTTCGTTGTTGTTTTATAAAATATTTTTTTTTTTTTTTTTTTGATTTTTCAATATTTTTTATTATTTTGTGTTTTTTTTTTTGTTTAATTTTTAACCAAAATCAAATCTCGTTTTTATTTCATTTTGCTCTTTACAACTTTAAAACTGATTGCGTAAACTTTTTAAGAATTTTCTCAACTCTAACTTGTTATAAAAAATTATTATTACGTTTTTGTTTTAATATTATTTGTTTTTCTTCTTTTTGCACAAGTTTAAAAATTGAACTTTTTTGTTTGGTTTTTTTTTTGCAATTTTATTTTTTTACACAAAAAAAAAACTGAAAAATTATAAAAAAAACGTAAACTAAACACGCGTTTTAGACAACCACTCGCTAAGAAGACCGTAACTCAACTGTTAGATTATTGTTTTTACTCTTCTTGGGACAGTCAAAAGACAACAAGAAAACAAACAAAAACCATTAACACAACAACAATAAAAGCCACTACAATAACAATAACAAAAAATACTTAAGATCTCATTGTAGCTTTACAGAAAAAGCCTTTGAATTGGAAATGAAAACAAAGTAACTGCTTTGTAAGTTTGAAAACAGGTTAATAACAAAAACAAAAGCTTTTTATTCTCACTCTCTTCTCTTTTTGCCAGCATTTATTAACACAAAAAGCTGTTTGTTTAAAAGCTTTTCTTAACAATTTACTAAATAACTGTTATTTAAAGAGTAACCATTTTAATAATAAAAAAAAGCTTTGGCAAAAAAGCTTTCTAAAAGTTTTGACCCAAAAAAGCTTTTTTTTCCAAAACCAACCGTTAAAATCGTAATAAATCATTTTATTCTCCCTGTTGTCCCTTTTCAATTAAAACTCTTTTTCACAAAATTTTCGTTTTTTTTTTTTTTCTTCTTCAAGTTGGTTCTTCTCACCAACTCCTTTTTTAATATATTTTCTTAGTTTTTTCTTTTTTTATTTGTCTTTTTTTTTTTAATTATTACAATTTTTTTTTTCAATATAACCGTGTTTTCTTTTGTCAATATTAATTTTTTTTGTATAATTTTTTCTCGTTTTTTTTCTCTAATTTTTGTTTTTTGTCTTGTTTTAAGTTCAATATTTAATAATAATAATAATATTAATTAACCATTTAATTGTATCAATCACTTATTTAATAATATCAATTATAATTTTATTAAAAGTTTTTTTCTTTTTTGCTTTTCTTAGGGGATTTTCAATAAAATATTTAGGAATTTTTCCTTCAATTTATTTAATTTTTTTAACGCTAAAATTATTGTTAAAGAAACTAAAAAAAAACTTAATAAAAATAAATAATTGTATAAAAAATTAAAACAATTATTTTAAGTTAAATTGTTTATTATGAGATATTTAATTTCTCATTAATTTTATAGTGCTGTTCAGTAAAGTCTAGTTTAGTTTAGAGTCTAGTCTAGGTAATAGTCCAGTCTGGACTATAGTTTAGAGTTTAGAATCAAAAGTCTGATCTAGGGTCTGATCTAGAATCTGATCTAGAGTCTGGTTTATAGTCAAGCCTAGAGCCTAGACAAGAGTCTGGTCTGGAGTTGAGACAAGAGTCTGGTATAGAGTCTAGACTATAGTCTGGTCTAGAGTCTAGACTAGAGTGTTGCCTAGAGTCTATATTACAGTCTGGTCTAAAGTAGAGTCTAGTCTAGAGAATAGTCTAGAGTCTAGTATAGAGAATAGTCTAGAGTCTAGTCTAGATTCTGGTCTGAGTCTTAACTAGAGTCTGGTCTAAAGTCTAAACTAGAGTCCGGTCTAGAATCTAGACTAGAGTCTGGACTTGAATCTAGACTAGAGTCTGCTCTAGAATCTACACTAGAGTCTAGCCTAGAGTCTAGACCAGAGTCTAGCCTAGAGTCTAGCCTAGAGTCTAGACTACAGTCTAGCCTAGAGTCTATACTACAGTCTAGCCTAGAGTCTAGACTACAGTCTAGCCTAGAGTCTAGACTACAGTCTAGCCTAGAGTCTAGACTACAGTCTAGCCTAGAGTCCAGCCTAGAGTTTAGTGTAGAGTCTGGTCTGAGTCTTAACTAGAGTCTGGTCTAAAGTCTAAACTAGAGTCTGGTCTAGAATCTAGACTAGAGTATGCTCTAGAATCTAGACTAAAGTCTAGCCTAGAGTCTAGACTATAGTCTCGACCAGAGTCTAGACTAGAGTCTGCTCTAGAATCTAGACTAAAGTCTAGCCTAGAGTCTAGACTAGAGTCTAGCCTAGAGTATAGACCAGAGTCTCGACTAGAGTCTACACTAGAGTCTAGACTAGAGTCTAGCCTAGAGTCTAGACTAGAGTCTAGCCTAGAGTCTAGACTAGAGTCTAGCCTAGAGTCTAGTCTAGAGCCCAGACTAGAGTCTAGTCTAGAGCCCAGACTAGAGTCTAGCCTAGAGTATAGACTAGAGCCCAGATTAGAGTCTAGCCTAGAGTCTACAGTATAGACTAGAGTCTAGACTAGAGTCTAGGCTAGTCTTCGCTAGAGTCTAGACTAGAGCCTGGACCATAGAGTCTGATCTAGAGTCTAGTCTAAGATCTTGACTAGAGTCTGGTTAAGAGTCTAGCCTAGACTCTAGTCTAGAGTATAGACAAAGTCTGGTCTAGAGTCAGGTCTAGAGTCTAGTCTAGACTCTTGTTAGAATTTAGTAGAGTCTAGTCTAGAATTTAGTAGTCTGGGCTAGAGTCTAGACTAGAGTCTGGTCTGCTTTTTTTTAAGGTTTAACATTTTCATTGAAAATTTAAAGTTTTGATTAAAAATTTATTTGAAATAAAAATATTTAGTTAAAATTGGAGTTTTTTATGAAAAATTAAAATTTTTTTAAAGATTTTTGATTCGAAATAAATTTTTTTCAAATTGGAAATTTTAAGAAAAAAATTAACATTTTTGTTGAAATTTTTTTTATGGAAAATTAACATTTTTAAGTTTTTTGATTCGAAATTAAATTTTTTTTCAAAATTGGAAATTTTTTTTTTTACAAAATTTAACATTTTTGTTGAAAATTTAAAGTTTTTGATTAAAATTTATTTGAATATTAATTTTTTTATTTGAAGTAGAAATCTTTTGTTAAAATTTGAAATTTTTTTTTAAATTTGAAATTTTTTTTTCGAAATTTGAAAATTTTTTTTTAAACTGATGTTTTTTAATTGTTTTTTTAATTGAATTTTTTAAAAATTTTAAGAAATTTAAATTTCTTTTAAAAATTTGTACATTTTTTGTTCAAAATTTATTTTTTTTTTTCAAAATTTAAATTTTTTGTTTGAAAAATAATTATTTAAAAAATCATAAACAAAATTATTTTTAAGTACTTTTTATTTAAAATCAAGAAAAATATATATAAGTTTTCAAAAATTATAATAATTAACAGGGGGGCACAGAAAAATATAACAAAAAGTTTGAAAACTAATAAAATACAAACTATTTTTTTGGGGGGGAGACGGGGAGTGTATGGAACTATAAATCTAAAACAATATATATAAAACAAATGCTTTGTATTTTAGACAAACAAAATTATTTTTTAACAAAATTTTATAAAATTTAGAATGATAGGGTGTTCAAGATTACAACTTTTTTTTTTTTTTTTTGGGGGGGGGGGGGTGTTTCTTTAAAAAAATACATGTATTAGGGATTTTTACAAATTTAGTTTCTGCTTAGTTGTAGTTATTATTAAATAGGTTTTGGTTTTAATTTTTGTTTTTTTTTTGCTTAATGTTTATTTAAGTTTGTTGTGGTTTTTGTTGTTGTTGTATTTGGTTAAATATGAGGCGTTTGTGTTAAACTAAAGTTTAATTTAAGAGGAATTTTGTTGTGTTTTTTTTTTTTTTTTTTTCAAGGTGTTGTTTTGAAAACAATTTGAAGTTTGTAGAAAAAAACTTTAGTAAATTTGTTTTTGGTGAACAAAAGCAAGTCTTTGTTAAGGCTGTTTTTGAAAATATTTTAAGAAAAATATTTCAAATACCTTTTTAATTATAAACGAAAAATTTACTAAAGTTTCTTGTTTAAATAGAGTTTTTAAAAAACAATAAATTCTTTTCTTTAAGAAACTTAAAATTATTTAGAAATTATGTTTAGTTTTAATTTAAACATAAAAGTGCACTATTTAATAAATTGAGTTTTGTTTGTTGTATTGTTGTTAAATTTTACTTTGTTAGACAAAATAATTTGGAATATTTTTTTACTGTTTTTTTTTTTTTTCTTAATTTCACAAAAAAAAGGAACAAAATTTTTTAAAAAGCAGAGTATTTCCTAAACAAATAAAATATCTTAATAAATGAGTATAAAAAACAAACTAAATTTTAAACATAATCCATTACTTTTCATTTTAATTTTTACTTTATAATCTTAACTCTGCTTTCTTTTCCTTCTCGCTAAACACATAAATAAGTTCTCTATATATTCTTTAATTATTAATTTATCATTGTTTTTCTTTTTAAGTACATTTAAGTAAAACTTTCCAATATCGTTTTCGTTTTCTTTTAAACTTTAATTCCTACACATAAACATAATACAAACATAATGGCGGCACTTAAAATGGCCGTTACCGGTACCGTTACTATCCAGGCATACGCTATATTACGAAACAGATGCCAATCAACACTGCCATTAGCTCTGGGCGGTGCAGCCGTGTCCTGTGCGCCTTCTTCTAATGTTTCGAATTCTTTGGTCTGTTTAACATTGTTAGCGGTGGCAGCACAGTCAAGGTTTTCATTATCTTCCTCCCGCTTTTTCGCTCCTTTAGAGGCTATATGGCCGACAAATACTACGGAGCCCACTTTACAATGGGTTGTGGAAATGGGTAACCAATTTTGCTGGCCAGCAGTACGGTTATATGCAGCACCAATTTCAATAGTAAAACCACTAAAAATTTTAAAACAAAAACATTAAAATTATTAAATAAAATTGATATTTCTATGGTCTAGTCAATAGTCCATTCTGTGAGTCTAGTCAATAGTCTAGTATAGTCCAGTCATAGTTCACTTTATAGTCTAGTCTATAGACTGACTATAGACTAGACTAGTCTAGTCTATAGTCTAGTCTAGTCTAAGTCTATATTCTAGTCTATTGTCTAGTCTATATTCCTAGTCTATATCCTAGTCTATAGTTCTAGTCTATAGTCTAGTCTATAGTCTAGTCTATAGTCTAGTCTATAGTCTAGTCTATAGTCTAGTCTATAGTGCTGTCTATAGTCTAGTCTATCTAGTCTATATCTAGTCTCTAGTCTAGTACTATAGTCTAGTCTATAGTCCTATGTCTATAGTCTAGTCTATAGTCTAGTCTATAGTCTAGTCTATAGTCTAGTCTATAGTCTAGTCTATAGTCTAGTCTATAGTCTAGTCTATAGTCTAGTCTATAGTAGTCTAGTCTATAGTCTAGTCTATAGTCTAGTCTATAGTCGTCTATAGTCTAGTCTATAGTCTAGTCTATAGTCTAGTCTATAGTCTAGTCTATAGTCTAGTCTATATCAGTCTATAGTCTAGTCTATAGTCTAGTCTATAGTCTAGTCTATAGTCTAGTCTATAGTCTAGTCTATAGTCTAGTCTATAGTCTAGTCTATAGTCTAGTCTATAGTCTAGTCTATAGTCTAGTCTATAGTCTAGTCTATAGTCTAGTCTATAGTCTAGTCTATAGTCTAGTCTATAGTCTAGTCTATAGTCTAGTCTATAGTCTAGTCTATAGTCTAGTCTATAGTCTAGTCTATAGTCTAGTCATAGTCTAGTCTATAGTCTAGTCTATAGTCTAGTCTATAGTCTAGTCTATAGTCTAGTCTATAGTCTAGTCTATAGTCTCTATAGTCTAGTCTATAGTCTAGTCTATAGTCTAGTCTATAGTCTAGTCTATAGTCTAGTCTATAGTCTAGTCTATAGTCTAGTCTATAGTCTAGTCTATAGTCTAGTATATAGTCTAGTCTATAGTCTAGTCTATAGTCTAGTCTATAGTCTAGTCTATAGTCTAGTCTAAAGTCTAGTCTATAGTCTAGTCTTAGTCTAGTCTATAGTCTAGTCTATAGTCTAGTCTATAGTCTAGTCTATAGTCTAGTCTATAGTCTAGTCTATAGTCTAGTCTATAGTCTAGTCTATACTCCAGTCTATAGTCTAGTCTATAGTCTAGTCTATAGTCTAGTCTGTAGTCTAGTCTATAGTCTAGTCTATAGTCTAGTCTATAGTCTAGTCTATAGTCTAGTCTATAGTCTAGTCTATAGTCTAGTCTATAGTCTAGTCTATAGTCTAGTCTATAGTCTAGTCTATAGTCTAGTCTATAGTCTAGTCTATAGTCTAGTCTATAGTCTAGTCTATAGTCTAGTCTATAGTCTAGTCTATAGTCTAGTCTATAGTCTAGTCTATAGTCTAGTCTATAGTCTAGTCTATAGTCTAGTCTATAGTCTAGTCTATAGTCTAGTCTATAGTCTAGTCTATAGTCTAGTCTATAGTCTAGTCTATCTAGTCTATAGTCTAGTCTATAGTCTAGTCTATAGTCTAGTCTATAGTCTAGTCTATAGTCTAGTCTATAGTCTAGCTATAGTCTAGTCTATAGTCTAGTCTATAGTCTAGTCTATACTCCAGTCTAGTCTATACTCCAGTCTAGTCTATACTCCAGTCTAGTCTATACTCCAGTCTAGTCTATACTCCAGTCTATAGTCTAGTCTAAGTCTAGTCTAGTATAGTCTATAGTCTAGTCTATATTCAGTCAAGTCTAGTCATAGTCTAGTCTATAGTCTAGTCTATAGTCTAGTTTAGTCTAGTCTATAGTCTAGTCTATAGTCTAGTCTATAGTCGTCTATAGTCTAGTCTATAGTCTAGTCTATAGTCTAGTCTATAGTCTAGTCTATAGTCTAGTCTATAGTCTAGTCTATAGTCTAGTCTATAGTCTAGTCTATAGTCTAGTCTATAGTCTAGTCTATAGTCTAGTCTATAGTCTAGTCTATAGTCTAGTCTATAGTCTAGTCTATAGTCTAGTCTATAGTCTAGTCTATAGTCTAGTCTATAGTCTAGTCTATAGTCTAGTCTATAGTCTAGTCTATAGTCTAGTCTATAGTCTAGTCTATAGTCTAGTCTATAGTCTAGTCTATAGTCTAGTTTATAGTCTAGTCTATAGTCTAGTCTATAGTCTAGTCTATAGTCTAGTCTATAGTCTAGTCTAGTCTATAGTCTAGTCTATAGTCTAGTCTATAGTCTAGTCTATAGTCTAGTCTAGTCTATAGTCTAGTCTATGTCTAGTCTATATCTAGTCAGTCTAGTCTATAGTCTAGTCTATAGTCTAGTCTATAGTCTAGTCTATAGTCTAGTCTAGTCTAGTCTATAGTCTAGTCTATAGTCTAGTCTATAGTCTAGTCTATAGTTAGTCTATAGTCTAGTCTATAGTCTAGTCTATAGTCAGTCTATAGTCTAGTCTATAGTCTAGTCTATAGTCTAGTCTATAGTCTATTCTATAGTTAGTCTATAGTCTAGTCTATAGTCTAGTCTAAGTCTATCTATAGTCTGTCATAGTCTGTCTATAGTCTAGTCTATCGTCTAGTCTATAGTCAGTTCTATAGTCTAGTCTATAGTCCTAGTCTATAGTCTAGTCTTAGTCTAGTCTTAGTCTAGTCTATAGTCTGAGTTCTATAGTCTAGTCTCTAGTCTAGTCTATAGTCTAGTCTAAGTTAGTCTATAGTCTAGTTCTATAGTCTAGTCTATAGTCTATTCTAAGTCTAGTCTATAGTTCTAGTCTATAGTCTGTCTATAGTCTAGTGATAGTTAGTCTATAGTCTGGTCTATAGTCTAGTCTATAGTCTAGTCTATAGTCTAGTCTATAGTCTAGTCATAGTCTAGTATATAGTCTCAGTTATAGTCTAGTATATTAGTCTAGTCTATAGTCTAGTCTCTAGTCTAGTCTATAGTCTAGTCTATAGTCTAGTCTATAGTCTAGTCTATAGTCTAGTCTATAGTCTAGTCTATAGTCTAGTCTATAGTCTAGTCTATAGTCTAGTCTATAGTCTAGTCTATAGTCTAGTCTATAGTCTAGTCTATAGTCTAGTCTATAGTCTAGTCTATAGTCTAGTCTATAGTCTAGTCTATAGTCTAGTCTATAGTCTAGTCTATAGTCAGTCTATAGTCTAGTCTATAGTCTAGTCTATAGTCTAGTCTATAGTCTAGTCTATAGTCTAGTCTATAGTCTAGGTCTATAGTCTAGTCTATAGTCTAGTCTAAGTCTAGTCTATAGTATAGATCTATAGTCTAGTCTATAGTCTAGTCTATAGTCTAGTCTATAGTCTAGTATAGGTCTAGTCTATAGTCCTAGTCTATAGTATAGTCTATAGTCTAGTCTATAGTCTAGTCTAAGTCTAGTCTCTAGTCTAGTCTATAGTCTAGTCTAGTCTATAGTTAGTCTATAGTCTAGTCTATAGTCTAGTCTATAGTCTAGTCTATAGTCTAGTCTATAGTTCTAGTCTATAGTCTAGTCTATAGTCTAGTCTATAGTCTAGTCTATAGTTAGTCTATAGTCTAGTCTATAGTCTAGTTCTATAGTCTAGTCTATAGTCTAGTCTATAGTCTAGTCTATAGTCTAGTCTATAGTCTAGTCTATAGTCTAGTCTATAGTCTAGTCTATAGGTCTAGTCTATAGTCTAGTACTATAGGTCTAGTCAGTATATAGTCTAGTCTTATAGTCTAGTCTTATAGTCTAGTCATTAGCTCTAGTCTTATAAGTTAGGCTAGTCTATCGTCTAGTCTTATAGTCTAGTCTATAGTCTAGCTCTAGCTCTAGTCTATAGTCTAGTCTATAGTTCTCGTCTATATCTAGTCTAGTGTCTATGTCTGTATAGTCTAGTCTATAGTCTTAGTTCTATAGTCTAGTCTATAGTCTAGTCTGTAGTCTTCTAGTCTATAGTCTAGTTCTATAGTCTAGTCGCTATCGTCTAGTCTTATTAGTCTAGTCTTTAGTCTTAGTTTCTTAGTCCCTATGTCTAGTCTATAGTCTAGTCTATAGTCTAGTTTCATAGTCTAGTTTATAGTCTAGTCTAAGTCCGTAGTCCATATGTCTAGTCTCTAGTTCTAGTCCTACTGTAGCTAGTCTATAGTCTAAGTCTATAGTCTATTCTCTAGTTCTAGTCTTATAGTCTAGTCTATAGTCTAGTCTATAGTCTAGTCTATAGTCTAGTCTATAGTCTAGTCTAGTCTAGTCTATAGTCTAGTCTATAGTCTAGTCTACAGTCTAGCTATAGTCTAGTTTATAGTCCAGTATGGGCTGTAGTCTATAATATAGATAATATTAAACATGTTAATTGTACTTACGTTGATGAGGTAATTTTGGTTAAATCATTGCCAATCGTTTCAATAACTCTACGACCCCAGAGCCATAAACCTATAGAAATGCCAATGCCACCATATATTAAAATATATATGGGACTTTCGGCCTTTTGCATCACAGAACCTTCACGATAAATCATATACAAAGCAATTAAGGGACCAATGGCATTGCTGGAGAAGGAAATAAAGAAGGAACTTGTTAATATTACTCTTGCAGAATAATTTATTTAAGAAATATTACCTAACATCATTACCACCATGGGCAAAACTACCAAAGGTGGCGGTTAATATTTGTAAAAATGAAAATAGCATAGAAACCTCTTCGGTTTCTTCATCTCCCTGGGGCTCGGATGAGAGCTTAAAATCATTTATGGCCTCTTTACTCTCGATCAAAGGAACTTTACTGGAATTGGGCGATAGCGTGGAAGAAATCATCATTTCCAAACTAGAGCCACTTTCAATGACCTTAAGATTCTTCTCTGTGGCCGGGAGTAAACTAGTTGTATTGTTACCACATTCATCTTGTGTCAACGAGGAACAGGCAGTATTATTTGTATCTTTGGTAGTGCTGATGTTATTATTAACAGCTGTGGGGGCGTTGGCTGTGGCAGCCGAGACGACATTATTGGGAAGCTCATTTGATTGTGTTAGATGCTTATCGGTTTCCAGCTGTTGTTGAGTTTTGAAACAATCCTCTAGATCCTTGGAGGTTCTATGCAAACCATTTGTGTAACCATTTAAACCATTGCCATTTTGATGTTCATCTATGAAATTTAAACTAGTAATGGTTAGATCTGTGTTATCGAGACTAGCTTTGCCCAGAAGATCTTCTGCTTTTTTAATGATTTCCGGATTGATTTTATAGCCATCGGGAGTGGTACCATTCTGCTGTTTGCCATTTAGTGTAAAGGGTGCTAATTTAAAAGTTTTGGGCGAATTGTCTGTCAACGAGACCAGCTCGGTTATTTCGGCAATTGCAGGCAGTTGTTTGCCATCGCTCACCAAAGACAGAGGGCGACGATTTTTCTTAGGACTACCGGACGGTGAAGATTCTAGAAATTTCAATGCAAAATTAATTATTATTTTACAATATTTGTTGTTGTTTTCATTATCACTCACCCACTGAAGGTTCAAAATGAAATTTAACTGGATTTTTAGCTCTTAATTGTTTGGCAATTTTACGTTTCTGCATGGGCACCACTAGCAGTTGTGTCAAAATGGCCACCAATAAACCCAAAGCAATACTAACAGTCACAGCCAACCAGGTGGGTATATTATCCATATAAAGCACTTTAGTTTTTTAAGAAAAAATGAAAAATTTTATAAGAAAATATTGATTAAAAAAAAAATCAAAAAACTCACACTTGGGACCATCCAACATAACACTGATGACATTTATGAAAAACGTAACACCATAGAAAATGGGCAACGAACGAAAACCGGCTTTCAAAGGATCATTGGCACGCAATATAAACTTTCTAATGGCCAAGAATAGTAAAATACTAACTAGACCACTGAGCACAGGTGATATAAACCATGAACCAACTATGGTACCCATGGTAGACCATTTCAAACCTTGGGTGCCTCTGGCCACTAAAGAGAAGCCAATAGTTGAGCCCACTATACTGTGCGTACCAGAAATGGGTAGTTTTAGGAATGTGGCTACCAAAAGCCAGATAGCACTACTGGCTAAGGCTGCCAAACAGCCCAACATGAGTTCATCTTCAAAGCCTTCATAGAGACCGACCTCTAAAATGCCTTTACGCATAGTATCGGATACTTTGTAGCCTAGAGAAATAGGTAAATATATTTATTTTTAATAATATAATAATTGTTTCTTTAAAATAAATAATAATTAGGCATAAACAGAATGAAAACGATTGGCGTTAAATTTTGCCGCTTAGCGGTTTTGAAAAAAGTAATGTAGTAACCATAAAAATCATATTTTAAAACTAAAATTTTTTTAGGCGGTAAATTTTTCCGCCCTGCGGCAAAAATTATCGCAATGAGAAAAAGTTAAAAATTGATCTTTTATATGCATTTAAAGCGAGTACGATTTCAATAGAAAAAACAATTTTCCTAAACAGAATGCCAGCGGCGACGGTAAATTTAAACGCTAAGCTGGTTTTATTACCTGCAAAGAGAAAAAATGCTTTGAAATTAAAATAATTATGTTATTAAATAAAATTTCAAAAAACAAAAGTCCGAAAAATCTCTAGCGGCAAACTTGATCGCTGTACTTTTTTAATATTTTTAATGGATGAAAATTAAAAATTATAAGGTGTTTGAAAAAAAATTCACATAAACAGAATGAAAGCGGCGACGTTAAATTTTAAAGGTGAGAGGTTTTTATAACCGCAAAGAAAAATATGGAAAAATATGACAACAAAAAAAATTATATAAAATTTAGGGAAAAAATCCAAAAATCTCTAGCGGCAAATTTGACCGCAGCCGATTTTTTTACATTTTTAATGGGTATAAATTAAAAATTATAAGTTTTTAAATAAGTTAAAGCAAATACGATTTAAATCTATAAAAATGTAACATAAACAGAATGAAAGCGGTGACGGTAAATTTGAACGCTCAGCGAATCTTTAAAATAAATAAGAATTAAGCCTAAACAGAATGAAAACGATTGGCGTTAAATTTTGCCGCTTAGCGGTTTTGAAAAAAGTAATGTAGTAACCACGAAAATCATATTTTAAAACTAAAATTTTTTTAGGCGGGAAATTTTTCCGCTCAGCGGCAAAAATTATCGCAATGAGAAAAAGTTAAAAATTGATCTTTTCTATGCATTTAAAGCGAGTACGATTTCAATAGAAAAAACACTTTTCCTAAACAGAATGCCAGCGGCGACGGAAAATTTAAACGCTAAGCTGGTTTTATTACCGCAAAGAGAAAAAATGCTTAAAATTAAAATAATTATGTTATTAAATAAAATTTCAAAAAACAAAAGTCCGAAAAATCTCTAGCGGCAAACTTGATCGCTTAACTTTTTATATATTTTTAATGGGTGAAAATTAAAAATTATAAGGTGTTTGAAAAAAAAATTCACATAAACAGAATGAAAGCGGCGACGTTAAATTTTAAAGGAGAGAGGTTTTTATAACCGCAAAGAAAAAAATGCAAAAATATGACAACAAAAAAAATTATATAAAATTTGGGGAAAAAATCTAAAAAATCTAAAGCGGCAAATTTGACCGCAGCCCATTTTTTTATATTTTTAATGGGTATAAATTAAAAATTATAAGTTTTTAAATAAGTTAAAGCAAATACGATTTAAATCTATAAAAATGTAACATAAACAGAATGAAAGCGGTGACGGTAAATTTCAACGCTCAGCGAATTTTTTTGCCGCACTCAAAGAAAATATTTATTTTAATTCTAGAGTAAAAAATATAACATTTTTGTAAAATTTTCAAGCGGCAAAACATACCGTTTAAACTATAAATGTGTTTATAACTTAAAATTATCTCAGTATCTAGAAGAATTTGTACTCACCTATTAGAACAGCTCCAGAAATTTCACAAACCGTAGCCAAAACACAAGCCTGACGTATAGTTAAAACGCCAGAGCCTACGCTAGTGCCAAATGAGTTTGCCACATCATTGGCACCGATGCCAAAAGCCAAAACGAAGGCGATAATAAAACCTAACACAACAATCCATAATAATTCCGCGGAATAGGGTTCCATCTTGAGGAATAACTAACAGACACACAAACTGACAAAATTACTACGACTAACAGCCAAAAAAATTAAAAGGGCTTTACTTTACTGGTTTGAAAAATTAAACTTTTTAAAGCAAAAAAAAAACTATTGTGATTAGACAAAAAGCTAAAGCTTGGCTTTAACGTTTAAAGAAAACTTTTTTATATAAAAAATGATTATTGTTTCTAAATTGAATAATGTTTTTTTGAAGTTTTCTATTGAAAAAACTGTGGACAGGGTTAAGGGTGCTTGATTGGTGACAAACTTATATATATTTTTACTTAATATTTTTCTGTTAAAAATACTATTAAATAAAAAAAAATATTTTTTTAAAATATTTGAAATTTGTTTGATTTTGTTTTTATATTTAATTTAGGGGGAGAGGTATATAAACAAACAAATTTACTTTCAAATATTTAAACAGCCATATTTGCGCTTAAATTTCATTTTTGCAATTTTCATTTTTTTCTACGAAGTTTTAAGATGAAAAGTAAATTTTAGTAATAAATTAAAGCTCTTTCTAAAAATAAATAATACTAATGTTTAGAAGTTCTTATTGAGAAAGTAAGAAAAAAAAGCCTCTTCTTAGGGAATTTTTTTCGAGTTCGAAAAAAATTATTCTTAATTTAAAATTAAAAAAATAAATATAACAAGTAACTAGTTTAATTCTTATGAGTTTCTCTAAGACGAAGAAAATGCGTTTAAACTCAAATATGAAAAAAAAACCTAATATTTTATAATAATAATTGTGGTTTAAAAATAATTTAGCGGTAAAGATGCGATTAATTAATAATAAAAATTTTGTTGGATTTTGTTTTTTTGTAAATTTTTTGTTTTTGGCTTTTTAAATTAACAAATTTCTTTGTTATGTTGAGTAAAACGTTGTTAAGATGTTGTTTATCTGTTTTAAAGAAAAAAAATTTCAATAAAAAATTTTAATAAAAAAATTCTAGAAATTTTTCTTTATAAATAATTTAAACAGTTTTAAAGTTTTGTACATACCTGGCGTTTAGAAAAGCATAACTGTTTATATGAGGTCATAAAGAGAAGTATCATGTCTGAAAAAGAAAATTTTAAAAAAATAATAAAAATATTCAACAAAATTTATATTTTATTAAAAATTTATAAATAAATCTATAATTCCTTAATAATTTTTCCCTGGAAACTAAATAGAATTTAACATTTTTCCTTTTAAATAAACAAAAAATAAAAAAAAATCGCAAGCGGCAAAATTTGTCGCCTTGCGTTTTTTTTAACCGTTTTGGTTTAAATTGGACAAATTATATTTGTTTAATCATTTAAGAAGGTAAATATGTGTTAATTAAATAAAAATAAACAAAGTAAAATGTAGGCGGCTAAATATAACGCCTTGCGGTAATTTATAAAGTTGTTGCAAAAATCCAAAATTTTAAACAATTTTGATTACTTAAATTAAATAAAAGAGAAATATATAAAAATTAAACATAAACACAATGTAAGTGGTGACGATAAAGTTTTACCGGTAAGCGGTTTTTATAACCGCACTAACTTTTAGTAATACTTCTACTAAACTTTTAATAAAAATAATAGGAGTTAATTGCATAAAACTAACGCAATAAAACGTTGGCGATATTTTTCACCTTGCGGCAATATATACCGCTATAAATTGTTAACGTCAAAGGTTTTTTTATAGCTGCAGTAAAAGAGTTGTGTCTTTTTTATAATTTAAGAAAAATTTAACTGAATTGTATAAAAAATATCATGAAAACGCAATAAAACATTGATGAAAACATTTTCCGCCCTGCGGCAATATATACCGCTCTCAAAAAAAGCAAAAATATTGAAAAATTTTAAGTTAAATAAAAAAAAATTGCACATAAACACAAAGAAAGAGGTGGCGATAAATTGTTAACGTCAAGCAGTTTTTATAGCTGCAGTAAAGGAAATGTATCTTTTTTTATAATTTAGGGAAAATATGACTTAATTGTATAAAAATATCATAAAACCCCAATAAAACGTTGGCGAAAACATTTTCCGCCCTGCGGCAATATATACCTTTCTCGAAAAAAGTGAACATATTGAAAAATTTGAATTGTTTAAAGTAAATGTAAATTAAATTGTATATACAAATTTTACATAAACACAATCATAGAGGTGGCGATGAATTGTTAACGCAAGCGGTTTTTATTGCTGCAGTAAACGAAATTTGATTTAATTTTAGAAAAACATGATTTAATTATATAAAGATAACACAATAAAACGTTTTCGGTAAAATTTGGCAATAAAACGTTGGCGGTAAATTGTGTTAATTTTTTAACGCTCTCGAAAATAAGGAAAATTTTGAAAAAATTTTATTGTTTAAATCAAAATTAAGTTTATTAAATAAAAATTTTTTATAAACGCAATGAAGTTGGTAACGGAAAATTTATACAATTAATGATTTCATTAATTGAAATAATTTTCGGCTTAGAATAAACGTTGGCGGCAAAATTTGTCGCCTTGCGGTAATATAAACCGCTTGGGTAAAAACTTAAATTTTAACAAAATTTTATTGTTTAAATATAATTATATTTAAATAAATAAAAATTTGCCATAAACACGATAAAAGCGATGGCGGAAAAATTTTACCGCTAAGCGGTTTTTTTAAACGCACTAAAAAAAAATTATTTTTAATTATAAAATGTAATTATATTTAAATAAATAAAAATTTGCCATAAACACGATAAAAGCGATGGCGGAAAAATTTTACCGCTAAGCGGTTTTTTTAAACGCACTAAACAAAAATTTTATTTTTATTTATAAAACAAAAAAAAAAGTATTTTTTTTAATCTTATTTAAAGTATAACTTATTTGTGTAAAAAAATTCTTTAGAAAATTGTCCGTTATTATAAATTTTTTGCAAAACAATAGATTTCATTTATATTCTTTTTTAAATTGAAACGATTTTTTTATCATTTAATAAAACAAACAACAAATATTCACATAAAATTTAATCCCATTGTTTAAACTTTATTAATTGTTTGAACAAAAAAAAACACAATAGAAAGAATTGTACTAATTGTCTCTTTTAAATTGTTAAAAGAAATAAAAGCTTTAATTAATTAATTTAAATAAACCACTATTTACTCTATTCTATAACAGATTTTTTTAAACGAAAATATAATAATTAAATTAAAACTAACACGAAATTGTTTGAAATTAAAAAAAAAAACAGAAAAAAGTGTCATCACAGCATAAACTGACATCATTTACTTTAAATAACATTTACATACTTTTTTATAAAAAAAAAAAAAAAAAAAAAAAACTAAATAAACTTTGGGTTTTTTTTTGTGTTAATCATTTCTATATCACATGTTTAAGGTATTTTTATCATATTACTATATAACTAATTCTTTATGTATTTTCACAACATTTCAATTAATTGCTGCTATAGAAGACCCTCCTCCCCCCTAAACCTCTGCAATCTTAGCAAAATACTACAGCTTCAGGGTCAATATAATGAAAACCAAAAGAATTTAAAATAATAATTTTTTTACCATATTTTTTAAAATTTTTTAATCTCTTGATTTTGGCAAAGAAACAACAAACAAATAATTTTTTTTAAAAAAAAGCTACAAGTTCAGCGTACGATTTACTTTTTCAAAAAGGTTTTAATTCATCAAATGTTTTTTTTTCAAATCCAATAAATTATTAAATTTTATTTAAAAAAATCTTATTTTCTCTTTTAAACCTATTGCTACATGTGTTTAAAATTATAATATTATTTATGATTTTCTTTTAATTTAAAACAAAAATTTTCTTATTCTTTTTTTTCCTGTTGCTGTTTGTTATTGAAATTGTAATGCTCGAGTTAGCAATTTATTTATAAACAATAACAACAAACAAAACAAAAATTGTAATAAATTTAAAATCAATCATACTTTTTGAAAGAAAAATAATAATTTCATTTTTGTTTAAGAACATTAAACATTAAAATTAAAAAAAAAAAAATCAAACTGTTTATTAACAAAAAATTTTGCCTTGAGTGGCAAATTGTTGTTTTAACTGATGATTTGGCAGAATTCAATAAATGAAGACGTTAAATTGCCATTTTGTGAAATATGAGTTTATTGTGGAGGGCAAAATAAAATAAAAAACATTTTCTTTATCAGGTACTAAGTGAATTTCAATATCACAAGATAATTTTTTATAAGTCTACTAATGCATAGACAAGAATTTACATCCGGCTACAACCGGCTACAGACTACAGTCTAGTCTATATAGTCTAGTCTATAGTGTAGTCTATAGTCTAGTCTATGGTCTAGTCTATAGTCTAGTCTATAGTCTAGTCTATAGTCTAATGTATAGTCTAATCTATAGTCTAATCTATAGTCTAGTCTATAGTCTACTCTATAGTCTACTCTATAGTCTACTCTATAGTCTAGTCTATAGTCTAGTCTATAGTCTAGTCTATAGTCTAGTCTATAGTCTAGTCTATAGTCTACTCTATAGTCTCTAGTCTAGTCTATAGTCTAGTCTCTAGTCTAGTCTAGTCTATAGTCTAGTCTCTAGTCTAGTCTAGTCTATAGTCTAGTCTATAGTCTAGTCTCTAGTCTAGTCTATAGTCTAGTCTATAGTCTAGTCTATAGTCTAGTCTATAGTCTAGTCTATAGTCTAGTCTATAGTCTAGTCTATAGTCTAGTCTATAGTCTAGTCTATAGTCTAGTCTAGTCTAGTCTAGTCTAGTCTAGTCTAGTCTATAGTCTAGTCTAGTCTATAGTCTAGTCTATAGTCTAGTCTATAGTCTAGTCTATAGTCTGGTCTATAGTCTAGTCTATAGTCTAGTCTATAGTCTAGTCTATAGTCTAGTCTATAGTCTAGTCTATAGTCTAGTCTATAGTCTAGTCTATAGTCTAGTCTATAGTCTAGTCTATAGTCTAGTCTAGTCTATAGTCTAGTCTAGTCTATAGTCTAGTCTATAGTCTAGTCTATAGTCTAGTCTATAGTCTAGTCTATAGTCTAGTCTAGTCTATAGTCTAGTCTAGTCTATAGTCTAGTCTATAGTCTGGTCTATAGTCTGGTCTATAGTCTAGTCTATAGTCTAGTCTATAGTCTAGTCTCTAGTCTAGTCTATAGTCTAGTCTATATAGTCTAGTCTATAGTCTAGTCTATAGTCTAGTCTATAGTCTAGTCTATAGTCTAGTCTAGTCTCTAGTCTAGTCTATAGTCTAGTCTATAGTCTAGTCTATAGTCTAGTCTATAGTCTAGTCTATAGTCTAGTCTATAGTCCTAGTCTATAGTCTAGTCTATAGTCTAGTCTATAGTCTAGTCTATAGTCTAGTCTATAGTCTAGTCTATAGTCTAGTCTATAGTCTAGTCTATAGTCTAGTCTATAGTCTAGTCTATAGTCTAGTCTATAGTCTAGTCTATAGTCTAGTCTATAGTCTAGTCTATAGTCTAGTCTATAGTCTAGTCTATAGTCTAGTCTATAGTCTAGTCTATAGTCTAGTCTATAGTCTAGTCTATAGTCTAGTCTAGTCTAGTCTATAGTCTATAGTCTATAGTCTAGTCTATAGTCTATAGTCTAGTTAGTCTAGTCTATAGTCTAGTCTATAGTCTAGTCTAAGTCTAGTCTATAGTCTAGCTAGTCTAGTCTATAGTCTAGTCTATAGTCTAGTCTATAGTCTAGTCTATAGTCTAGTCTATAGTCTAGTCTATAGTCTAGTCTATAGTCTAGTCTATAGTCTAGTCTATAGTCTAGTCTATAGTCTAGTCTATAGTCTAGTCTATAGTCTAGTCTATAGTCTAGTCTATAGTCTATAGTCTAGTCTATAGTCTAGTCTATAGTCTAGTCTATAGTCTAGTCTATAGTCTAGTCTATAGTCTAGTCTATAGTCTAGTCTATAGTCTAGTCTATAGTCTAGTCTATAGTCTAGTCTATAGTCTAGTCTATAGTCTAGTCTATAGTCTAGTCTATAGTCTAGTCTATAGTCTAGTCTATAGTCTAGTCTATAGTCTAGTCTATAGTCTAGTCTATAGTCCAGTCTATAGTCTAGTCTATAGTCTAGTCTAGTCTATAGTCTAGTCTATAGTCTAGTCTATAGTCTAGTCTATAGTCTATAGTCTAGTCTATAGTCTAGTCTATAGTCTAGTCTATAGTCTAGTCTATAGTCTAGTCTATAGTCTAGTCTATAGTCTAGTCTATAGTCTAGTCTATAGTCTAGTCTATAGTCTAGTCTATAGTCTAGTCTATAGTCTAGTCTATAGTCTAGTCTATAGTCTAGTCTATAGTCTAGTCTATAGTCTAGTCTATAGTCTAGTCTATAGTCTAGTCTATAGTCTAGTCTAGTCTAGTCTATAGTCTAGTCTATAGTCTAGTCTATAGTCTAGTCTATAGTCTAGTCTATAGTCTATAGTCTAGTCTATAGTCTAGTCTATAGTCTAGTCTATAGTCTAGTCTATAGTCTAGTCTATAGTCTAGTCTATAGTCTAGTCTATAGTCTAGTCTATAGTCTAGTCTATAGTCTAGTCTATAGTCTAGTCTATAGTCTAGTCTATAGTCTAGTCTATAGTCTAGTCTATAGTCTAGTCTATAGTCTAGTCTATAGTCTAGTCTATAGTCTAGTCTATAGTCTAGTCTATAGTCTAGTCTATAGTCTAGTCTATAGTCTAGTCTATAGTCTAGTCTATAGTCTAGTCTCTAGTCTAGTCTATAGTCTAGTCTATAGTCTAGTCTATAGTCTAGTCTAGTCTATAGTCTAGTCTATAGTCTAGTCTATAGTCTAGTCTATAGTCTAGTCTATAGTCTAGTCTATAGTCTAGTCTATAGTCTAGTCTATAGTCTAGTCTATAGTCTAAGTCTATAGTCTAGTCTATAGTCTAGTCTATAGTCCTAGTCTATAGTCTAGTCTATAGTCTAGTCTATAGTCTAGTCTATAGTCTAGTCTATAGTCTTCATAGTCTAGTCTATAGTCTAGTCTATAGTCTAGTCCTATCAGTCTAGTCTATAGTCTAGTCTATAGTCTAGTCTATAGTCTAGTCTATAGTCTAGTCTATAGTCTAGTCTATAGTCTAGTCTATAGTCTAGTCAATAGTCTAGTCTATAGTCTAGTCCTATAGTCTAGTCTATATGTCTAGGCTATAGTCTAGTCTATAGTCTCGTCTATAGTCTAGTCTATAGTCTAGTCTATAGTCTAGTCCTATAGTCTAGTCTATAGTCTAGTCTATAGTCTAGTCTATAGGTCTAGTCTATAGTCTAGTCTATAGTCTAGTCTATAGTCTAGTCTATAGTTCTAGTCTATAGTCTAGTCTATAGTCTAGTCTATAGTCTAGTTATAGTCTAGTCTATAGTCTAGTCTATAGTCTAGTCTATAGTATAGTCTATAGTCTAGTCTATAGTCTAGTCTATAGTCTAGTCTATAGTCTAGTCTATAGTCTAGTCTATAGTCTAGTCTAAGTCTAGTCTATAGTCTAGTCTATAGTCTAGTCTATAGTCTAGTCTATAGTCTAGTCTATAGTCTAGTCTATAGTCTAGTCTATAGTCTAGTCTATAGTCTAGTCTATAGTCTAGTCTATAGTCTAGTCTATAGTCTAGTCTATAGTCTAGTCTATAGTCTAGTCTATAGTCTAGTCTATAGTCTAGTCTATAGTCTAGTCTATAGTCTAGTCTATAGTCTAGTCTATAGTCTAGTCTATAGTCTAGTCTATAGTCTAGTCTATAGTCTAGTCTATTCTAGTCTATAGTCTAGTCTATAGTCTAGTCTATAGTCTAGTCTATAGTCTAGTCTATAGTCTAGTCTATAGTCTAGTCTATAGTCTAGTCTATAGTCTAGTCTCTAGTCTAGTCTATAGTCTAGTATAGTCTAGTCTATAGTCTAGTCTAGTCTATAATCTAGTCTATAGTCTAGTATATAGTCTGCAGTCTAGTCTAATTTAGTCTGATAGTCTAATTTCAAATGAAAACAATTGAATTCTTTTAAAGTTTAAAATTATTTAAAATGTTTTTCTTATTTAAATCAATTGAAATTTATTTATACCTTTTAATTAGTACAAAAACTATTGCCTGACTAATTGGTGTCTTAGTTTTATAATAGTTTAGCCGTTAATTTTAATTATTACAAATTTTTAGTGTTAAAGTTTAAATTCCTTTTCTGTTTCTATTAAAATCAATTGAAATAGATTTTGTTATTTTATAAATAGATTTATTTAAAAATATTGTGCAATTTATTAGCAAAGGTTTAACAAATAGTAATCAATTATACAACAAATAAAAAAAAGCTTTGCACGAAATACTAAAGAGTAAAGAAATAAATATAAAATATTGATAGATAAATTTTATATAAGAAATAAATATAGGCGAAATACATTAGTAGCTAGTTTTACGAGTGAAATTAATAGAAATTTTAGAATATTAATGAAACGGTAATCTGGAATATAGGCTATTTATCATTATTTTTCAATTTATCATTTGAAATTTTATGTAAAAATTCTGTATACGACCTGTTGGCGTTGCTATATTTACCTTTGGCATCAATATTAGTCAATTAGTATTAATAGCAATTATTAATAAGAAGAAGCAATATTTACATTTTCACATTTTTTCCACTCTCTCACACTCTTAAGAAAACCCGTTAGGTTAGACTCAGATGTAAACAAATGTTAAACCATTCATTCAAATTTCCTTTTTTCGTTTTGTTTACACTCTTACAAAATATAAATAAAGGAATGAATGAAAATAAAATGAAATATTTTTGCATGTTGTGTTTATTAAAAGAAAAATTACATTTCGCTGTTGTTATTTTATTTAACATGCACACACTGTGTTGTTATTGATGTTGTTTTTTTTTGTGAATTTTGCAAAAAAAAAAAAGAAGGCGACAAAATCAATATTAATCTAAGCTGGAATGATTTCAATGATGATGATGAAATCGTTGAGAATATATCATGATGATTTGCAGGCGAAATCTAGGCAACCCATATAGACACATGCATACATAATAATGTTTATCTGTATGTTTAGAATAGTATAGAAAACATGAGTGTTATGTGAAATGTAACGGTTTGTAAGTGAATGTGTGTGTGTGTATGAGCAATGTCAAGGTCATTGAAAATGTTGTGACACACACACATTACAAGCTTATGTGAAACTTGATTAAAAATTTCTGTTTCTTTATTTTTTTGTCGTTACTGTTATTGTTTACTTGTACATGTTTTCTCCAAAAAAAAAAACAATTTCGTAATTTTAAAAGGAAATAACAATGTTAGCAATTGTTGTTTGTTCTTTTTAACAAACATGCAATACTCTTCGAAAATTGTGAAATGTTATTAAGTGTGGGGTGTTGGGTCAGTTTGTTTTTGTATTATTGTTATAGAATTTGCATGTCAATTTTATTTTAACAATAGACCCTTTTTATAAAAATTTATTGCTTTTATTTTATTTTCGTTTTGTTCTATTCAATTTGACTATTTTTAGTTAGTTGTTGTGTATTATATAGAAAGCCTATTGTTTGTTAGTTTATAATTAATTTTTATATAAATGGAAATTTTTCTGGTTGTTTTTGTTTAAATTTGTATGCATAATGATGATGCCATTTTTCACATGTGGTGAGAGTTTCCTTTTTGAAAAATTAATGTGGGAAATGGGAATTTTGAAAGCAATATGATGGAAAATTAGAATGAATCTTACATAATGACAACTGGAATATAAACTTGAGACCAGATTAGAGACTAGGATAGAGAAAATAGAAAAGACTATAGCAGACATGACTTTACATTAGACTTTTCACTATACTATATACTTGACTATACTTGACTATGGACTATACTATAGACTAGACTATAGACTAGACTATAGACTAGACTATAGACTAGACTATAGACTAGACTATAGACTAGACTATAGACTAGACTATAGACTAGACTATAGACTAGACTATAGACTAGACTATAGACTAGACTATAGACTAGACTATAGACTAGACTATAGACTAGACTATAGACTAGACTATAGACTAGACTATAGACTAGACTATAGACTAGACTATAGACTAGACTATAGACTAGACTATAGACTAGACTATAGACTAGACTATAGACTAGACTATAGACTAGACTATAGACTAGACTATAGACTAGACTATAGACTAGACTATAGACTAGACTATAGACTAGACTATAGACTAGACTATAGACTAGACTATAGACTAGACTATAGACTAGACTATAGACTAGACTATAGACTAGACTATAGACTAGACTATAGACTAGACTATAGACTAGACTATAGACTAGACTATAGACTAGACTATAGACTAGACTATAGACTAGACTATAGACTAGACTATAGACTAGACTATAGACTAGACTATAGACTAGACTATAGACTAGACTATAGACTAGACTATAGACTAGACTATAGACTAGACTATAGACTAGACTATAGACTAGACTATAGACTACTATACTATAGACTAGACTATAGACTAGACTATAGACTAGACTATAGACTAGACTATAGACTAGACTATAGACTAGACTAGACTAAACTAGAGACTAAATTATAGACATAACTATAGACTAGATTTGAATTTATTTGAAAATTATTAACTTACATTAAACAAAATAATATTCACTTTTTTGTTCAAATCTTTATTATCCTGTGATATTAAATATTTTTTGTGCACTTTTTATTTCTTTCCAATTTAAAGTCCACAACTCGAAAATACCTCCTATTGCTTATGTTTAACTTGAAGAATTGTTAAAGAATATTGCATTTGAAAAGTATTTTAGTGTTTTTATAATAAAAATATTATTAGCACCAGAGTTTGTTTAAATTTATCTAAATGTTATTATTTGTTTAAATAAATTATGTGAAAATTGTTGAAATTTATATGTTAAAAAATAACAGTATGAGTTTTAAATGATAAGAAAGTTGTGATTAAAAAATTTAAATGAAAATATAAAGTCCAGTTAAAAATAAAACGATAATTTAGGAAATAAATAAATGTTGCACGGAGGAGTGAGATTATTTATATTGCTGTAAAATGTACTATTTTTATTATAAGTTTCAAAATTTAAAATTCCCTTGCCTGGTTCATAACCTTGACCCACCATTCTCCCTTCCTATAAAATAATTGTCGTTTTATACCTAACTCTTGCTTGAGGTACTGAGTTTGTCTCTATTTCATTTAAGTTTCAATATTTATCATACGTACCGTTTAACGTACACACTAACTGGTGAAGTTATGTTGTTTACGTTTTGCTAATTTACTTAATGAATTGTTATTGTTTCTATTGCAGCTCTGAACAGTAAAAGTTATGAGTATAATATTAATAACTAGATGTAGAATAAACAAATAAATAAAACACACTAAGGGAGGCCGGTATATAAACAATTAAGGCAAGGTATTGCAATAAATAAAATTGTTTTATTTTTTATTTATTTTTTTATAATCCAAGTTATTTAATCACATGCTGGGCTCATTACTCATGTGTGTAGAAGTGTTTTTTTTTTTTCATTTGCCATTTACTTAATTGTTTATGCAAAAAAAGACACACACACACACCCCCTAGCTCTTCTGTTATCTAACCAAACTCTCTTCACTTTGTTAGGAGCTTTTTGCATATAGTATGTTGTTATTGTTTTTTAATAACTCTCTGACACATCCGTATATATATTTTTTCACTAAATCTACTACTACAACAAACTAACTCACACATTGTTTGGTTATCAGGCGATAAACTCGTGCTTCTATTCAGTCAATGTTAAATTTGGAATATTTTTTTGTTCAGTTCATTTTAAACCCAAATACAACAACAACAATTAATACATTTACTTTGTTGCTGTTTTTAGTATAATATATACATGTGAGTGAGCTAATAGAAATGCTGACGAAGCAAATATTTGTGTTAACTACAGTCGGTTGTCACGTTTTAATTTTATTTGTATGAATTTAAATTTAGCAATACAAATACCGCCATTTCTTATCTTTTTTCCCGTTTACTTAGTTAAAGTGTTGTGTATAGACTTTGTTCTGCTGCGTGTGTGTAAGTTTTTTTTTTTTCTATTTAAAGAGTGTGTCACTTGTAAATAGAAGAAGATTAAACAGAATGATTAAAACGTGATGCCAAATCTTTAAATGAAAAAAAAAGCTCTATAGTCTAGTCTATAATCGAGACTAGAATAGTCTAATCGATAATATAGCCTAGACTATAATCCAATTTGTAGTCTAGTATAGACTACAGACTAGACCATAGAATATACTATAAACTAGACTATGGACTTGACTATAGTCTTGTCTGTAGTTTAGTCTATAATCTAGTCTATTGTCAAGTCCATAGTCTTGTCTGTAGTATAGTTTATAGTTAAGTCTATAGTCTAGTCTATATTATATTCTAAAGTCTAGTCTATGGTCTAGTCTATAGTCTAGCCTGTAGTCTAGTCTACATTATAGTCTTATCTACTTCTAGTCTATATTATAGTTTATTGTCTACTTTATAGTCTAGTCTACAGTCCAGTCTATAGTCAAGTATATAGTCTAGTCCATAGTCTAGTCTATAGTCTAGTCTATAGTCCAGTCTAGACTATAGCCTAGCCTATAGTCTAGTCTATAGTCCAGTCTAGACTATAGCCTAGCCTATAGTCTAGTCTATAGTCCAGTCTATAGTCTAGTCTATAGTCTAGTCTATAGTCTAGTCTATAGTCTAGTCTATAGTCTAGTCTATAGTCTAGTCTATAGTCAAGTCTATAGTCTAGTCTATAGTCTAGTCTATAGTCTAGTCTATAGTCTAGTCTATAGTCTAGTCTATAGTCTAGTCTATAGTCTAGTCTATAGTCTAGTCTATAGTCTAGTCTATAGTCTAGTCTAGTCTATAGTCTAGTCTATACTATAGTCAGTCTATAGTCTAGTCTATAGTCTAGTCTATAGTCTAGTCTATAGTCTAGTCTATAGTCTATTCTAGTCTAGTCTATAGTCTAGTCTATAGTCTAGTCTATAGTCTAGTCTATAGTCTAGTCTATAGTCTAGTCTATAGTAACTAGTCTATAGTCTAGTCTATAGTCTAGTCTATAGTCTAGTCTATAGTCTAGTCTATAGTCTAGTCTATAGTCCTAGTCTATAGTCTAGTCTATAGTCTAGTCTATAGTCTAGTCTATAGTCTAGTCATAGTCTAGTCTCTAGTCTAGTCTATAGTCTAGTCTAGTCTAGTCTATAGTCTAGTCTATAGTATAGTCTATAGTCTAGTCTATAGTCTAGTCTATAGTCTAGTCTATAGTCTAGTCTATAGTCTAGTCTATAGTCTAGTCTATAGTCTAGTCTATAGTCTAGTCTATAGTCTAGTCTATAGTCTAGTCTATAGTCTAGTCTATAGTCTAGTCTATAGTCTAGTCTATAGTCTAGTCTATAGTCTAGTCTATAGTCTAGTCTATAGTCTAGTCTATAGTCTAGTCTATAGTCTAGTCTATAGTCTAGTCTATAGTCTAGTCTATAGTCTAGTCTATAGTCTAGTCTATAGTCTAGTCTATAGTCTAGTCTATAGTCTAGTCTATAGTCTAGTCTATAGTCTAGTCTATAGTCTAGTCTATAGTCTAGTCTATAGTCTAGTCTATAGTCTAGTCTATAGTCTAGTCTATAGTCTAGTCTATAGTCTAGTCTATAGTCTAGTCTATAGTCTAGTCTATAGTCTAGTCTATAGTCTAGTCTATAGTCTAGTCTATAGTCTAGTCTATAGTCTAGTCTATAGTCTAGTCTATAGTCTAGTCTATAGTCTAGTCTATAGTCTAGTCTATAGTCTAGTCTATAGTCTAGTCTATAGTCTAGTCTATAGTCTAGTCTATAGTCTAGCCTATAGTCTAGCCTATAGTCTAGTCTATAGTCTAGTCTATAGTCTAGTCTATAGTCTAGTCTATAGTCTAGTCTATAGTCTAGTCTATAGTCTAGTCTATAGTCTAGTCTATAGTCTAGTCTATAGTCTAGTCTATAGCCTAGTCTATAGTCTAGTCTATAGTCTAGTCTATAGTCTAGTCTATAGTCTAGTCTATAGTCTAGTCTATAGTCTAGTCTATAGTCTAGTCTATAGTCTAGTCTATAGTCTAGTCTATAGTCTAGTCTATAGTCTAGTCTATTGTCTAGTCTATAATCGAATCTATCTTCTAGTCTATAGTCTAGTATAAAGGACTATAGGTATAAGAAATATGTTTAAGAAAATTTTGTAAATTTAAACAAAATGTTAAGTTTTTAATAAAAACGCTTAAATAATTGTTTAAAAACCTCTAAATTTTCCTTACTTGTACTAATGCTCTCAAACTTATGTATTTTAAAAACTTTTGTTGCCTAGCGGGTATTTTTTTAAAAAAAAAAAGTTTAACAAACTATTTCAATTTAAGGGCAAACATCAAGAATTTCTTTAGAATTAAAGAAGAAAAAAACTATTTTAATGATTGAACACTTTTCAAATGACAAAGCAATTTTGTGTCTTTATCTTTTTGATGAAATGCCATGTAATTAATCTTTTTTTTTTTTTGCATAATTTGTTTGTGATTTATAGCATTTAAAGCTAATAAGTTTTTTTGATTAATTTGTTTTTAATATTATTAATGGGTTTCCAATTACCATTAAGAAAAAAGAATTTCATAATGGAATATTTTTTATTTATTACTACACACTTGAGTGAGTAGCTCTTTTTTTAAGAATACTTTGGAATAAATAAAAGGTATTGAAAATAAAATTACTTTTGTGTATTTTAAAAATAAGAAAAAACTGTACTAAATTTTTGTTTTCTTTTTAGTACAGTTTGCAAATGAAGTCAGCTGTTTGGTAGAAATACAATAAATAAACAAGATAAACACGATAAAAAAAAAACTGGTAAAAAGCAACAATTTTAAGAGAGAAAGAGAGATACAATTATATCAGTAAACAAAGTTTGCTCTTTGAAAAAAAAAGTCCTGTTGTATTGAAGGAAGAAATAACCCAGTAGATGTTTTAAAAAAAGTTAATTTTAAACAAGTTGTTTTTAAATAAACTAAAAAATGTGGTAATTATTAAATAAAACCTGTGAAATAACTTAAAATTTCGCTTTTTTGTCATTAAAATTAAACCAGCAACAAATTTATAAACAAACAAAGGCAAACAGCTGTTGGGCTAATCATTCACTGTGATTAACTATTTGACAATCCCTTTTTGTTAAACACTCTTTTTACCACAACATCCTTCAAGCAAAAACAAATGACAACTCAAAAAATTAAGACAATTTATTTTGAAAACAATAACAACAACAATAAAGTAGTCCTTGCTAAGCAAAACAACAATGCAAATGAATAATCAACAAGAAATAATAGAAAATAAGAAAAAACATAAAACAGCTAAAAAAATTTATGAATAAACAAGTAGAAAAAACCGCATGTAGTAAAAAAGCTTCATTAGTGAGAGGGTTATTAAGGGGAAAAGTGTTCAAAAGAGAGAGAGAATGAGGAATGAGTAAGAAATTTTAAAGAATTTATAAATACACGTGAGGTAAAATGAAAGGGGAGTCGATTTTTAAAAGGAAATCGAAAAATAAAGAAAGAATTATTTATTAATTAATAGAAATTAAGTTGAATAATTAAAATTGTTTTATTTTTAGAGAAGTTTATAGGTATTATTTTGTTTTGGTAA
Organism: Lucilia sericata; assembly: GCF_015586225.1. Classification (NCBI taxonomy): domain Eukaryota; kingdom Metazoa; phylum Arthropoda; class Insecta; order Diptera; family Calliphoridae; genus Lucilia; species Lucilia sericata. The sequence goes on from NW_023994290.1 coordinate 372,102, forward strand.
TTTTAAGGAGTTAGATAATTTTTGTTTGGAAAAGAGAAATAGGTATTAGGATTTTTTTAAGAAAAAGAGAGTGGGAGTGGATAAAAGCAAAAAAGGAATGGAATGTGGAGAAAAAGTATTTAAAAAGTGGTAACACACGTGTGGTTAAGGTAAAGGGAAAGGATTTTTAAAGAAATTTTTCTTACATAGGTTAAAGGAAATTTTTAAAACATTAACAATGAAGACATTTAAAAAATATTAAAGAAAGGATACTATTACATGGATATATAGTAGTCTTATCTTTAGTTTAATCTATAGTTTAATACAAAAGCTAATCTATAGACTTGTACCTATGTAGTATAGCCCATAAACTGGTCTAAACTAAATTATAGACTGGACTATAGAATAGACTTCAGAATAGTCTTGTGTCTATAGTCTAGTCCATAGTTTAGTCTATAGTCTAGTCTATAATCTAGTCTAAAGTCTAGTCTATAGTCTAGTCTATAGTCTATACTATAGTCTAGTCTATAGTCTATTCTATAGTCTTGTCTAGTCTATAGTCTAGTATGTAGTCTAGTATAGTCTAGTCTAGTCTAGTCTAGTCTATAGTCTAGTCTATAGTCTAGTCTATAGTCTAGTCTATAGTCTAGTCTATAGTCTAGTCTATAGTCTAGTCTAGTCTAGTCTATAGTCTAGTCTATAGTCTAGTCTATAGTCTAGTCTATAGTCTAGTCTATAGTCTAGTCTATAGTCTAGTCTATAGTCTAGTCTATAGTCTAGTCTATAGTCTAGTCTATAGTCTAGTCTATAGTCTAGTCTATAGTCTAGTCTATAGTCTAGTCTATAGTCTAGTCTATAGTCTAGTCTATAGTCTAGTCTATAGTCTAGTCTATAGTCTAGTCTATAGTCTAGTCTATAGTCTAGTCTATAGTCTAGTCTATAGTCTATAGTCTAGTCTATAGTCTAGTCTATAGTCTAGTCTATAGTCTAGTCTATAGTCTAGTCTATAGTCTAGTCTATAGTCTAGTCTATAGTCTAGTCTATAGTCTAGTCTATAGTCTAGTCTAGTCTATAGTCTAGTCTATAGTCTAGTCTATAGTCTAGTCTATAGTCTAGTCTATAGTCTAGTCTATAGTTTAGTCTATAGTCTAGTCTATAGTCTAGTATATAGTCTAGTCTATAGTCTAGTCTATAGTCTAGTCTATAGTCTAGTCTACAGTCTAGTCTATAGTCTAGTCTATAGTCTAGTCTATAGTCTAGTCTATAGTCTAGTCTATAGTCCAGTCTATAGTCTAGTCTATAATATAGTCTATAGTCTAGTCTAGTCTATAGTCCAGTCTATAGTCTACTCTATAATATAGTCTATAGTCTAGTCTATAATCTACTCTATAGTCTAGTCTATAGTCTAGTCTATAATAGGTATATTATGGATTTTAGTTCCCAATCTAGAGATTAATTTTAATTATTTTTTAAATATTTAAAAAAAAAGAATTGAACAGAAAAAGGAAAGTGGAGAAATTTTCTTTTAAACATTAAACAAATTTACAAAATAAAAACGAAAATATTTTTTTTGCATTCCAAAGTTATTGCAAAATTTTGGAAATATTGCATAATTTCGTAGGATTTTTAGTTTAAATTTAAAGGGTTTTGAGGGTTAAGTAATTTCTAGCTAGAAAAACATGACAAGTTTTTTTTTTTCTTAAACAATTTCGTCAGATGTTTGGCGCCTCATAGGTTGTCTTATCCCCCCCTCTTACCACTTTTACCGCTTGACAATGCGATAGAGATTTATTGATTTTTATCAAAAAGACGAAACAAAAAATATGTTAATTTCCAACACTGACGTAGTTAAACAATAAAAATTGTACAAAAAACAACAACAACAAACGAAAAAGCCAAGGAAATACATATTGCAAAGTAAAAACGCAAAAATTATTGAATATGTATAAAAAGAAATTGAAAATAAAATTTGGCCAAAATTTGCATAGGAGATTGAATAATAGCTAAATTTCCAAAATTTTTGAAAACTCCTTTTTTATAAATTTTAAAATTAATCATTCAATGTGGATTTTCCTGGCTCTTCTTACGCCCTTTTCTCTTTTACACCCTTAAAAACTTTCACACACACACACACACAATATATGTATATTCTCCTACTCCTCCACCTTCTCCTCTTACTTAAGGAATTTTCTTTATAGATTTTTTTCAATTTTTTTAATTTTAGTTAAAATTAACAATTTACTCACTTGTTTTAACAAAACCTGTTAGTTTTTCTTATTTTTGTTTGCACTTTTAAAACACTTTTTAGTTTTAAAGTTTTTTTTTTCTGAGTAATTTTTCTTTTTTTTTATTAAAAACCGAAAAAAGATGTATTCTATATTTTAGCAAGTTATAGGAATACAGTTTTTTTTGTTCTGACGCGACTCTGTGTTTTATCCAAATTTATTTTTGTATTTTATAGTTTTGTTTTATATATTTAGTAGAGCACGTTTATGCGGTTTTAGACGTGTTGTTACTCAAACGAGAATGATTTTTACACAGTTGAAACAAAAACATTTAAATGGTACTTTTTCCTTTCCTTTTTGCTTTTGCTTTTTGCTAAAACACATGTATTTGTTGGTATAATAAAAAAACACTCTCTCTTCTAATAATTGCAAAAAAAGCTTACGCCGCTTTTCTCTCAAACGAGAATGATTTTTACACAGTTGAAAGAAAAACATTTAAATGCAAGGCGAATTCATATAAGGTGGTGTTATTCAATCAGCTGATAATTTTTTTCTTAATTCGGCTGGTTTACGTAGCTGTCAAAGTTTGTTATTGTTTTACATTTTTATATATAAAAATGTCCGTTAAACGGAGAGAAACTTTGTTAATATTTTGAATTATTTATGTAAAAAATCTGAAAATACCAAGCATCTCGTAAACAAATATTATTTTATTTAAATAATGGCATAATTGGTATGTATACAAATTCGCCCAAGGCGAACCCGTTAATTTTCGATTCTAAATTTAAACAAAAGGTATTTAAGTGATTTAAAAAGGTTTGTTTGCTATTAAACTATTAAATTTAAATGAAAAAAAATATATTGACCATTTTCATATAGACAATATTTCTGGTGTTTGTGGCTTAATGGAAATTTTAAAATATCTGGCTGATTTATTTGGACGTTTGAAGATGTAAACGTGCTGCAAAGTGTCTGTTTAACAATTCAAGTATTTTTCTATTTAAATTATAATGTACTTGCTATACCCAGTATGCTTTGCTACCCTCATCGTATTGGAATAAAATGCAATATCAAAAAGTCCCCCTTTTAGAGAACTCTATAAGTTTGATTTTATGATTATAGTCTTAATATTACAGAAAAAAAAAAAACAGTTGAAGAACGATAAAGTACCAGACAGTGCCTTTTTATAAATTAAATCAGAAATTCCTCGCATACAGATTTTTATACAATCAGGAAGCTGCATGTCCAATTTTAGGTTCAATATTATAGAAAATTCGAAAAGTATTAGTAAAATAACAAAAAAGTACCAGAAATTGTCCTTTTTAAATTTTAATTCAATTAGGATACTGCGTGGTTAATTTTATGTTTATATATTCAATATTTTAGAAAACTCTAAAAGTACCAGTTGAAGTACGAAAAAGTATCAAAATACCTATTTTATTTAATTTCATGTTCCTAAGTTCAATATGATAGAAAATTCAAAAAGTACCAGTTAAAGAACGAAAAAGTACCAGAAAATACTTGAGTTTAAATTTTCATTTCCTCAAGTCCCTGATTGCTTAGTTTTATGTTTCTAGGTTCATTATAATAGAAAACTCAAAAAGTACCATTTGAAGAACGAAAAATTACCAAAGGCCTTCTTCATATGTATGAGTTAATAAACCAAAAACAATGTTTTATGAAAAAAGTGCCAAAAATAGGTACAATTTTAACCCCTTAAACGTCCGAATATCCAAAAAGTACTAAATTCATATTTTTATTTTTTCGTTAAGTTATGAAGAAGTCAAAAATATTGTTTGAATGTTCACTGGTTTAAAAGATACGTGGGGTGCGAAAAAAGTACCAAAATACAGTTTTTACCCGTTTATTCCCTAAAAAAAATTATTCCCTTGAAAAAATTACCAGACACCTGTCCGTATTAAGCTGAAAAATTTTCGGCGGCGGCAGCTTTGACATTCGGCGGCTAGGCTTAGTCGGCTCTGGTTGTTACTCAAACGAGAATGATTTATACACAGTTGAAACTAAAACATTTAAATGGTACTTTTTCCTTTTGCTTTTTGCTAAAACACATGTATTTGTTGGTATAATAAAAAAAAAACACTCTCTCTTCTAGTAATTGCAAAAAATGCTTACGCCGCTTTTCTCTTTGTATTGCATAGAACAATGTCAGCTGGTGATAACTACGCCGTTGAAATTTATTGACGGATTTGTTTGATACTGTAAGCCGGCTAAGTTTTCAAAAGTTTTTTTTTTCATATCAGTTCTTTTTGATATCGAAGAAGTCTAGTATATAGTATAGTCTAACGTCAAGTCCCTAATCTATTCTAAAGTCTAGCGGAAAGTTAGTTTAGTATGGAAATTTTGCTATTTCATTAAAAAAGCAACAAATTTTGTAAACAGAATTATACAATTGGCATTACTGTAGCTAACAGCTGTTAGCTAACCATTCCCTGTGATTTACCCTATGACAATTGCAAAAACTATTGTGAATTGTCTGTATAAAAAATAAACGTCATTCGCAAAAACAAAGAAAAACAATAACAAGACTAACGAAAAAAACAGAAAATTTGAGAAATCATTAGAAAAAAACTTAAGTATTTTTTAAAGAAATTTATCGCAAATTAAAGAAAATTAAACGAAAATGGTAATCTTAATAAAAAAATAATATAATAAATATGTAAATATATAAAAATCCTAAAATTTAGTTTCAGTTTAGTGGTTTTAATATGATGTTTCCCGATGGAGGACGCAACTTTAAGGCCTCCTACAAATGTTTCTCGGTATCCATGCTGCCGGGCAATGAGAGACAAGATGTAGAGAATGGTGGCAAAAGTAGTTATTACCCATTAAATTTTAAACATAAATTTGTAATATAATTCCTTTGTTTTTCCAGTAATAATGCCTCCCTCTGCTTTGGATTCGTTGACCCGTTTAAATGTTGAATATCCCATGTTATTTAAGTTGATCAACAACAAAAAAGCTCGCACATCACATGCTGGCGTTTTGGAATTTGTAGCCGATGAGGGTAAATGCTATTTGCCCTATTGGATGATGGACAATTTGCTGCTGGAAGAGGGAGATATTTTAACAATTGAAAGTGTTTCCTTGCCGGTGGCTAAGTTTTCGAAATTTCAGCCTCATAGCACAGATTTTTTGGATATAACAAATCCCAAGGCTGTGTTGGAAAATGCTTTGCGTAATTTCGCCTGTTTGACTACGGGCGATGTGGTGGCCATTAAATACAATAAGAAAGTGTATGAATTGTGTGTGTTGGAAACGAAACCGGGTAATGCTGTCAGCATTATAGAGTGTGATATGAATGTAAGACTCTCTTTTATATGAATGACTAAATCCTTTTCTTGAATTCTTTACTTTTATCTTGTTAAAGGTGGAATTCGAGGCTCCGGTGGGTTACAAAGAACCTACGACTGCCAAAAGAGAACAGCCGGTGGAGGAACAGCCTCAAGATCATGTTATGGAAGAAGTAGTGGAAACCTTCAAAGGTTCCGGGGTACGTCTGGATGGAAAAAAGAAAAAGGATTCACAATTGGATACGCCAGTCATTAAAAAGGTTAGTTTATTACTTTTACTGTTAATCATATTCTTCACATTACAATTTCCATAGATTTTGGCTCGTGGTGTTCCAGATTATGACTACAAATTTGGTATGCTGAAATTTGATCGGACCATCAAACCCATAAGCGATCGTGTGGCTGAAATCGAATCAGCTCCCGAGCCGGAAGAAACATTCCAAGGCCAAGGTTTCTCCATGAAAAAATCACGCAAATAAATGTAAAATTTTAACACATAATTTTTAATTTTAATAAATTTTCTTTAAAATATTTTACAAAGGTAAAGTAAGTTTTATAATTTCAGCAGGTTTGCCGGGTGGTGGTGGCACTAAAGTCATAGGTGGCAGTTTGCGTATCTTGCGACCAAAACGACCATCTTTACGTTGCCATAAACCAGAACGAGGACGATTACCCAATTCACGCATGCGTTGAGCAGAGCCTATATGCTGCTTATTGTGTTCTATGTTACTAACACGTCCTTGAATAAAATAAAAACCAATTTTTGTTTTCAATAATTTAACAAAGAAACTCACTACTTACCCACTGTGGCCATGCATGTTTTATCAAAAGCAAATTCTCTTTTGGAGGGTAATTGTACCACCACCTTGTCATCGAATTTACGCAAAATAGTGCCATAGGTACCGGCCGCATGTATCATATGACAGGGATAACCGGGATTCTTTTCCAAATTGTGTATTCTAGTACCCACCGGCAAGGCTCCTAAGGGATAAGCATCTCCCTCATTGGGTCTTACTAGAAAATGAAAATAACTTTATATTAGCACATTTTTTTAATAATATTAACCATATCTACCTGGTATTCTGGGTATAAATCTGGAAGTTTTGATAATATCGCCGGGTTTCATATTTTCACTGGCCAATATATATTTTAATTCATCACCCACACCCACTAAAGCTATTTTGGCTGTACGACAACCGTCATCTAATATTTCCAAAACTTTTTCCTCCTGAGCCGGTCCCTCCAATGGGCCATCACGTACCCATTTAATCCAATGATATTTTTGCTTAATACCACCCCCAATACCCTTGGCTACCACACGTCCTGTCACAGGATCTCTACCAGCCAGATGGGTTATTTTTAACGGCTCAATAGTGTATTCATCTTTAAAGTGTACAATACGTCTAAATTGTCTGCCGCCACCTGGTTTAGGTTTTTCCACCACTTTAGTTTTAGTTCTCAACTGTAAGGCCGACCAGGCGGAGGTTTTTGTTATTAAAGAAGTCTTTGGTGTTTGTAAAGCACAATTGGCCATTAATCTTGTTAAATTATTCATTTTTTAATTAATTATTATCGTTTTAAAAAGATTATTCAACAAATTCTTATTGGCCAGGAAAAATAAATGCCACTCGCCGAAATGTCAAAGAAAACAGCTGCCGAATAATATATACAAAAGCTTTCTGTTATAAGTTATATATATATAAAAGCTTTAGGTTATAAAAATAAGTATCACGAAATAAAACTTGTCAGCACTAATAAATGTCAAATTTTTTCTTGTTTTGTAAACAAATTTATGATTTTATTACTTCCATAACATCTTTTAAAAACTTTTGCACTTCTGGATCTTGCATTAAAGCTCTTTTCTTCATGCTTAACACCATGGCCAAAACGTCGGGACATTTCTCCTTTTCTCTAACCGCCTTTAAGTCTGCATCATGACCAGCCTCATCTTCATCTCCCGCACTAAGAGCACCAGCTGTTATTGTAGTATTAGAGCTACCAACTGCTAAAGGTTCCTCTAGGGCAGCATTAGAGCTGGCTGTTAGTTCTTGATTATCATTGTTGGCCACAATTTGCTTGATTTTATGTTTATATTTACGAGGCCCAGCAGAGGTTGCTACATTTGTTGTCGCTGAGGCTTCCAAAGACGGTGTGTGGGGTTTATGTTTATCTGTTCTCTTATGATAAGGTCTTTTTTGTCTGGTAGTTTCTAGTTTTTGAGGCTCTTGCTTAATATCGGGTGGTGTTTTATTATTGTAAGAGGTTTCCTCCAATGCTGTGTTTGCTTGACTGAAATCTTGTAGTCTACGTTTTACATGCAAATTTAGCTTAGCCTTTATGTTATGGGGAGAAGATTTATCCTCGGGCGTAGAAGGTGGTGATGGTTCACGTTTAATTTGTAAATTTTCTGGTAAATCACACATTTTGTTGGTGACCAAAAGAATGATCAAAAGAAAAACAATACAGTTTACAGCAAGAGTTGCCAGATTAAAAGAAATATTACAAAATAAAATTATTTTCAAATTCTTTTCTTTTTAAGAACATTTGAGGCAGCAGAATATTGTTTTATTTATATTAAGTTGTATAAAGTAACGATTTTATTTAATATGGAGTATTATAAAAAATTTTCAATATTTGCTTTTTATTTATTAACTTTGAAAATTTAAAAACATAGCTGAAAACTTAGCCGGCTTACAACCGTTTTCAAGCCGCCGCCGAAATTTTAAGTGCCAGCATCCGCCGCCGTTAATGTTTGTCGGCGCAGGTCTCTGGTCGTCGTGCACAGCACAGAAAAGGCGAGTAACCGCGTTATAAAAACAATAATATTATTGTTAAATTGTTATAATAAATTATTAAAACTTGTAACAAAAAACAAGCTTTTTTTGTGGTTAAATTTAATTAAGTTAAATAGCCTAAGGGGAGACCCTTTACCAACTTAAAAATTGTAATAAGAAAAATTTTCTCATTGGTATAAAGTAAACAACAGGAATGAGATAGAAAAAATTTTTTCTTGATGAATATATAAAGGAAAAAGTGGAAAAAAAATAAAAATATACCTACACATATACAGAAAAATATACACAAATTTTACACCAACACAAAAACACTACGTGAGTGAAGAAAAAAAAAAATAAAATAAAAAATACGCGACATAGAAACAGCCGCACTAAAACGGGGACGGAAAACAAAAAACGTGCTAAGCTTTAAAATTGTCAAGAAAAAATTATTTATTTAATAAAAAAACGAAAAATAAACATAATAATCAATAGAAAAAAAGGGTAAATAAATAATAGTGTTAAAATTAATAAATGCCGCCCAGAAAAAAATATATTGAAAACAAAAAAACAAGTTAAAGTTTTTAATGGAAATTAAAATATTCTATATGTTTGCTAAAGTTTTGTGGTAAATAATCAGGCATCAAGTATTTTTGTTAACAATTGTTGAAAATATAAGAAAAATTAATTTGCTGCTTGGTAAGTTTTTACGCAATCGTCGTCGTTGTTTTGTTGGTTTTGGCTGTTTAATGGAGGATTTTTTATTTGCTAAAATTGCTAAATAGCTGCAAGGGTCTTAAAAAGGGGTTGGCAGGGGGTTATGGTTAGGAATGGGTCTTATGAAAACATTTCCTTTAACAAAAAAACACAGGGTTGGGGTAAGCGGGCCACATATATTTATTTGTGTTTTTGTATTTACGCTTTAAAGCCGAAAAACATTCTAAAAAAATATACAGGTGGAGTCTTATACAAAAAAAACTATGAATACAAAACAAAGCGGCTTTTTTTATATACAATATATATTTTTAACGACGTTGATGATGAGCAAAATAAACCAGCAAAAGAAAAACACTTGGCAAACAGAGTTGTATTTTTATTATACTGTATTTGTATCAGGGTTGGAAAAATTTATACAATTGTACTTTATTCGATATATGCTGCGCTTCAAAATTTACCTTATTGAAATAATCTAACAAAAGTGCAAGGGTATATTTAAAATACAATTTCAATAGGCGTATATAGTTCTTTTTATGGGCTAGTCTAATGACTTTTTTATAGTATAGTATATATAGTCTTTGAATTAATCTTTGCGCTATTCTATTTAGTCTATGGATTAGTTTATATGTTGTAGGTATATAGAGTAATATTTATAAATTAGTCTTTGGGCTATTATATAGACCAGTCTATTTATAGTCTTAAGACCCGTCTAGACTACACTATAGTCATTTGGACATTTTCGAGTTTTTAACTTATCTTTTAATGTTTTTGTTGAAATGTAAAATGTTTGCTAATAAAAGAGAACTATTATTGAATTGATTTTTTAAATATTATTTTCAGACAGATTTTATTATTATATACGAACGTTTGTAATAATAATTTAATATTTTTTATATTGAATTGATTTTTCTGATTTTTTTACAAGATATTTGACTTTTGTTGAACAAAGTATGTAGTTGATTTATAGAAACTTTGTTGAAATGGTTTGTTTCACAACGCATACAATTGAACAAATATTTGTTACAATCAGATTTAAAAAGTACAATTCTTAATGCTTGAAACACAATTTGAAAATTCCATTTGCCATCCCTGATGTGAATATAAAATTTTTTATTATTTATTTTGCTATATTATTTGTTTTTAATTGTTTTTTCCTCTTTTTTTTTCATTTTATACATTACAGTGTGCAATAACAAGAGAAAAGCATTAACAACAACAACATCAAATTAACAACACCACCACCAATAATAAATTATAATAATAATAGCAAAAAACAACAAATACGCACGATATCGATTTTATATGGTTTTTTAAGCCTAAAAACAAAAGAGGAAAAGAGACAAATAGTCCACAAATGGGAATAGAGCGAGAGAGTGAGATAGTGAGCGAACGATTGAATGAATAGCAGAGAAAATAAATAAACAAAAGAAAAACAACCGTAAATTTCATTTACATTTACACACGACAGCACAAAACAATAACAACAACAAGAGTAGCAACAACTACAAAAACATAAAATTCCGCTTAAAAATAAACAACTCTTGAAAATAAGAATAGAAAACAAAAACAACAACAACAACAAAAATTCTTATTGTGTGTTATTGAAAAACCTTGAATAAAGTCCGCTAAAAAACCATAAAAGAGTAGAGAAAAATAAAAAACAAAAACAAACAATTTGTAAACACGCAAAAAGGAAAAAAAAAAAAAAAACAATTAACAGTGTTGCTAAACGTTTGAAAATTTTGAATAAAAAAAAAAAAACTAAAAACAACAAGCAAATCGTGTGAGTGCGCAACAACAACAATATACGACGATCAGTTTCTTCTTTTTTCGTTAATATTTTTTTTGCCGTATCAGAATTAGCAGCACAAAACATAACAAGTAATAGAAATACAAAAAAAGGTAAACATTAGCAACTTTATTATTATCCATTTGTTCTCTCGTTCGTTTCGCGTTCATTTATTTATTTAGTCACAACAGTGTGTTTATTATTTTTTTTTTTTCATATTTTTATTTTTCGTCACTCGTTGCGTTCGTTTATTTATTTATAAAGCAGTTTTTTTTCTAATTAAATTGTCGTAAGACAAACTTGTTGTAAATAATGTAATTAATATTAAATTTTGTGTTGAGTTTTTATTTTTTTTTGTTGAAAAATTAAGGTTATGTTTTGTGTGTGGCTGCCGCTCGTTTGGTTGCTGCTGCATACACAACAAGTAACCTAAATTATTTATTGTACATATTAAGAAATTATTTATAAATACAACTAAAAAACAAAATATATCATTCATCCAACAATTTAACATCCACGTGGATTAAGTGAAAAAAAAAAAAAACGAAAAGAAATAATATTAATTTTTCTATTGTAATGCAAATAAATGTTTGTTGAGCGATTGTTTTGGAAATTTATACAGTGTGTAGCAAAAGTTCGACATATGGTCGCGCATAGTTTACTTTTAAGGGTCAAAGGTGTATTGTGTTTCAATAACAAATTATTTTAGAGGTTTTTAGTGTTTGTGTTTAAGGATTTTTTATGGCTAGTTAATATAGTTTGTTACAAAAGTTTATTGAAAGATGTCAAAGGTCATATTTTTGATAATTACAGGCACCAGAGACAACCAAACCAATTAGACTCTAATTAGTCCAAGTCGTCCAGGGACCAATAATTATCCAAAAAAAAGTACAGTTTTACGCAAAGGAATTATATTTTTAATGAATCATCTAAAAGTCTAGCTGCTGGGGTCATACATGAGCTAATAAACAATAATAGTTCATATGATAAATTTTAAAAATAAGAATCAATACCTATTTATCCAAAAATAAGTTTAGTTTTATGCAAAGGAAACCTTTTATATAAGCTAATAGCCGGTATACCTTTTGCCCGGAAATGAGTCGGCGGAAATTTGTTTTATTTTTAGAAGCTTTGGTTTCGTGCAAAGGAAACTTGTCTATTTTTAATAGTAATACAAAAATGTTATAAAATCGAATTAGAAACTTTTATTTTTCAGTTTCGATATACGATTTCCAACAGAAATTAAAGAACTTATAGATTCTAATTGGATAATTTGAAATGGAAGACTTAAGGCCAACAATATAAACTACATACTAAGTTTTATTTTAACAAGTTTTTTTTTCAGGAAAATTAGATCTAATAGTCTAGTCTATAGTCTGCTTTATAATTTAATCTATAGTTTAGGCTACAGTCTTGTTAATAGACTAGTTTATAGTATAGTTTATAGTATCTATAGTCTAGTCTATAGTCTGCTCTATAATCTGGACTTTAGTCTAGACTAAAGATCAAATTAAAGACTAGATTATAGGCCATATTATACACATGCTACAAACCAGTCTACAGTCTAATCTATAGTCTGGATTGTAGTCTGGTATATAGTCTAGTGTATACCCTAATCTATAGTCTAGTCTATAGTTGTCTTAGTAAAGCATATATTCAGTTTAATCTAAGGTCTGTCTATAATATATTCTATAGTCTAGTCTAGTCTAGTCTATATTCCAGTTCATAGTCTAGTCTATAGTTTAGTCTACACACTAGTCTATATTGTAGTCTAGAAGATATTCTATAGTTTGGTTAATTTTCTATTCTGTTTTTATTTTCTAAACATTAATATTATCTATAGTCTAAGCAGTCTGAAAAAACCTATACTTTTATTACAATTTCAGTATCTTACTAGTTCATGGCCACCGGTTCTACAACAACAAATAGAAGCCTTAATATCCCGCCCACCCAATTACTCCAAAATAACAGCAGTAGCAGCAGCAACAACAACAACTCAAATATAAAACTCACAAACAACAATTTTAACAACAACAGTAATACAACCACCTTAAAATTAACAACAACAACAGCAACATCTATTAAAAGTGGTCCTTTAACAACCACCAAGAGCAGCAACAACAACAGCAGCAGCACCACCACCACCACCACCAACAGTTTAAATAACAGCCTCACCATAAGCAGCAATAATTTAAATACCAGCAACAGCAGCAGTGTTACGGTTACGGCCGACGCTGCCACTGTCGCTATAGCTAAAGATATGTTGCAATTGCATCATGGTTCAGCTCTCAGCAATAACAATAACAATAGCATCAGTAATACTACCAACAATAGTGATGATTTAAATTCTTCTCCTGCTCATAACAACAATAATACGAATTCCTCTTCTGCCTCTTTAAATCATAATAATCGGAATAATTCCAATAATACGACGACAACAACAACCCCACCTGCCCCTTTACAACAATTTCAATTGCAACAACAACAAAGACCACCGCCACCACCCGATCATGCTGTCGGCTATTTAAAATATGAAGATGAATTTCTTTACATCACCGAGGCCTGCACCATAATCGGTCGTAATTCATCAACATCTCATGTTCATTTTCATGTGGCCGAAAATAATCTAGTGTCGCGCAAACATTTTCAAGTACTGTTTGATGCCGATACTCGTGATTTCTATGTACAATGTTTGAGTAAGAATGGTATATTTGTGGATGATTTCTTGCAGAGGCGCAATGCCGATCCTTTAAAATTGCCAGCAAGGTGAGCTACTTAACTTTGACCTCTTAACAATTTAATTTTATGTTTCTAACTTTCTCCTTTGTGCTTTTAGTTGTTATTTCCGTTTTCCCAGCACTGAGATACGCATACAATTTGAAAGTTTCTTGCATACGGATTCACCCACAAATGTGGTTGTTGGTGGTGTTAATAATTTGAGTAATAACTCTTTGAATAACAATCATCATCATAATATTTCTTCCTCATCCGCCTCTTCTCATCATCTTATAAGTGGCCATGGTGGTGGCAGTGTAGGCAATGTTCATCAAGTTATTATATCACCTGCTTCAGCCGAGGAATTACATCAGCAGCAATTGCATGGTGGCGGCGGCGGAGGAGGTGGCGGTGGCATTCATCAAATGCAGCATATATCATCGTCTCAGCAGCAGCAACAACATTTAAGCTCTTCAGGTGGTTCTCATTTACTACCTATGGATAATTCGAATGTTATTTATTCACCACTTAAAATATCTATACCCAAAAAGGAACAAAAGTCTCCTTATTTATCACCAACTGGCAAGTCAAATTCTTTGTATTTGTTAACTACTATTTTACCTTTGTTTTTATTACGTTTTCTCTGTTTTGTTTTCCAAGATTAGTTTCAGTTGAAATTTTTTTCTTTAATTTTCATTTTTATATGATTGAAATCAATTTTTTTTGGTGATGAAAAAGTATTTATTCGAAATTAACATAAAGTTTGTGTTCAATTGCTTTATTTCAAATCAAAATTTTCTTTTTTTAAAGCCACGAAAAATAGATATTTGAAAGCTTTTTTTTTTTAATTTTACTCTCTTATAAATTTTTTATTGAACTGAACTTAAACTCAACAAGAACTGAACTAGAACTGAACTAGAATTGAACTAGAACTGAACTAAAACTAAACAAGAACTAGAATTGAACTAGAACTTAACTTAAACTCAACAAGAACTGAACTAGAACTCAACAAGACCTGAATTAGAACTGAACAAGAACTGAACTTAAACTCAACAAGAACTGAACTTAAACCCAACAAGAACTGAACTAGAACTGAACTAGAACTGAACTAGAACTGAACTAGAACTGAACTAGAACTGAACTAGAACTGAACTAGAACTGAACTAGAACTGAACTAGAACTGAACTAGAACTGAACGAGAACTGAACTAGAACTGAACTAGAACTGAAATAAAACTGAACTAGAACTGAACTAGAACTGAACTAGAACTGAACTAGAACTGAACTAGAACTGAACTAGAACTGAACTAGAACTGAACTAGAACTGAACTAGAACTGAACTAGAACTGAACTAGAACTGAACTAGAACTGAACTAGAACTGAACTAGAACTGAACTAGAACTGAACTAGAACTGAACTAGAACTGAACTAGAACTGAACTAGAACTGAACTAGAACTGAACTAGAACTGAACTAGAACTGAACTAGAACTGAACTAGAACTGAACTAGAACTGAACTAGAACTGAACTAGAACTGAACTAGAACTGAACTAGAACTGAACTAGAACTGAACTAGAACTGAACTAGAACTGAACTAGAACTGAACTCAAACTGAACTAGAACTGAACTAGAACTGAACTAGAACTGAACTAGAACTGAACTAGTACTGAACTAGAACTGAACTAGAACTGAACTAGAATTGAACTAGAACTTATCTTAAACCCAACAAGAACTGAACTAGAACTGAACTAGAACTGAACTAGAACTGAACTAGAACTGAACTAGAACTGAACTAGAACTGAACTAGAACAGAACTAGAACTGAACTAGAACTGAACTAGAACTGAACTATAGAACTGAACTACAACTGAACTAGAACTGAACTAGAACTGAACTAGAACTGAACTAGAACTGAACTAGAACTGAACTAGAACTGAACTAGAACTGAACTAGAACAACTGAACTAGAACTGAACTAGAACTGAACTAGAACTGAACTAGAACTGAACTAGAACTGAACTAGAACTGAACTAGAACTGAACTAGAACTGAACTAGAACTGAACTAGAACTGAACTAGAACTGAAACTAGAACTAGAACTGAACTAGAACTGAACTAGAACTGAACTAGAACTGAACTAGAACTGAACTGAACTGAACTAGAACTGAACTAGAACTGAACTAGAACTGAACTAGAACTGAACTAGAACTGAACTAGAACTGAACTAGAACTGAACTAGAACTGAACTAGAACTGAACTAGAACTGAACTAGAACTGAACTAGAACTGAACTAGAACTGAACTAGAACTGAACTAGAACTGAACTAGAACTGAACTAGAACTGAACTAGAACTGAACTAGAACTGAACTAGAACTGAACTAGAACTGAACGGAACTGAACTAGAACTGAACTAGAACTGAACTAGAACTGAACTAGAACTGAACTAGAACTGAACTAGAACTGAACTAGAACTGAACTAGAACTGAACTAGAACTGAACTAGAACTGAACTAGAACTGAACTAGAACTGAACTAGAACTGAACTAGAACTGAACTAGAACTGAACTAGAACTGAACTAGAACTGAACTAGAACTGAACTAGAACTGAACTAGAACTGAACTAGAACTGAACTAGAACTGAACTAGAACTGAACTAGAACTGAACTAGAACTGAACTAGTACTGAACTAGAACTGAACTAGAACTGAACTAGAACTGAACTAGAACTGAACTAGAACTGAACTAGAACTGAACTAGAACTGAACTAGAACTGAACTAGAACTGAACTAGAACTGAACTAGAACTGAACTAGAACTGAACTGAACTAGAACTGAACTAGAACTGAACTGAACTAGAACTGAACTGAACTAGAACTGAACTAGAACTGAACTGAACTAGAACTGAACTGAACTAGAACTGAACTAGAACTGAACTAGAACTGAACTAGAACTGAACTAGAACTGAACTAGAACTGAACTAGAACTGAACTAGAACTGAACTAGAACTGAACTAGAACTGAACTAGAACGAACTAGAACTGAACTAGAACTGAACTAGAACTGAACTAGAACTGAACTAGAACTGAACTAGAACTGAACTAGAACTGAACTAGAACTGAACTAGAACTGAACTAGAACTGAACTAGAACTGAACTAGAACTGAACTAGAACTGAACTAGAACTGAACTAGAACTGAACTAGAACTGAACTAGAACTGAACTAATGAACTGAACTAGAAAACTGAACTAGAACTGAACTAGGAACTGGAACTAGAACTGAACTAGAACTACTAGGAACTGAACTAGAACTGAACTAGAACTGAACTAGAAGCTGAACTAGAACTGAACTAGAACTGAACTAGAACTGAACTAGAACTGAACTAGAACTAAACTAAAACTGAACACTAAAACTGACTAGAACTGAACTAGAAACTGAAACTAGAACTGAACTAGAACTGAACTAGAACTGAACTAGAACTGAACTAGAACTGAACTAGAAACTAGAACTGAAAACTACAAAAAACTGAACTAGAACTGAACTAGAACTGAACTAAAAACTGAACTAAAACTGAACTAAAACTGAACTAGAACTGAACTAGAACTGAACTAAAACTGAACTAGAACTGAACTAGAACTAAAACTAAAACTGAACTAGAACTGAACTATACCTGAACTAGAACTGAACTAGAACTGAACTAAAACTGAACTAAAACTGAACTAAAACTGAACTAGAACTGAACTAGAACTGAACTAGGACTGAATCAGAACTGAACCAGAACTGAACTAGCACAGAATTCACTCTCTTAAACGAAAAAGAATACAATTGTCTTTAAAACATATTGTCCTTTAATAAAGAGAGTAAAATTTTCTATACAATATGTTGCTCTCTTCTATAGAAAATGTCGCTCTCAAAAGTTTCTAAAGAAAATGTCGATCTCATATACAAATAGCAATATCTTATAAAGAGCACGAAATTTTCCATAGAAACAACACTCATTTATTAAGATATAGTAAAATTTTTCAAAATCGATTTATTTTGAATCAAATTACAAAACAACAGATAAATTTCAAAGTTTATTAAACTTCACCTTCTCCCCATTTAGTTCTTATACAAAATTTTGAATAAATTGATTTGCTACTTTACAAAAGTACATAAAACCAGCAATAAAACTACATACCTCTACTTAGTTTCCCCAAAAACGAAGAGTGGGAAAAATAATAACAAAAACAATAAAATCATTAAATAGAACAATAAAAAAACACAAAAATCCATACATTTACCCCACATCAAACTAAAATAAAACATCCCTAAATAAAACTAATGCTCTAATAATAAAAAAAAAACTTTTAACTTATTCCCCTTTAGGTACAATAAGTGCAGCCAATAGTTGTCCGGCTAGCCCGCGTCAAGGTTTTCATCAGAATCAAAATAATTATAATAATTATAGTAATAATAATTTACAAAATGTAAGTAAAAACACAAACACAATTTTTTAAATAAAACTTTATTTATTTATGGTATTCCATTTATTTGCAGCAACAAGATTTATTCCAAACGCCCTCAACGGCCAGTTATAATCATAATGAGAAACCACCTTACAGTTATGCTCAATTAATTGTACAGGCTATATCCGCAGCACCAGATAAACAATTGACATTGTCGGGCATTTATTCATTTATTGTTAAACATTATCCTTATTATCGTAAAGAAACTAATAAGGGTTGGCAAAATTCCATACGTCATAATCTCAGTTTAAATAGGTTTGTAAAGAAAGAAAAACAAAAACTAAAACAATTATTCTAATTATTGCATTACATTTTTGTTTATTTTCCCAGGTATTTCATAAAAGTTGCACGCTCTCAAGATGAACCCGGCAAGGGTAGCTTTTGGCGCATTGATCCTGATAGTGGCGCCAAATTAATAGATCATAGCTATAAGAAACGTCGCCAACGCAGTAGCCAAGGTTTTCGCCCATCGTATGGCATGCCACGTTCAGCACCTGTTTCACCAAGTCACATGGGTAATTATACTTATTTTGGTGTGTAATATTTTTTCTTCTGCATTGCATAAATTTATTTTAATTTTCATTGTGTGATTTCATTTTGTTTTTTTCTTTTTCTTCCAACTTTTTTTTTTTTTTTTGGTTGTTGTTAATTTTGTTTGTGTTTTTTTTATGTTTTTTGTTTACTTTTTTGCTAATTGTAGAATATTCGGCTGATAATTCACGTGAAAGTTCACCGCTACAAGATATTGTTCTACAATCAGCACCTGGTTCACCAGGCATGTCTTTGGAAAATCGTAATGTTGATAATGGTGAGTGTGAGATAAAAATAAGTTATAATTTCTTAAATAAAATGGCTTTCACCAGAAATTTGTTACTCTTTATAAGAGAGTGTTATTTTCTAACTGAACTTAATCTAAACTAGAACTAAACTAGAACTGAACTAGAACTGAACTAGAACTGAACAAGAACTGAACTAGAATTAAACTAGAACTGAACTAGAACTGAACTAGAACTGAACTAAAACTGAACTAGAACTGAAGTAGAACTGAAGTAGAACTGAACTAGAACTGAACTAGAACTGAACTAGAACTGAACTAGAACTGAACTAGAACTGAACTAGAACTGAACTAGAACTGAACTAGAACTGAACTAGAACTGAACTAGAACTGAACTAGAACTGAACTAGAACTGAACTAGAACTGAAGTAGAACTGAACTAGAACTGAACTAGAACTGAACTAGAACTGAACTAGAACTGAAATAGAACTGAACTAGAACTGAACTAGAACTGAACTAGAACTGAACTAGAACTAGAACTGAACTAGATATGAACTAGAACTGAAGTAGAACAGAACTAGAACTAAACTAGAACTGAAGTAGAACAGAACTAGAACTGAACTAGAACTGAATTAGAACTAAACTAGAACTGAAGTAGAACTGAACTAGAACTGAACTAGAACTGAACTAGAACTGAACTAGAACTGAACTAGAACTGAACTAGAACTAAACTAAAACTAAACTGGAACTGAACTAGTACAGAACAAGAATTGAACTAGATCTGAACTTGAGAGTATAACTTACTATAGAAAATATCTGCCTCTTATAATGAGAGTAAATTTTCTTTAAAAAAAATTGATTCTCTTTATAATTATTTATCTTCTTTACAGAAATTATTTATCAAAATCAGAATATTCAACAATCCAGCGCTAATAATACCCAACAATTCAGGTAAATTTTAAAAATCTCTTCTTACTCTCTCATTTACTAACATCATTTCTTTCACTTCACTTGTTTACTTACAGCAGCAGCCCCTATTATATAACAAATCAAAATACGATTATAACACAACAACATCAACAGGAAATAGGTGGTGGTGGTGGCGGCGGCGGAGGTGGTGGTGTAGGTGCTTTAATTGCTCTCAAACGTAATCATGCAATGGCTGCTGGTACTGGTGGTGGTGGTGGTAATACGGTGGTAACTTTGCAACAGCAGCAGCAACATCATCAACAAAATCTACAAGGTCTACATCCAGACATTATCTATGAGGAAATGCCCACAGATTATAGTGGTAATATGGAATCAGGTGATGATGAATGTGATGCTGGTGCCAAAAGGCCAAAAGTTGAAGTACTCTGATGTGTATGACAACAGCAACAACAAGAAAACGTAAAAAAGAATAAGTAAAAGAAGAAAGAAAGAAAAAAAAAACAACTACAACTACGGCTAGTGTTGTTGACAAATAATTATCATCATTATATATAACAAAAGAAAAAAAAAACAACAAAAAAATATGAAAACCAACAAAAAATTACATTTATGTTTTATTATGTACGCTTTAATTTTACAAAATTTACTATACACCCTACACACACCAACACACATACTACATCAACGGCATCAAAAGCATTATCATCCAACACCGACTCCTCCCCGCCTCTTAACACTCACTGTAAAGTGGAGCCTTCAATCAACATTAATGTTCTCTCATACATCTTTTTTTCTTTGCGCTTAAGCCCTGGTAATTTAGTTTTAACTTTAATTACATTTCTATAGATTCTACTTTTACCTGCCCCAGTTTTCTTTTTTTAACAATTTTTTTTTTTTCATTAATTCTCTATTTTAATTATAATTTCCTCCCCAAACATTTTGAACGTTTAAATTGTAACGTTATTAATTAATTTTTAATCTAAACTACAACACACCTAAACACACAAAAATGTATTGTTTTAAACACTTTTTTTTAATTTTTTAATTATCTAAAGTATATTGAATTTGCTGACCCTTTAATTAAACTTTTGTTTTTTAATATAAAGCTATAGTTTATATATATATTTTTTGTTAAATATAAGTTGGCGTTAAAAAAGGAATTAATTTTTTTATCCGTTAAACGGATATTGCTCTCATTTAACTTCTTTTTTTTAGAAAAAAAAAAAAACGTATGTAATTACAATGATTTTATGTTGTTAAATATAAACTTAATAATTAATTGTTTTTTTCACAAAAACACGTTTTTAACGACGAATTCAATATGCTTTGATGATGGCTTAAACAACAACAAAAATAACTAATTGGTTACACAAAAGCAAAAGTCTTTATAAATAATGTTTATTATATATTGATTTAAACAAAACTAAAAAAAAACAAACAAAAGAAATCTGTTTTTATTATTATAACAAATGTTAGTTTTCTTTATGAAAAGAAAATGTTTATTTTGTGTCGGTTTTTTAAGTTAAAATTTAAGAGAAAATCGTATTTATATCAGGCATGGATAATTGAAATTTTAAAATTATACTAACTTATAACAAAAATAGTACTTTTTTTAGATTTTAGACTATAGACTCGACTATAAACTTGACTATAGACTAGACTATAAACAAGACTATAAACAAGACTATTAACTAGACTATAGACTAGACTATAAACTAAACTATAAACTAGACAATAGACTAGACTATAGACTAGACTATAGACTAGAACATAGACTAGACTGTTGACTATACTATAGACTAGACATTAGACTGGACTATAGACTAAACTATAGAGTAGACAATAGATTAGACTATAGACTAAGACTTGATTGCAGAATATACTATAGACTAGACAATAAAGTAGACTATAGACTAAACTATAGACTAGACTATATACTAGACTATTGACTAGACTATAGACTAAACTATAGACTAGACAATAGACTAGGCTATAGTCTAAACTATAGACTAAACTATAGACTAGACTAAAGACTAGACTATAGACTAGACTAGTCTACAGACTAAACTATAGAATATACTATAGACTAGATAATAAACTAGACTATAAACTAAACTATAGATTAGACTATAGACTAATCTACATACTAGACTATAGACTAAACTATAGACTAGTCTGTAGAATAGACTATATACTAGACTATAGACTAGAATATAAAGTCGACTATATAATAAACTATAGACCAGACTATAGACTAAACTATAGATTAGACTATAGACTAGATTGTATAATAGACTATAGACTAGAGTATAAAGTCGACTATAGACTAGACAAAACTATAGACCAGACTAGACTTTAGACCAGACTATAAACTACACTATAGATTAGACTATACTACGGATTATACTGAGTCTATCTGATTTTGTAAAGAAATCTACTCTCTCCTTATAAGAGAGTTTTCTTTTTATAAGAAAGTAAATCTTTTTATAGAAAATTATTCTCTCTTTTAAGAGAGTCAAATTTTCTTTGGAAAATAGAGTTAAAGTTTCTATAAAGAATTTGTCTCCTTTATAATATAGTAAAATTTTCTATAGAGAATGGTTCTCTCTTTATAAGAGAGTAAAATTTCCTATAGAAAAATGGTCTCTCTTTTTAAGAGAGTAAAATTTTCTATAGAAAATTGTTTTCTATTTATGAGAGTGTAAAATTGTGTCTCTTTTATAAGAGAGTAAAATTTTCTTCTGTACAAAATTGTTCTCTTGTTATAAGAGATTAACATTTTCTATAGATAATTGTTCTCTCTTTATAATAGAGTAAAATTTTCAAAAGAACATTTGTCTCTTAATAAGAAAGTAAAATTATTTAAAGAAAATTTTTCTCTTTTTATAAGAGAGTAAAATTTTCTATGGTTAATTTATCTCTCTCTATAGGAGAGTCAAATTTTTTATAGAAAAGGTGTCTCTATTTATAAGACAGTAAATTTTTAGATAGAAATTGTTTCAGTCTTTATGAGAGAGTAAAATTTCTATAAAATATTGGTCTCTCTTTATAAGAAAGTAAATTTTTAGATAGAAAATGGTTATCTCTTTTAAAGAGATTAAAATTTTCTTTAGAAAAATGTTCTCTTTTTAAAAGAGTTCCATATTTTCTATAGCAAAAGTTTTTCTCTTTAAAAAGAGCCTCTCTGGTGTAAAAAATTTAAAAACTTTTATAAAACTTAAAAAACTTAACATAAAATAAACATTTTAACCTTATTTTTTTATCGCTAAATAACAAATTAAACAAATTTTTAGCATAAAAATAAAAGAAGTTCAACTTAAGTTTTAAATGTCTTAGAAAAAAACGCAACTATTATTCTCTAAAGAGCAGTTAAATAAATCCAAAAATAAATCACCAGCAACTGTTAAGGTTGAACTTCTAAAAAACTATTTTAGGCACTACCATCTCTACGCTAAACATTAAACAGAAATTTAAAAACAAAATATAAAAAAAAATTAAGCAAAATTCGTATATACAGAGTTGTTAGAAATTCTCTTTAAAATAACAAAAAAAAATATAAGAAAAAAAAAAACTATAAAAAAATAAAACCTCCCCCTTTTAAAAAATAACTAAAGTAAAAATAAAAAATTATAATAAATCCAAAAAAAGAAAAGAAAACATAAAATGTGCAGCAGCAGTGAATATTAAAAGAAATAAAATAAAAAAATGTTTACCTTTTTATAGAAAGTTATATAAACAAAATAAAGTAAAACCGCATAAACTATACCTACATCTTATATAACACACACGATTCTATATACATTAACTATATAAGTAATAAAAACAAATTAATTAAATCCCTTAAAATAAATAAAAAAAAGGATATAAAAAAATAATTAAAGCAAACAAACAAGCGAACAGGAAAAATAAAATGAAAAAAATTGTAAAATGATTGCACTTTATTTCATAAACAAAAATATATAATAATAAAAATAAAGAAAACTCCCCCCTCATATAAATGTTTGGACAAGATGTG
The DNA here is from genome assembly GCF_015586225.1 of Lucilia sericata. Lineage (NCBI taxonomy): Eukaryota > Metazoa > Arthropoda > Insecta > Diptera > Calliphoridae > Lucilia > Lucilia sericata. Next base: position 395,828 of record NW_023994290.1, read on the forward strand.
TATTTGAACCAAAAAAAAAAAAAATAATAATAATAATAATAATAATAATAAAAAATAAAATAAAAAAATTGAATTTTTCAATTTAAGATTATGTTTAAGTTCTTTAAGAAAATGTTAGGTTATTTTTGTCGAAATTACGGTTATAAAACAAAACAACAACAAAACAATTTTGATTTTATTTTATTCATATACTATATACTTCAAATTAAAAACGCATAAAATAATTAAAGATTTAAAAAAAAAATTAAAAGATTTTTTTTTCATTTTAAGTAAACAATACAATTTTAAAAATTTTCTTTAGAAGTCAAAAGTTCTTGACAACAGTTTCACATTTTCTATAGAAAATCAAACACTTCATATTTTCCTTAGAAAATTAATGGCTCTTTACAAGAACTTCACTTTTTCTAAAGAAAATAAATTGCTCTTTACAAGAACATCAAATTTTCTATAGAAAATCAATCGCTGTTTCAACAATTTCACATTTTCTATAGAAAATCAATCTCCATTTTCACAAGCTTCACATTTTCTATAGAAAATCTCTCACTCTTTACAAGAACTTCATATTTTCTAAAGGAAATCATTCGCTCTTTACAACAGCTTCACATTTGCTATAGAAATGCAATCGTTTTTTAGAACATCTTCACATTTCGATAGAAAATCACTCACTCTTTACAAGAACTTCATATTTTCTAAAGGAAATAGTTCGCTCTTTACAAGAGCTTCACATTTTCTATAGAAAATCTCTCACTCTTTACAAGAACTTCATATTTTCTAAAGGAAATCATTCGTTTTTTATAACAACTTCACATTTGCTATTGAAATGCAATCATTTTTTAGAACATTTTCTATAAAAAATCAATCATATTTTCTAAAGGAAATAGTTCTCTCTTTACAGGAGCTTCACATTTGCTATAGAAAAATCAATCGTTTTCTATAGAGAGTCATCACACTTTTTTTAATAACTTCTTATTTTCTATAGAAAATCAATCGCTCTTAACAAGAGCTTCACATTTTCTATAGAAAATCAATCGCTCTTAACAAGAGCTTCACATTTTCTATAGAAAATTTATCAATTTTTACAAGAGGTATAAAAAGTCAATATGTTTTACTCCAAAAAAGGAAAATTGTATTAAGGATTTGTTCAAAATTACAATAACTTGAATTTCCCTTGACATTTAATAATTTTCCATTAAAAAATAATAATATATAATATCCCCATATCTATTGAATGACGAGTTTAAAAATAACTGCTTTTCTAAAAACCCTAACTATTAAAACAACCAAGTTGCCGTTGCAAAAAAACAAAAACATCAAAAACACAACCTCTGGCATCTCTATTTCGAAAAAAATGTAAACAAATACCGCATTCCATTCCATAATATTCCCTTTTGCCTTGGCATCTATAACTAACATGACATTTTATTTGATTTAAACAAATTTCTTTTTTTTTATTGTTATTTCTCAACAAAGCGAACTTCGCACCTTTACAGCGTGATAAAATTGTGAACTTTTTGCTAAAAATATATAAAAATTAATTACAAACATAAATAAGGTATAAAAATTGCAATAAAGAGATTAATTTAAAACAAAACAAGCCGCAAAAGAAAATAAAAACATTGGAAGTATTATTTGACATTTCCTACTAAAATCGATTAAAATTTATTAATTATTCAAACTTAATGAAAAATGTCTTTTAAACATTGACCCCATAACTAGCTGGAAAAAAGTGTAAGTGTGTATTGTGAAAAATTAATTTTACCTACTTAAAAGCCAAAAATAATCCCTTTATAATCTTATCATCATTAATGATGAAAATAAGATATGGAATTATGTAGTTAATTAATATTTTTGTTGTTTTATAATTGTTTAACTAAAAAAAGGTGTAAACGTTTAATATAAACTCTTGAAAATATTGAGCATTTTCATATTATTATTATTGAATGATTTTCAAGTGAAAAGTTGTCAAATGCAGTTGGTTTTTTTGTTTCGATAAAATTAAAACCCAGTAAACATTGTGGTATACAATTTTATATTTGTATTGTTTATTACATTATTAAGAAGTAGTTATTGAAACTTAACCTTAAGTTTTCTAGCGGAAATTTCCTTTTTAAAAGCTGTTGCTTAAATGAAAGTGCAAAAAATAGAAGAACAAAACCGGCGTTTTTTGAAAGTTGGAATGGGGAAATTTTCCTTGAAGTAAATTTTTTTTAAATCAAGGGAAATTTATAAATATTTTAGACAAACGGATAAGATAATAGTAAAAATTAATCAAATTTCGTTTGAAATTGTTTAATATAGAAAATTTCCTTAAAGGGAAATTTTTGAAATTAAAGCAATTTTTAAAAATTTTATGAAATTGAACAAGAAAATAGTAAAAATAAATAAAAATTTGGAAAAAAAAATTATGGGGAATTTAGAAAAATTTTATACAAAGGAAAATTTTCCAAACAAAATATAATTTTGTTTAAAATAGTTTAATGTAAAAATTTCCAATCGCGGAAATTTTTTTTAAATCAAGGGAAATTTACAAAAATGAAATGTTTTAATTCAAGAGATATATTCAAAAAGAATTTTAAAATTATTAAAAATGCAAATGTCCCTTGAAGGGAAATGAATTTGAAATAAAGGGAAATTTTTAAAAATTATATGAAAATGGAATATTTAACAAGGAAATAAAATAAGATAGATAGATAGATATATAGATAGATAGATAGATAGATAGATAGATAGATAGATAGATAGATAGATAGATAGATAGATAGATAGATAGATAGATAGATAGATAGATAGATAGATAGATAGGTATATAGATAGATAGATAGATAGATAGATAGATAGATAGATAGATAGATAGATAGATAGATAGATAGATAGATAGATAGATAGATAGATAGATAGATAGATAGATAGATAGATAGATAGATAGATAGGTATATAGATAGATAGATAGATAGATAGATAGATAGATAGATAGATAGATAGATAGGTATATAGATAGATAGATAGATAGATAGATAGATAGATAGATAGATAGATAGATAGATAGATAGATAGATAGATAGATAGATAAATAGATAGATAGATACATACATACATACATACATACATACCTACATAGATAGATAGATAGATAGATAGATAGATAGATAGATAGATAGATAGATAGATAGATAGATAGATAGATAGATAGATAGATAGATAGATACATACATACATACATACCTACATAGATAGATAGATAGATAGATAGATAGATAGATAGATAGATAGATAGATAGATACATACATACATACATACATACATACATACATACATACATACATACATACATACATACATACATACATACATACATACATACATACAATACCTACATAGATAGATAGATAGATAGATAGATAGATAGATAGATAGATAGATAGATAGATAGATAGATAGATAGATAGATAGATAGATAGATAGATAGATAGATAGATAGATAGATAGGTATATAGATAGATAGATAGATAGATAGATAGATAGATAGATAGATAGATAGATAGATAGATAGATAGATAGATAGATAGATAGATAGATAGATAGATAGATAGATAGATAGATAGATAGATAGATAGATAGATAGATAGATAGATAGATAGATAGATAGATAGATAGATAGATAAGATAGATAGATAGATAGATAGATAGATAGATAGATAGATAGATAGATAGATAGATAGATAGATAGATAGATAGATAGATAGATAGATAGATAGATAGATAGATAGATAGATAGATAGATAGATAGATAGATAGATAGATAGATAGATAGGTAGATAGATAGATAGATAGATAGATAGATAGATAGATAGATAGATAGATAGATAGATAGATACATAGATAGATAGATAGATAGATAGATAGATAGATAGATAGATAGATAGATAGATAGATAAATAGATAGATAAGAATATGAAAAGGAAATATGTATAGAATTCTACTCGTTTCTATAAGTATTAGGACACATATTTCATGACTGTGAAATACGTCTACCTGTTAAATTCTTCCCATTTCTGCTTCATGGGGTTATTCTTAATAATTGTATACATTTAATATTGATTTCTTTTTTTTTACATTTTTTAAATACATTTTAAAATAACATTTACAATTAATTGGAAATTTTCTATTATTTCTTTGCAGTAGTATTTTCTCATTACAACGTAACATTCCAAAGGCTAAACATCCCTAAACTAAACAACAATACAGCTGACATTAAAAAAAAAGAAAAACAATAATAATCATACCTATAAAAATATTAATAAACGACGAAATAAAACTAGTACAAACACTTGTCAAGGATCCCACAAACAAAAACAAAGCAAACCAAACCTCCCCTCTTTAAACTTAAAAGGAGAAGTGTAAAAAATTAAATAGTTTTTTTTTTTTTTTTTAAACAAATTACCAAGTACTGAACTGAAGAGGAAACTGAACGCAGCAGTTGGTTTAAAAACGTCATACCAACAAAATGTTGTCTCGTTTACGTGATTTTCTAACGCGTCATCGCAGGAAATTCGTGGTAACCGGTGTTGTAGTGGGAGGCACTTACTTGGCTTTAAAATATGCCCAAAAGAAACTCTTGGATATGCAAGAACGCCAGGCTAGAGAATTTATGGAGAAGTCGAGACGTATGCAGCACTTTGAGTCCACAGAAAAGACCTGTAATCAGGTTATTATAGGCATGGGTGCGGAACTAATGCAGGCCATTTTAAAGGAATGCAGCACAGATGAATTGCTGGAACAATTAAGGGAAAATCCCCCCAACAAACTGGAGCTGTGGGAGGAAATGAAAATTGTTTCTTTCACACGTTTAACTACTTTCATTTATGCCTCCTCAATGCTGGTGGTGGCATTACGGGTACAATTAAATGTTTTAGGTGGTTATTTATATTGCGATACGGCCTCGCCTCTAATGGGTAACGAACAGGCTCTTAGCAAACAAAAACAAGCAAAAATTAATGATGATTTAAAACAACAATATCTCTCATTAATCAGACATTTTATACAAGATGGTGGTTTATCGGAATTGGTGCGTTTGATACGAGCAAAGGTAATCTCCGTGATGAAAGAATTACCTTTAACTAAACGCTTAAGCTTGGCAGATATTGAACAGCGTTTTTGTTCTTTACAATTTGCCATTAATAGTGAACCCAACAGCGATCCGTGCTCCAAAATGAGCAGATATTTATTGCCCTCACAACTCTCAGACTTTAACACTGGAGGTCCTTTACTGGAGAAGCTATTCAATGAGACTTTGGATTTGCTAGAAAGTGATGATGCCAGCAGTGTTTGTTCCAATAACATATATCGAGGCTTCTCTTTGGCGTTGGATGCCATAGCAGAGAGTATAAGTGAGAGCATTGTGGTGGCTCAAAAACATAATTCCACAAATGAGCAACACAATCAGTCTACTAGTAATGTTGCGAACAGCTCTTCTGATCCTTTGCTTAATATAAATAGTGTACAAATAGCATTAGCCAAAATTATACCCATAGTCAGTGGTTTGACTTCAAAGGGTTTCGACAGCTCTACACGTCCTCAAAATCTAGCCACCTTACTTATAACCTTCTATGTGGTGTCGGAGAAATGCAAAGTCTTGGGTGCCAATGTTTATGAAACATTTTCTTCTTCAGCGTAAAATTTATTTAAAAAAAAAACTTTTTTAATTTTTCTACTTTTTAGTTTTTCTTTTTAATAATGTTCATGTAACAATTAAGAAACTTTTGTTTAATAAAAATAAAATTTATTTTACTCTTTATAACGAAACATAATATAAAAAAAACGTTTGTGCTTCTAGCTGTAAAAAAGAACTAAAAACTATAATTTAGTTTGTGCTTTTGAATAAAGATCAAAAAAACGAAGAAGTCATTATATTTAAAAGTCAGTTTAGTTTAATTTTTATGATTTTTTATGAGGGATTTGCAAATTTTTTTGTTTAAATAAATTATTAAATAAAACTTAAACTTTTTTTCTTTTCTTTAAAAGTAATTCGCCCACAAATTGGGAAAAACAGTCTGTAGATAGACTGTACTGTAGTCTAGTCTATAGTCCGGAATATAGTCTAGTCTACAGTCTCGACTATAGGTTAGTCTATAGTCTCGACTATAGGTTAGTCTATAGTCTGGACTATAGTTTAGTCTATAGTCTGGATTATAGTACAGTCTGTAGTCTGGACTATAGTCAAGTCTATAGTGTGGACTATAGTCAAGTCTATAGTCTGGACTATAGTCTAGTCTATAGTGTGGACTATAGTATAGTCTATTGTCTGGGTTATAGTCTAGGCTATAGTCTGGACTATAGTATAGTCTATAGTCTGGACTATAGTATAGTCTATAGTCTGGACTATAGTATAGTCTATAGTCTGGACTATAGTATAGTCTATAGTCTGGACTATAGTATAGTCTATAGTCTGGACTATAGTATAGTCTATAGTCTGGACTATAGTATAGTCTATAGTCTGGACTATAGTCTAGTCTATAGTCTGGACTATAGTCTAGACTATAGTCTATTCTATAGTCTGGACTATAGTCTAGTCTATAGTCTGGACTATAGTCTAGTCTATAGTCTGGACTATAGTCTAGTCTATGGTCTGGTCTATAGTCTAGTCTATGGTCTGGTCTATAGGCTGGACTACATTCTAGTCTATAGTCTGGACTACAGTCTAGACTATAGTCTATTCTATAGTCTGGACTATAGTCTAGTCTATGGTCTGGTCTAAAGTCTAGTCTATGGTCTGGTCTATAGGCTGGACTACATTCTAGTCTATAGTGTAGACTATAGTCTATTCTATAGTCTGGACTATAGTCTAGAGTCTGGACTATAGTCTGGTATATAGTCTAGTCTGTAGTTTGAAATATAGTCTGGCCTATAGTCTAGTCTATAGTCTAGACTATAGTCCAGTCTATAGTCTGGACTATAGTCTGGACTATAGTTTATATTTAATTTAATATATATATTTAATATACATATATTTAATTAATTAACAAGAATTCTATAACAAAAACAACTATTTCTGTAATTATTTGTTAAAACCCTGTAAAATAGCCAAATTTTTATACATCTGGCATTACATTACATAGTGGCAACTTTGTGTGGCTTTATTTTGGTTGTCACATCCTGAAGATATACTTTAGTTTTAATTTTATTTAACTACCATCCAAAATTGTAACAAATATTGTTATAATTTTTTAATGAAATTTTAAATTTTGCTTTAATTCCTGTAAAAATGTATTATTTTTTTATTAAAACAAAATTTGTGTTAAAATCTTTTATTTGTTTTTTTTTTTTTTTACAAACAGAAAACTGATATAATAGCAACACTTGACATCTGGCTGCTTTTTACACAGTGGCAGCCTGACTGTTAATTTATTTTCTTTTAACAAGCCTCAAAGTATGCTTTAAATTGTAGACATAAAACAAAACCGTTACATACACAGCTGTTTTAGCAATTACAAATACCTTTTGCATAGCTGAACACACAAAATAAACGACAGCTGTTTAGCAAATTCTAAGCTGGACAGGAAAAACCACCCTTAAAGCATAAAATTAGCAAAAAAAAAAAAAAACTAAACAAAAACACAACTACTAATAGTTTCTTTTATCTTAAGAAGGAACTTAAAAGTATGTAAATTGAACAACGTAAATTGAACAACGAATCGAACAATTACTTAGGGAAAAAAAAAAACACAAAACTAAAAGCCGCTTTCAACAGAAAACTTGTCCATATCAAATACGGACGCCAAGTAGTCTCTTGAAATCTCCAACAACAACAAAAAAGGTCTCAAACAACAAAAGCAAAAAGCCAAAAAGAAAAATTCACATTGAGTTTTCAATAAAAGCGCACCAAAACGAGCAAAAAAAAAAAAACCAAGGCACACAGCTGATGGGTACAAAACTTCCCTGTCTATCATAGACAGTCTAATGTTTGTTTGCTTTGTTGTAAAAAAAAGGATTTGTTTTGTTCTTTGTGAGCTAAAAATTTACAATAAAATACATTTCTTGCTTCCTTACTCTGTATACATTTAACAGAGAGAGCGAGAGAGGAAAGCAGTAGTTTTCGCCAGTTTGTGCACAGGATAATGCGCAACTGTTGTTTTTTGTTTTTGCTGTAATTGCTTAATTCGGTATTCATTTACTAGGGAGGAGAGTCAGCCAGCCACAGCCGTTTGTTAAGAAAATGTCGAAAAAAAATGTAAATCAGTTGCAAAGTTACGTGAATACAGGATACAACGTTTTTTTAAGTTTTTTGATTTGATTTGGAAAAAAGTAAAAAAAAGTAGTAGTTGAAAAAAACACACACAAATTTTCAGACAATTTTTATGAGTTTTTCAAATTACTCCGTAAAATTTTCACAAATCAAAGTTCTAGTGTACAAATTATTAAAAATTAAGAAAAAAAAAATCATAAAAAGTAAATAAATTGCTTTTAAAAAGTAATAAAAAAAACACCATGTCACTTAGCGAAGCATCCTTTTCAATGTTGTATCGAAGAATTATGTAAAAAGCTAAAATAACTTGAAAGCTTTAATCCTGTAAACAAGTAAGTTTTTAGTTGTAATGTGTTTTTCCACAATTTTTTTATAAATTTTCTTTTAAAGGGACAAAACCACCAAAAATAATTTATTTATTGCATTGAATTCTTAAGGTGTTTTTTAACCTTTTGTTTCTTATCGATTAGCTTAAGTTAAATAGTTAAAATATTCATGCCACCATAAGAACAACAACAACAACAGCGACAAGAACAACAACCAAATGAAAATGTAGTAAAAGTTTCTTTTTCTATTTTTTTTGTGTGTATTGTTAGCTGAAAAGGAAAAGAATGAAATCTTTAAAATAAAGAAGGAATAAACACTCTTTGTTCTATAGAATGTTTCTAAACAAGACACTTTTTCTATAGATAAACACCTTTCAAATTCATTGTTAAAAGGGCTCCATTTCTATAGAAAAAGTCTTTGTTAAAAAGACTCTTTTTCTATAGAAAAAGTCTTTGTTAAAAAGACTCTTTTTCTATAGAAAAAGTCTTTGTTAAAAAGATTCTTTTTCTATAGAAAAAGTCTTTGTTAAAAAGACTATTTTTCTATAGAAAAAGTCTTTGTTAAAAAGACTATTTTTCTATAGAAAAAGTCTTTGTTAAAAAGACTATTTTTCTATAGAAAAAGTCTTTGTTAAAAAGACTATTTTTCTATAGAAAAAGTCTTTGTTAAAAAGACTCTTTTTCTGTAGAAAAAGTCTTTGTCAGAAAGACTCTTTCTATAGAAAAAGTCTTTGTTAAAAAGACTCTTTTTCTATAGAAAAAGTCTTTGTTAAAAAGACTCTTTTTCTATAGAAAAAGTTTTTTTTATAGAATAAGTCTTTGTTAAAATGATTCTTTTTCTATAGAAAAAGTCTTTGTTAAAATGATTCTTTTTCTATAGAAAAAGTCTTGGTTAAAAAGACTCTTTTTCTATAGAAAAAGTCTTTGTTAAAAAGACTCTTTTTCTATAGAAAAAGTCTTTGTTAAAAAAACTCTTTTTCTATAGAAAAAGTCTTTGCTAAAAAGACTCTTTTTCTATCGAAAAAGTCTTTGTTAAAAAGACACTTTTTCTATAGAAAAAGTCTTTGTTAAAAAGACTCTTTTTCTATCGAAAAAGTCTTTGTTAAAAAGACTCTTTTTTTATAGAAAAAGTCTTTGTTAAAAAGACTATTTTTCTATAGAAAAAGTCTTTGTTAAAAAGACTCTTTTTCTATAGAAAAAGTCTTTGTTAAAAAAACTCTTTTTCTATAGAAAAAGTCTTTGTTAAAAAGACTCTTTTTCTATAGAAAAAGTCTTTGATAAAAAGACTCTTTTTCTATAGAAAAAGTCTTTGTCAAAAAGACTCTTTTTCTATAGAAAAAGTTTTTGTTAAAAAGACTCTTTTTCTATAGAAAAAGTCTTTGTTAAAAAGACTCTTTTTCTATAGAAAAAGTCTTTGTTAAAAAGACTCTTTTTCTATAGAAAAAGTCTTTGTTAAAAAGACTCTTTTTCTATAGAAAAAGTCTTTGTTAAAAATACTCTTTTTCTATAGAAAAAGTCTTTGTTAAAAAGACTCTTTTTCTATAGAAAAAGTCTTTGTTAAAAAGACTCTTTTTCTATAGAAAAAGTCTTTGTTAAAAAGACTCTTTTTCTATAGAATAAGTCTTTGTTAAAAAGACTCTTTTTCTATAGAAAAAGTCTTTGTTAAAAGACTCTTTTTCTATAGAAAAAGTCTTTGTCAAAAAGACTCTTTTTCTATAGAAAAAGTCTTTGTCAAAAAGACTCTTTTTCTATAGAAAAAGTCTTTGTCAAAAAGACTCTTTTTCTATAGAAAAAGTCTTTGTTACAAAGACTCTTTTTCTATAGAAAAAGTCTTTGATAAAAAGACTCTTTTTCTATAGAAAAAGTCTTTGATAAAAAGACTCTTTTTCTATAGAAAAAGTCTTTGATAAAAAGACTCTTTTTCTATAGAAAAAGTCTTTGATAAAAAGACTCTTTTTCTATAGAAAAAGTCTTTGATAAAAAGACTCTTTTTCTATAGAAAAAGTCTTTGATAAAAAGACTCTTTTTCTATAGAAAAAGTCTTTGATAAAAAGACTCTTTTTCTATAGAAAAAGTCTTTGTCAAAAAGACTCTTTTTCTATAGAAAAAGTTTTTGTTAAAAAGACTCTTTTTCTATAGAAAAAGTCTTTGTTAAAAAGACTCTTTTTCTATAGAAAAAGTCTTTGTTAAAAAGACTCTTTTTCTATAGAAAAAGTCTTTGTTAAAAAGACTCTTTTTCTATAGAAAAAGTCTTTGTTAAAAAGACTCTTTTTCTATAGAAAAAGTCTTTGTTAAAAAGACTCTTTTTCTATAGAAAAAGTCTTTGTTAAAAAGACTCTTTTTCTATAGAAAAAGTCTTTGTTAAAAAGACTCTTTTTCTATAGAAAAAGTCTTTGTTAAAAAGACTCTTTTTCTATAGAAAAAGTCTTTGTTAAAAAGACTCTTTTTCTATAGAAAAAGTCTTTGTTAAAAAGACTCTTTTTCTATAGAAAAAGTCTTTGTCAAAAAGACTCTTTTTCTATAGAAAAAGTCTTTGTCAAAAAGACTCTTTTTCTATAGAAAAAGTCTTTGTTACAAAGACTCTTTTTCTATAGAAAAAGTCTTTGTTAAATAGACTCTTTTTCTATAGAAAAAGTCTTTGATAAAAAGACTCTTTTTCTATAGAAAAAGTCTTTGATAAAAAGACTCTTTTTCTATAGAAAAAGTCTTTGATAAAAAGACTCTTTTTCTATAGAAAAAGTCTTTGATAAAAAGACTCTTTTTCTATAGAAAAAGTCTTTGATAAAAAGACTCTTTTTCTATAGAAAAAGTCTTTGATAAAAAGACTCTTTTTCTATAGAAAAAGTCTTTGATAAAAAGACTCTTTTTCTATAGAAAAAGTCTTTGATAAAAAGACTCTTTTTCTATAGAAAAAGTCTTTGTTAAAATGACTCTTTTTCTATAGAAAAAGTCTTTGTTAAAAAGACTCTTTTTTTATAGAAAAATTCTTTGTTAAAAAGACTCTTTTTCTATAGAAAAAGTCTTTGTTAAAAAGACTTTTTTTCTATAGAAAGTTCTTCTTTAGAGAATGATTCTTTGGAAAGTGTTTCCTTGGAAAATTTTCGTTTTTCTTTAAAGAACTAATTCCTTTTTAATTCTGTTTGTTACCCTTAATAATAAATATCGCGTGCATAAATGATAGACATGCACGTACATACACACGTACTCAAAAGTATACATCCTTATGTTATTAATGTGTGTGTGTACTCATATGTCTATTTTCAAACGTCAACTCCTTAATTCTTTATGTTTTCGTTTTCTCCTTTAACTTATTTTTTATGTTCTGTGTAACAAGATTTGCTAGCTTTTCTGTTTTTCTTATCAGACTTATAATTTAAAATTATAAATTTTATATGAAAGAATTAAAAAAAACATATTTTCTTTATGAAAACTCAATATTCTTCGTGTTTTTCTATTTTTTTCTTTTTGCAAGAATGTGTCAAGTTTTTTGTAAAATACTCAACTTTCTTGTTCTTGTTCTATTACTCCTGGTGCTTGTTGTTGGTAAACAGGAGAGTATATTGCAGGCATGGAAAATTGAGTACTTTTAGTACCGCGGTACCCCCACGACATTTTCTGTCTATAGTCTAGTCTATAGTCTAGTATATAGTCTAGTCTATAGTCTAATCTATAGTCTAATCTATAGTCTAGTCTATAGTCTAGTCTATAGTCTAGTCTATAGTCTAGTCTATAGTCTAGTCTCTAGTCTAGTCTATAGTCTAGTCTATAGTCTAGTCTCTAGTCTAGTCTATAGTCTAGTCTATAGTCCAGTCTATAGTCTAGTCTATAGTCCAGTCTATAGTCTAGTCTATAGTCTAGTCTATAGTCTAGTCTATAGTCTAGTCTATAGTCTAGTCTATAGTCTAGTCTATAGTCTAGTCTATAGTCTAGTCTATAGTCTAGTCTATAGTCTAGTCTACAGTCTAGTCTATAGTCTAGTCTACAGTCTAGTCTATAGTCCAGTCTATAGTCTAGTCTATAGTCCAGTCTATAGTCTAGTCTATAGTCTAGTCTATAGTCTAGTCTATAGTCTAGTCTATAGTCTAGTCTATAGTCTAGTCTATAGTCTAGTCTATAGTCTAGTCTATAGTCTAGTCTATAGTCTAGTCTATAGTCTAGTCTATAGTCTAGTCTATAGTCTAGTCTATAGTCTAGTCTATAGTCTAGTCTATAGTCTAGTCTATAGTCTAGTCTATAGTCTAGTCTATAGTCTAGTCTATAGTCTAGTCTATAGTCTAGTCTATAGTCTAGTCTATAGTCTAGTCTATAGTCTAGTCTATAGTCTAGTCTATAGTCTAGTCTATAGTCTAGTCTATAGTCTAGTCTATAGTCTAGTCTATAGTCTAGTCTATAGTCTAGTCTATAGTCTAGTCTATAGTCTAGTCTATAGTCTAGTCTATAGTCTAGTCTATAGTCTAGTCTATAGTCTAGTCTATAGTCTAGTCTATAGTCTAGTCTATAGTCTAGTCTATAGTCTAGTCTATAGTCTAGTCTATAGTCTAGTCTATAGTCTAGTCTATAGTCTAGTCTATAGTCTAGTCTATAGTCTAGTCTATAGTCTAGTCTATAGTCTAGTCTATAGTCTAGTCTATAGTCTAGTCTATAGTCTAGTCTATAGTCTAGTCTATAGTCTAGTCTATAGTCTAGTCTATAGTCTAGTATAGTCTAGTCTATAGTCTAGTCTATAGTCTAGTCTATAGTCTAGTCTATAGTCTAGTCTATAGTCTAGTCTATAGTCTAGTCTATAGTCTAGTCTATAGTCTAGTCTATAGTCTAGTCTATAGTCTAGTCTAGTCTATAGTCTAGTCTCTAGTTTAGTTTAGTATATAGTTTAGTCTATAGCCTATTCTGTAGCCTAGTCTCTGGTCTAGTCTATGGTATATAGTCTAGTCTATAGTTTAGTTAGACAATATCTTTTAGTTATAGGTTACTAATATTACAAAATATAAATTTCCCATGCCTGGCAATTTGTATATATGAGTGTGTGTTGTCAAAGCTGTGGAGATGTATTCTGTATGTATGTTATTTATAAACAAAGTTGTGCTACATGTATAAACATATTTATGTAAATATATAGATGGAACATAAAAACATTAGATCAAGTCAAGTGTGTTTTTGAAGGGTCCTTTTAAAATTTACAATACAACTTGGTGGAAACATTACTCTTTCTTATTCATTGTAACCTAAAGATGTAATGAAAGTTGCTATAAGTAGTGGGCGTTAAGGCGAGGGAGAACTGGAATCCTGGGAGTAGTAGTTTTCTTGTTTAATGTAGGCTCTGTTTTTATTGTTGTATAACAGTAATTCTTGCTTTTTGTTTACATTTTTTGTGTGTAAAAAGGCAAGTGAAGTATAATACTTAACATATTGTTGTTATTGTTCTAATTTTTGTTTTGTTTTTTTTTTTTTTTTTTGTTATTATTGTTGTTTGTTACAAAACACTTCTTAAACTCACATGACCTTTATGGTAATTTTTTTCACTGATTTTATTTTAGAAATTTTCCATGGGGGGAGCGAAATAGAAAATGTAATTAAAACCTAAAATCGTGGTATTGCAATTAAAAT